>NW_020940360.1:35512194-35680427 GCF_900497805.2 Vombatus ursinus
ATATATATGCATACATTTACATTTTTTTTGGTCTAGACTTATCTTTTATTAGTATAGAGATCTCCCATGAGGCAACTCCCTCTGCCACAGCAGAATGGCAATTGTTCCATGACTTCTATGACTATAGTCTTAGAGAATAACTTGGGCACTGAAAAGTTAAATTGCTTCCAGGGATCACAAAACCACCAGGTATCAAGTGGGATTTAACCCAGGTCTTCCTAATTCTAAGACTGACTCTCTATCCACTACAACAGGCTGCTTCTCACACATCTCCTGGGGCATGGATACTTCTGAGCCAGTCAGAGACAGACAGAGGATACAGTCTAACAATCCAACCGAACAAGCATTTTTTAAAATTAATTAATTTATTTTTAGTCTTCAGTATTCACTTTTATGAGGTTTTGAGTTCTAAATTTTTCCACTTCCCTCCCCTCACCCTCCTCAAGATGACATGCCATCTGATATAGGCTATGCATATACAATCATATTAAACATATTTCTACATCAGTCATGTTGTGAAAGAGGAATCAGAACAAAAGGGAAAAACCATGAGAAAGAAAAAAAGAGAGAGAAAATAGTATGCTTCAATTTGCATTCAGACTTCATAGTTCTTTCTCTAGATACAGATAGCATTTTCCATCATGAGTCTTTTGGAATTGTCTTTGATCATTGCGTTTCTGAGAAGAGCTAAGTCTATCAAAGTTGGTCATCGAATAATATTGCTGTTACTGTATACAATTCAACAAGCATTTATTAATCAGTTATTACATTTATGGTACTATGCTAGCACTGTGCAGTCAAATCAAAAGTCCCTACCATCAAAGAGATTACATTATACGGAAGAGGTTCAAATTCATTGGAACTTTAAATACTATTTAATACATACTATAGGATTTCATTTCTGGTTTCCAGATAGAGTATTTACCTGATAGATAGGAATCCATCATACATTCCCAAAGGGAGCTTTATAAGGATCAATAGCTATGGGCAACATGGGCTATTCCCAAAATGCAGAAATTTAGAGCACTAGCAATACTTGGAGACTTTGGAAGCATAGAAACAATTGGTCTTAGCACCTAATTGAAACAATTCAAGAAAATCAGCAGCTGTGAGATGTTATGGACCAATGCCTCCCAGGCACCAGTCCCTGGGCCTGCTTGTGTCCATCCTTGCCTACGGTTCAATAATGGCCAGCTACAGCTATGGCTGCAAGTGAAAGGAGAAGTCTAAGAGTTTCAATAGGTGGATTTGAATTTTGCCTTCTCTCCTGTCAGTGTGGTACGATGTAAAAATTTCTGGATTTGAAGTTAGAGGCCCTCTCTTTGTTACTTACTACCTTTATAACATTGAACAAGTCATTTAACCTCCTTGGGGCCTCTCTTTCCTCATCTGTAAAACAAGGGGATTGAATCTGGAAAACATTTGATGTCCCTTCCAGCTCTACCATTCTGTGGTTCTAGGGATAACATACCTGACTTCTGGATTGGGACTTAAGAGAACAATTTTCTGCTAAAGTGATTTTCTACAGCCAAGCTAACACCTCTGGGTCAGGAGGTTTCCGAATAAATGCTGACAGACCCCAGCCACAAAGGCTTGACTACAATTTTAATAAAACTGTCGGATTAAGTGACTACATGGGCGCAGCATGTTACTAATGCAGGCTCCTAACTGTCAATTAGTTAACTGGCTAGAAAAAAAAAAACCTGCTAGCTTATAAGATTGCTACTAATGAATATAAGGCTTTGTTTCTGGGCAAAACATATGCTTTGGATATATAATTAGAGGAAGGGCCCCCTCTCTCCCTCCCCATGGAGAGAGCATGTGTGGCTGAATAAAAGAGCTTATTATACCTGTGAGGGGTCAAAGTCTGTGGGGCTGTAGTTTATAGCATTATGACAGATTACAAAATCACTCCATTATGTTAGTCAATCTGTTTCCAAGCTCAGACTGGCAGGAGAGTAAGGCACTAGAAACTCACAAATAGGGTTCCCATTGGCCTTGTCACTAAGGTCTTATGATAGGTCAGCTGTCGGTGACATCACCCCTACAGGATCACATGCCAAAACCCCTTCGTCTGACTTCTGTCTTTGTTAGCTTGGAAGCTCTCTACTGATAGTCAGGCTCTGCTTTCAAGATTGCAAAGAGCTCCTGGGAAGGGTTGAAACAAATGGGAGATCTGTGGGTAGCTGTCACTTGTACTAATGAAAGAGAGAAAGCAGCAGCAGAGCACTTATATTCCATCTGACCTCTACCCAGCTCTTGCTTTCTCTTTCTCTCTCTCCCCTCCAGGCCCCCCACCTCCTTTAAAAAAAAAGGTTTTTTGAAGAGAGAGGACAGAGGGTAAACAGCATCAGCTGGCAAAGGACACTCTCCACCAAGAGTCTGTTTCAGAGGCAATTGCCCCAGGTAGCAATACAAAGATTTCCAACAGGAGAGCTTGAAAGATGTCTGACTTTGCTCTATTGAAAGGCAATTGTATTCAGTCGGCAGTATAATAATTACCATTAAGAGTTTCCCCTTTTCCCCCAGCCCCCTCCCCAGGTATCTGTTCCTTGAACAGAAGCTTTTCTCCATTTTTAAACCTGGTGGACTAGGCTCCCACATGGCTTGCTTTCTGCAAATCAATGAATGTTTAAACAAAAGGGAATTTCTCTCACCTCAGTCTCCCCAACCCTATTCTTGATTGGTGATTTACACTTCAATCACTGTATTTATATTAAACTGGTTTAAAAAAAAATAAAAATCCCCAATTTTCCAAGTAACAAGATGAGATAAAAATAATTTTTATTTAACAGACTGAAAACATGAAGTAAAAATGTCCTGGTTTATTAACCTTTAAAGCAGGAACGCAGGTTTAGTTCTGAATTACCTAACAGGTTAACTCTCCTTAGCGATCCCATTTCTTAATACGTTAGCTACCAAGTGGTGCTGCTAGCCACTATTTTGATTCTATTCAACAGGAAGATTTAGACGATGGTAGGTCTCATGCTCGCTTTGACTGTTAACAGTGCTTCATTCTTACCTCCTTTATTGGCATCATCCATGGCCTATCCCTTAAGCTTGTGCTTTCTATAAGCTTCTGTCTTGGACCCTCTCTTTCTTTCTCTTGGTGTTCCTCTTTGTGATTGTCAGTTTTTCTAGGTTCAATAACCTTTTCTATGTGGATCACTCCCAGTTTTTTATCTCCAGCCTTGATCTAAGGTCCAGTCTGACTTCACCTATCATACATTTCCAACTCAGTGTTCCACACGCTTCTCAGACTCAATATGTCCTAAATGAGTCAAGTATGCCAAGTCAACAAGCATTTATTAAGTGCCTACTGTGTGCCAAGTAACCACTAGAGATTGAAAGAAAGGTAAAAACAGTTCCTATCCTCAAGAAGCTTACAATTTACAAAACCCATTCTCTTCCTTCCTCTTCTGTAAACTTCCCTCTTTCTGTTGAGGACAACACCATTCTTCCAGTTACCCAAGTTCACAACCTCAAAGATATCGTCTACTCTCTCCTCATTCCTGTGTCCCCCTGCCCCTCATATCCAGTAAGTTACCAGTTATACCTTCACTACATTTCTTATCTCATTCTCTCCACTCACACCACCACTACCCTCATAACTATTTGCTTTGACTATTGCAACAACTTCCAAATTGGACCTCCAGGCTCTCAGGTCTCCCATCTATCCTATTCATGAATACCAAAATCATTTCCCTCAGGTATACAGAACTCAAGAACTTTCAGTGATCAGTTGCCCCTGTGATAAAATGCAACCTGCTCAGCATTTAATTGCCATCTACAATCTGCTCCCAGCCTAGCTTTCCAGGTTTAGTGTCCATGATTCTCCTTCACATAATCTATGTTTCCTTTCCCCCTGGCCTTTGCATGAGCTGTGCTTGATAACTGGAATGGACTTTCTCCTCACACTCTGCCTTTTGTTAGCTCTAGCTTTCAAGTCTCAGCCCAGATCAGGAACCCTTTCCTGATTCCTTTGTTTTTAGGGCTCTCTCCCTTCTCAAATTATCATGTGTATGTGTTGTATTGTCCCCAAAAGCATGTTAATTCTATGTAAGCAGGGACAGTTTTCCATTTTCTTTTTGTATTCTCAGTACCTAGTAATGATAATTTTGTTGATCAGTCATATTTGATTCTTCATGACCCCATTTGGGGTTTTCTTGGCAGAGATATTGGAGTGGTTTGCCATTTCCTTCCCCAGCTCATTTTACAGATGAGGAAACTGAGGCAAACAGGGTTAGGTGACTTGCCCAGGGTCACATAGCTAGGAAGTGTCTGAGGCCAGATTTGAACTCAGGAAAATAAGTCTTTCTGACTCCAGGTCCAACACTCTATCCACTGTGCCACCTATCTGCCCTAGTAATAATATTAGCTAATATTTATGTGGTCATTTTGTCATTTGCCCTTGGATTATGTTTTATTTTCTAGAAATCTTAGACTATACTATCTACCTATGAAAGCCTGGAAATGTATCACAAAGACTACTGAAGTTTTCTCAGATATTTTCTCATTAAAACAAGATTTGAGTTCTGAACTATGTGATTTAATCAGCCATGTTTTCACAAGAGGCTCTTATGATTAGAATTTACCTTTTCTTTTTCTTTCTAATAGTACACTTTACTTTTCCTAGTTAATGAGTCGAGTGTCCCTCAGTAACGTGTTCTAAGTTTGGAATTTTCCTTTCCTAAGATGAAAGGGCTAGTCATTCTTTTTATTCTTCTTATATGTAATACTCTTTTATGTCCTATCACTCCTTCCCAGCAACTCTTTTCCCCTCCTATGGTCAGGGAATGGTTGAGGAATAGAAAGTGCAAACAAGCCACAACTTGGCACAGCCACTTGTGACTTCTGACGTCTTTTCCGGTTCAGATTCAATGATCCTATGAGCCTTCACTAGTAAAGATGTGCCAGCTGATTTTTTTTTTTAATTTAAAAATGTGAAATGTTAGCTTCAGGATTAAGACTGGCCCATCAAAAAAAGTCACAAGTGCAAGTGAGAAAAATGTCAGTTGCTAAAGCGACTCATTCAGAATACAGGGATTTTATTAGCTTTCCATTATCCCAATACATTTGTTTCCACTTTCTGTGCACAAACTGTAGTAAAGAAATTCGATATTTAACAATGTTCAGGTGTTGTGGGTCAAGCCTGACTCAAGTAAATCTAAACAGTTCATGAGAGACTGGAATTAAAAGAAGAACCTCATAGACCATCTAACATTTAACAAAAAGGAAGTTTACTTAACAGTAGCTTAGAAAGGATGTTCAGCAATAACATAGAATTAGTTCAGGTAGATACCACCCTGTTGCTCCTCACCAGTTTACATTAAGAAAAGTATCTGGTCAGGGAGGTGGAGAGAGTGCTGGGTCTGCAGGCAGAAAGACTCATCTTCCTGAGTTCAAGTCTGGCCTCAGATACTTACTAACTCTGTGACTCTGGGCAAGTCACTTAACTCTGTCTCATTTTCCCCATCTGCAAAATGAGCGAGAGAAGGAAATGGCTAACCACTCCAGTATCTTTGACAAGAAAACCCCAAATGGGGTCATGAAGAGTTGGATGCTACTGAAAGGACTCAACAACAACAACAAAAGGAGATTAGTTTCAGTAGTGTTGAGAAGAAGTTAGATTGGAAAGGGTTTAGGAAAGAGTGAATAGTAAGGAGGATGAGTCTCAGGTGCAGACAACTTTACTCAGAAGTTTTAACAATAAAGGGGAGAAAAGTGATTCAACAAAAACTGGATGGAGTAGAAGGGTCCGGGAAAACCTTTTTTTTTTTTTTGAAAGGACATATTTTGCAGGCAGATAGGAAGAAGTTAGTAGAGAAGGTATGACCAAGGGTGCATGGGAGAGAGAGCAAGAGAGAAAGAGAGAGAGAGAGAGAGAGAGAGAAAGAGAGAGAGAGAGAGAGAGAGAGAGAGAGAGGGAGAGAGAGAGAGAGAGATTACTGCTAAAACAAGGTTCTGGAGAATATTGTCGTTTGTCCTTCATTCTCAAAAAGGAGCGATGACATCAGGAGGGTGATGTCTTCACTTGTAAGTGAATTGGATTTAAGTGAGGCAGGCTTGTGCAAAGTCATCAGCCTCACTCTGTCCACGAAATCATCCGCACTAAGAGAGGGATTGGCCTTAACAAGAAGAAAAGCTCTTCAGTGACCAAAAGAAGAGAAGAGAGACTGTGTAATGATGTTGAGTTTTGAGGGCTGGAGAAGGGAAGTCAAGGTTGGAAGGCCTGTCTTCTAAGGTAAGCAGGGGGTTAACTCATCTGCCACAAAAATTGTGGGGTACAGTTGGGAGCAAGAGGAAATATTTGAAACCATCTCTGAGGAGGAAAGAGTAAGGATAGGAGAAACTCAGAAAGAAGCTACAAATTAAAGGAACGTGCTGGTAGGGATAGGAATGGGATCTGAACACCAGGGATCTGGGCTGCTGAAATTTTGGGGAAAGTTCAGGGGCTTTTCCTTTTTGGGGTCCAGATTCCAACTCCTAAAAGAAAAAGTTTTTTCCTTTTAGGGGTTCAGATCCCATCCCCATCAGTAGTTACTCAAAACTATAGCCTCTCTTATGTCAAAGAATCCGTACTGTTCGAGTGGGGAGGTGGAAGACATCACAGAGTAAAAAGACATCAGGTAACCGCTGACTCTGGCAGCCTCTCAAAGCCGAGCCTATTTTTTTCCACCAGGAATTGCTAATGAGTCAAATGTTTATTAACGTTTGAATGGTGGCTTGATTGCAAAGAATCTACAGTTAAAATTCAAGATTAATCAAAGGGACAGTACCCAATTAGCCACTGGTCTTTTCAAAATAAAACTATTAACTGATAACTCGAGAGTTTCTGGGAGTATTTTTTTTCTTTAGAGTCATCTTAAAATACGTATCAAATGTCAAACTATATGTTTATGGATATGTTTCTTTCTCTAGCTATTTAATGTACAGTGGTTTGTTTTTTTTTTTGTGGATTTCCTTAGCTGCTCTTGCTTTTCCCTTTGAAATTACTTTCCTTCCACTTTGGACATAGTTCACGTGAACATATTTATATACACTTGTCTCACTCATCAGATTAATAGCTCCTGGACAGCAGGGACTGGTTTTCTTTTTCCTTTGTATCCTTAACATTTAGTGTCATACATAGTAAGTGATTAATACACTAGATTTTGTCTGATTAATCTAAAAAACAAACACTCCACTGGAGCATTATCACCAGTTCACAAACAATGTCATTTAGTATTCAAGGGATATGCACAGAAGCGTCAATGACCCCATCATCCAAGGGGTCTCAGAGTCAAGAAGGCCTAAATATCTGTTACCTTCCACAGTGTAATCATTACTCACTTTTCCTATTCCTCTCTTAACCTCCCAAATAATTCAATCAATCAAACATTTGTTAAGTGATGACCATGTGTATAATAGATTCAGTGTGTCATAATAGAGTTCTGGGTTTAGATCAAGGGTGAGGAACCTGTGGCCTTGAGGCCAAGTATGGCCCTCTAAATCCTCAAGTGAAGCCCTTTGACTAAATCTAAACTCCAAATCCTTTTGTTCTATGAAGTTTGGATTCAGTCAAAGGGCCGCACTTGAGGACCTAGAGGGCCACACGTGGCCTTGAGGTCACGGGTTCCCCACCACTGGTTTAGATACTGGAAGACCTGGTTTCAAATCCTGACCCTGACACTTGCTTATTCAGCTGCGTGATATTGGTCAAACCTCTTAACCTCTCTGAGCTTCAGGAAACTGTCTAAGATTTAGTAACTCAATTATAGGTAGGCTTTTGAATGGCAGACTAGACATCTCCTCAGATCTGTACATATGTGGGGTAACCAGCCCCTCGGTATGTCCCTTGATTTCAGTGCCTACAACTTGCTAAGAATGATATCCTCCTGCTGAAATCATTCACCCTTTGATTAAGCTGGGATTTAATCACACTCCCAAGTTGAAAGAGCTAATTTACTCTGGTATATTCTATTGTTTACTTGAATAAAGAGGTTTACTAATTATCCACAACTACTAATATCTGTGAAACAAGCATGTAAGGGCAAGGGGCAATCGGGCAAGAGTAAGCTAATTATTGCTCTCCCATTTAGAATAATCAGGGATAGTGGCATTTATTCTGAATCTTTCATCATACCCCTGACTATAGATGTTGGATATATGGAAGACAGACATGATTCTAGCCTTACATTGCCCCTTTTAGAGATAGGAGAGTAGAGAAGAGAGGAGAAGAGACCAAGCAGTCACAGGGGTCTGGGATCCTACCTGCTTCTCTCCCACTAGGCTGCTGGTGGTACTGGCAAGGCCCTTGACCTTCTATGCACAAAGTTGGAAACTGTCATCTTCCTTGCAGATGGAGTGGGCCATACCCCGAGTCTGATATCTTTCCATCCCACACTCAGGCCAGCCATTTTATATTTGATGGCAACCACATAAACATGTTTTACATATGTACGTTATATATGTTATGTACCCATATGTGAATGAATAAATGAATGAATGCAAAAGCATTTATTAAGGACTTATATTGTGCCAGGCACTGTGCTAAGCACTAGGAGATGTAATAATTGCTAACATTTATATGAAGTTTTGAGGTTTGTAAAGCACTTTACATATATTATTGAATGTGATCCTCACAACAACCTTGGGAGGCAGGCGCTATTATTATCCTCATTTTACAGATGAAGAAACTGAGGCCAAGAGAGATTAAGTGACTTGTCAAGGGTTGCACAAATAGTAAGTGTCTGAGGCAGGATTTGAACTCAAGTCTTTCTGACTCTGAATCCTGTACTCTATTCACTATTGCACCTAGCTGCCTACACACACACACACACACACACACACACACACACACACACACACAATCACACTATATTATTAGAATGTAAGCTTCTTAAAAGCAGGGACTATTTCTTTTTTAAATTTTTTTTCCCTCTCTATTTCTTTTTTCCCTTCAATTAACATGCATTTATTTTCTCTACTTCCTACTTCTCCCCAACTAAACATTAAAAAGAGAAAACAAAACTTTCGTAACAAATATGCATAGTAAAACAAAACAAATTCCCATATTGACCATGTCCAAAAATGTATGTCTTATTCGGCATTTTAATTCCACCTCCTCTCTGGTAGAAGGTGGGAAGCACGTTTCATCTTGAATCCACTAGAATCCTGGCTTGCTATTGCATCATAGTTCTAACATCTTTCAAGGTTTTTTTTTTCTTTATATAAATATTCTCCTAGTTCTGCTCATTTCTTTCTGCGTCAGTTCAGAGAGGTCTCCCTAGTTTGCTCTGAAACTGTCCATTTCATTATTTCTTATGGTACAGTAATGTTCCATTTCATGTATATACTATATTTTGTTCAGTTGTTGTCCAACTGATAGACAACCCTTTAGTAATAAGTTTTCTATTACTACAAAAAGAGTTGCTATAAATATTTCTGTATATATATGGGTCCTTTTTCTTCTTTCTTTGATCTCTTTGGAATATAAGCCTAGTAGAAATATCTCTTAAGTCAAATAGCATGCACATTTTGGAGACTTTTGGAGCATAATTCCAAATGGGCAATGACTATTTCATTTTTGTCTTTGCATGCTGAGCATATAGTATAATAAATGCTTGTTGATTGATTAATTGAGCACAGGCCATCCCTCATACCCAGAAAGCTTTTTATCCTCAAGCCTCTTGGAATTCCTAGCTCTTTTTTTAAAAAATAAGTTTTTATCCATGTTTTCTATTTCTTCTATCACCATAGTTATCCCAAGTATCCTCCTTTCCCCTCCCAGAGATCTTATGACAAATAGCATTTTTAAGAGAGGGAAAAAAATTCAGCCTGATTGTTTGATACATTGAAAAAGTCCAAAAACATATGAATGTATAACACCTGTGGACCTCTTATCTATGCAAAAGGGTACATTGAGGATGTCTTCTCATATCTCTTCATTAGAGTATTGCTTGTTCTTTATAATTTTGTTACATTTACTTTTGATTTTTTTGGGTAACATTTACATTGTTATGGTTACTGTGTATATTGTTTTCTTGACTCTGCTTCATTCTGCATCAGTTCATGCATCATCTTTCCATGCTTTTCTATATTCATTACATACATCATTTCCAACAGCACAATAATTGTCTATTACATTCACATACCACAGTTTGTTTAGCCATTCCCAGTTGACAGTTATCTACTTTGTTTCCAATACTTAGCTACCACAAAAGTGCTGCTATAAATATTTTGGAGTATATGGGGACTTTCTTCTTATTAATGACTTCCTTGGGGCAGAAGCTCAGTAATGGATTCTCAGGTTCAAAGAATATGAACAATTTAGTCACTTTATTTGCATAATTCCAAGTTGTTTCCAAAATGGTTGTATCATTTCACAGCTCCACCAACAATGTATTAGTGTGCCTATCCTTCCACAACTATGGAATGGAATGTAAAGACTTCATGGAGGAAGCAGGACTAGAAAGCTAGAATAGGACCTGAAATGGGAGGCCCTGTGTTCATTTGCCTTTCAGAGCCCTGCCTTCACTCTGACCCTAAACTAGCACCAAATACAAATGCTAAATGACAGCTGTTTCTCAAACACACACCCCAACTCCTGGTCAACTTTCTCCTAGTGGTGTTCTATAGAGCAAGGGAGATTTACCTTCACCACTAAAAGCAGAAAAGTCTTTCTCACAAAGCAGAGAAAGTGGTATATTGGTAAGGCTTATAGATTTGCCTCTGAAAGTTATTAGTCATCCAAACACTACCTACTTCCACCACGCCACAGGGAACCCACTGGGGAGACCTAATATTCCAAGAAGCCCTTTCTTATGAAGAAGGGAAAAGATACCACCATATCTAAGCTGAGTCTTAAGAAAGAAGCATAAATACTATTTTCACTTTTTTTTTATTTTTTCTTTCTTGTGGTTTACCCTTTTTGTTGATTCTTCTTTCACAACATGATGAATGTGGAAATATGTTTAACAAGATTGTACCTGTATAACCTATATCAGATTATTCGATGTCTTGGGGAGGGGGGAGGGAGGAGAGGAAGGGAGAAAAATTTGGAACTCCAAAATCTGACAAAAATGAATGTTGAAAACTATCTTTACATGCAATTGGAAAAAAATAAAATGCTATTAAGTGTGAGGAGGAGGAGGAGGAGGAGGAGGAGAAGAAGAAGAAGGAAGCATAAAGCAGCATTAAAGTTCCCCAACTTTAAGGGCACAATTGAAGTAGCTAATCTTATTTCAGTTGAATAGCATGTTCATTATGGCCAATAATTGGTAATGTGTGAAATAACTAAAGAAGAAATAGATTATAAATTAGTGCAGGGCATCATGTTTTGGAAATTTTTGTTTTATTTAATGTCTGACTTAACTTGGCATTTTTCAAAAGTCACTTCTAATATATACCATAACAGAAATTAAGTGGGTGGGACTAATGCCCAGAACATTTACTATGAATAACTTAACTTCCAATTGAAGTGATTAGAATTCTAGGTTGGTGCCAGGCCTATTAAGTATCATGGATTTAGGGAGTAGCTATATCTAGAGGTTGACTGAGCTATTAGTTACCTCTTCTTTTTCTAGAAAATATTTGAACTAACTTTTCACCATTTATGCTTCTCATAGATAACCAGGGAATAACTCTAAGATCTTAAATTTGATTTCATTTAGACCAGACACAGACCCTTTTCAACCCAACACACCATATCATGGTACATCTCAGGATTATTTCATATTATTACAAAACCTCGTGCTTTACCAAAACAAATATTAATCTGCCTCAGAAAACATCTGTGTGAGCTGCTAGAAAAATGGAACACATGGCTCCTCACCTAGAGAAGTTCTGCCCCAATTTATTAATGCTTGTTTAGGTCTCATGTACAAAACAATGAGCAAACGCACCATTGGCTCTCCAAAAGAAATACGTAGCCCATTATCTAGTACCAAAGCATTGGGTTTAGAAAGACTGGGCTAAGGTTGGAAGCTTTGCATAAATAATTCTCTTTGGCTCATGTCCCCATCAAGGGCACTCTCTTGCAACATAAGTATTTACTTCATGTCTAGGTCTCTGCAACAAAAGAAAGTGGACCCTCACTTTCTATGCAAACACTCAGGCTAATAAGACCTTGAATATGTGATAGGCTTTATTTCACCTCACAGAAAATGCTAAGAACACACACTCAAACTCATAAATAGTGGAGACAACTTTCTTTCCCTCTTCCTGGGGGCCTCTAGTTCTTTCTCTACCAGAGAAGTTCTCCAGACTACGTATGGGCCATAGGCTTGAGCAGGTAGCTACAGAATCAATACTTCTCTCCTAGTGAATTTCAACTTTCCAGGGACTTCTAAGGTCAGATTCAGGCTTACACTATTTCCTTTAGTTGAGGACCGAACCTCTCACCAAGGGCACTCTAGACCAATAGAGTCAAGAATCCTATTTGCCAGTGAGCCCCACCTTCTCCAGGGGCCTACATAGTAATTGCAAATTTACAGCACAACCCTGAATCTAGAACCACCCCCAAGTAGGTTGAACACTTAAATATCAGTGTTCAACCCTCTTCTGGACCTGCATAGTCCACTTGACTACCAATTGGTACCATTGGTACCAATGAGAAATAAAGTTTAAATTTACCTGTGGACAATACTGGGTAGGGCAAGGGAGAAAATACAGGCTGCTATAGTTTAACTAATAATTGTGAGGGAAGGATAACTGAGGAAAACAAAGTCATTGTTCCCTTTATTGAAACAAACTGTAACATAATTTTTAAAACTATTAATTTGTATTCAGTTCAAATGAGAGACTTAAATGCAGTGTCCCTAACCACAAGGGACCAGCTCCATTGAGAAATGAATAGTAGAGACTCAAATTTGAAAATATTTGAACAAGGGAAGAATTGGTTTTCTGTTAATTAGTGAATAGTCCAGTAAGGCTGTGTTTTTGTTGGGACATGGACTACTGCATATGTGTATGTGGAGTTATGGTTTCTGCTGAGTTCATACATTTCAGAAAATGTGGTTGGCAAAATTTTGATTTTTCACAATAAAAATCCACTGGAACAGAAAAAAAAAATACAAGGTCTGGTTTGTTCCCCAACATTGTGGCCCTGTATCTTATTTCTCAATGAATCTGGCTCCTACTTGATCATATGTGCTATTAAGATTAAGAATAAATTGAGCCAGACAAGATTCATTTCCTTTTTGACCTGATTACTTGACTTTAAAATAAGGGTGATTACCGAATTTGTAGATCAAAGGAATGCTACAAATACAATTTACCTATGTATTAGCAAAGCATTTAACAAAGCCTCTCACTATTCTTATGGAAAAGATAATCTTACCCAGCAGGACTGAAACCTTTCAGATTTGGAATGGTGAAGGCTTCACGTGTGGCCTATAATATAACGCTAGTACTTCACCAACATCTTACAGATCTTGCTTCTACATGTCTATCCTGCCCAACTCTCAATACCCAATTCCACCCCCTTTTCCAGTTCTGGAACCATAATTAAATCAATACTGCCTCTGCTACTGGAAAAGGCATGCCATTGTATTGCCCTATGGCTTCACTCAATATCCCAGCAAATTTCCAAACCAAAATAAGCTCCCAGGCCAATGCTCCCTTATATATGTTATCTGCACCTCAGAAGCTCTGTGAAGGCAGGGGCTGTCTTTGCTTTTGTTTCATATTTCTTGCACTTAGCTTACTCCTTAGTGCATAGCAAGCACTTAACAATTTTTTTTAATTCATTCATTTATCAATGGCTTTTGGGGGGCATTTATTTATATAATCAATCATATGGTACATCAAGATTTTTAGTTTCTATGTTTTATTATTATGATAGTCTTTCTGATAATGAACCAGCCTTATTTGCCTGGAATAAACCCTGCTTATTCAGATGAATAATTTTCTTTCTAGTATTACTATTCTATTGATTCTTATCTTTAGTATTTTTGCATCTGTATTTATTAACAAAATTATTTTTGTGTTATCTTTGGTTTTAAAAATCAACACTATTATTTGCCTCATAAAAAGCCTGGAGTACCATATGACTTTTTTCTATATTTATGAATGATCTAGGTGATAAGGATGGAAAAGCTTAAAATGAAAGAATTCCATAATAAACTCATCTAGACAAAGTTTTTTTTTTTGTTTTGCTTTGGAGGGAAGGAGGGTAATTCTACAATGCTTTATTTTGTCTTTTAGTAGTAGTGTCTTTAAATTATTAATTTCCTTTTGTGTCAGTCTTGGCAATTTTTAATTGTGTAATCTATTTCATTCAAATTCTCTGATGTTAGAACACAGCTGTGTATTATATCATTTAATAATACATTTATTTCTTTTGTTTCTCATGACCTCTTCTTTTCAAAAAAAATTAAATTTGCTAATGGCTTGTCAAATTAATTGGGCTTTTCAAAAAATCAACTCCTGGTTTTATCAATTCTTTTAATTTTCTATTTTACTTTTCTTTTATTTCTATATTCTCGACTTTAAAAAAAAAACCTTTCTTTGATCTATTCCTTTGTTCCTCTTCTACTGCCTTTAGATATAGACTTAAGACATTTATTTTCTCTTCTTTTTTAATGTAAGCACTTAGCAACACAAATTGGCCTCAGGACAACTTTGGCTATAAGAGGTTTTGAAATACAACATTGTTATTGTTGTCTTTTAAATACTCTGTAATTGTTTTTCTCATTTGTTCTCTAACCCAGTCATTGTTCAACAGATTATTTTTTAATTTCCAAGTAGTTTTGTAACTTTTGAAAATGGTACTACTATTTAATTATGATTTTATTACAGAAAGGCAGTGGAGTGGGATAGAGAGCTGCTGTTAATGCCAGGAAGACCCAGCTTTAAGTGCTACCTCACTCATAATGGCTATGTAATACAAACTGCAGAGCAAGTGCTAAGAGGTGCATAGATAGAGGTAGTTTCCTCTCCTGAAATGTTATGAAATGTAGTGAATGTAATGAAATTACATTACATTCATATATGTAATGAAATCGTAGGTCAGTTCCTATATTCTATAACCCAATAAGACAATACGTAGAACTTTTACCTTTCTGAATTTGTGTAGTGTCTTTCTATAACTATATTTGGTAAATTGAATTGAATGAGCTTATCTCAACAAATCTCAAGGTTATCTGGAGTTGAATTTGTGTCCTTGTATCAGGGCAGCTAGGCAGTGCATTAGATAAGAGTGCCAGGCCTTGAGTCAGGAAGACTCATCTTTCTGAGTTTAAATCTGGCCTCAGTCACTTACTAGCTGGGTGATCCTGGGCAAGTCACTTAACCCTGTTTGATTAGTTTCCTCAACTACAAAATGAGCTGGAGAAGAGAATGGGAAACCATTATCTCTGCCAAGAAAACCCCAAACGGGGTCATAAAAAGTCAGACACAACTGAATAACAAACAACAATTAGGATCATGAGTTAACTTTGATCCAAGTCAGACTTTGTGATTTACATATAGACATCTGAGACCAATGAATTTTATTACCAGTTCTCTTCTTGGATATTGTCCCTCGGTGAATTTCTGGTGCTTGACACTGATTTTTGTATATTGCACATTCTCCACTCTGGGGTGCCTAGCTTGGCTGAAGTATTTGGGCATCTTCTTCCTCTCCTATTTCAGTTTAAAGCACTTCTGTTCACATCTGCAAAATGGCAGGCAAACGCAATTTTACTAGCCCTGGCCAAGAGGCCATCATTGCTAGATTTTATGAGGTGTTTTTGGCCTTTTATTTTCTTTATAGGGTTAAGGGAAAGAGAAGGAAGTAAGTATTTGTATAACACCTACTATGTGTCACACACTGTGCTAAGCACTTTACAAATATCTCATTTGATCTTCACAACTCTGCGAGGTAGGTGCTACTATCCCCGTTTTCATAGTTGAGGAAACTGAGAGGTTAAATGATTTACCAAGGGGAACGCAGTGAGTACCTATCTGAGGCCAAATTTGAACTCAGGTCTTTCTGATTCCAGACCCAACGCTCTATCCACTATGCTACTTAACTGCCTACCTCATCTTTGTCGTCAGTCATATCAGTCAGTTCTAACTCTTCGTGACCCCATTTGGGGTATTCTTGGCAAAGATACTGGATGGTTTGCCATTTCCTTTTCCAGCTCACTTCACAGATGAGAAAACTGAGGCAAACAGGATTAAGTGACTTGCTCAGGGCCACATGGCTTGTGTCTGAGTCCACACTTGAATTCAGATGTTCCTGCTTCCAGGTCCAGTGCTCTATCCACTGCACCACCTAGCTCTCCTACCTACCTCATCTATCAATATAAATATTTTATCCCAGTAGCTCCTATGCCTTTCTTCTGTGAAATAGGAGCTACAGTTCACTATCTCTTTTCCAGAATGCTCATTAGTTTTGATGTTATTCAGAATTCGACTACCTTTTACCAATCTTTTCAATGACGTTGATATAGTTATTGTGTAGCTTGTTTTCTTGGTCCTACTTGTTTCTTTGCCCCAGTTTATACAATTCTCCCTACATTTCTCTGAACTCATATTAGTAATTTTTTTGCTGTACAATAATATTCAATTATATTCACTTATTAGTTATTTTCAGTCACTCATCAATGGATGGGCACCTGCTTTGTTCCAGTTCTTTTGTTACCACAAAGAGCGCTACTATGACTATTTTGATATAAATTGAACTTTTGTTTCTGTCTTTGACTTCACTGGACTGTATCCCCAGCAGTGGGATTGCTCGGTTAATTATGTGGTTTTGTAGTAATTCTTCAATAATCTGCTAACCCTATAGAACTATACAGATCATATAAAAACTGTTTCTCTTCCAAAGAAATTTAAGGGTCATGTTTCTAAATTTCAAGTGTAAAATATTTCTGATAAAATGCCTCAAAGTTCAATATGCCATGAGAGCCCTTTACAAAATACATATAAAACACATTGGTGTACATTACCCCTGAGACATTCCTGCACCTCAGCCCTAGAGGTGAAAGTCCAAAGTCACTCTAGTCTAGAGCAGCTACACTGGGTCATGGGTTGCTTAATATTGACAGGAGCCCGGAGCAGTTAAGTCACTTCCAGGATCTCTCCAGGAATTCTCATTTGCTCAAGAAATCAAAACCAAGCCAAAACCCACCCCCAAAATCTCTTTAGAGTGTACTGAATTCCAGAAGATTTTGCCATCAACTGATGTATTGCAAATTCTTTTAGACTAGGTTTGTGGGTAGGACCATCAAGCTAAGCTACAGATCTCTCCAGGCCTGCCCCAGTTTGACATTGAATTGTCCCTGGTGTAGATAAAGATCTACAATTCAGTGAAACAAATTAGCATTTGTTCTAGAGGTACCTAATTATCTGATTTTTCACTACTGGCAGCAGATACCATGGTGGAAATTAGTCATATATTTGCATGTCACTACTATATTTTGATGTATTTCAAGTTTGAAAAAGTGTGTTTTTAAAATAAACAAGAAAAGCAGCATTTGGATAAATCATTTCCCCTAGAATAATTTGGCAAAATGGAATATTAAACATCTGGATACCTTTTAATTATGGCATCAGAAATCACTTTATATGCCTTAAAGTAATATAATGCAAGCAAATATTGACTTCAATATTCTAAGTACTCATGATTTCATGTGTGTGTGTGCGCTTTTCCCATCATCACAGTTCATCAACACTTTCATGTTTTCTGGAGATGCCAGACAGAAAAAAACAAACCCCGCTTTGTAGCCTCCCATCTTAGATCACAGACTTGGAGCTTAAAGAGACCTTAAAGGTCATTCAGTCCAACTCCTTCATTTTACTGTGTCCTAGAGAAATTAAATAATGGCTTTTTTGGATTGCTCAGAAAAAACATAGAACTTATTACTGGGCTGATACCTGAAATCTTTCCTGGTTAGTAATATCTGAGAAACCTTATATATCACTGACACTGCCATTGAGAGAACATGAGTTACCTCCCTACCATGAGACAGTAATTTTGTAGGGATTTAGTGGAGAATAGAACACACAGTGATGAAGAAATAGATGCTAGATAAAAGATTAAACAATTTGTAATATGAGTTTTAAAATTTTATGCAATGACAATAGCTAAAAATCCGTACACTATACAGCATTCACTTTTCTTCTGATACCTTTCATGGAGCTTGATGTCATTTTCTAATATGCTTCCTCCCTTTCCCCTATTTTCCTATAGACCTTCTTTTAAAAAAGAAAACTACTTAACATGACAGTATATCAAAATTTGACATCCAAAGACCTTCTTCTCTTTACTGAGAAAGTTGGTACTCATATGCTCTCTAGAACCAAAGTTTTTCATTGCAAATGACCTGAGTCCAGCTGTCTTTTAGTGTTGCTCTCATTTACTTATTGTCATTTTTGTGTACATTATTTTCTTGGTTCTGAATTTTTCTGTATTACTTCCCATATTCCTAATGAATTCCTCATTTATCATTCCTTACCACACAGTAATATTTCATTTGTATACAACTTTTCCCATGCACACTCATATGGTTTTTTTGTTTTGTTTTGTTTTGGGTTTTTTTGCTATCTAAAGGAATATTTTGTTACATGTGAAACATTTTTTTTCTGTCACTGATCTCCTTAAAGTATATTTCCAGTAGCAGGACTGTTGCGTCCAAGGGTAAGAACAGTTTAGTGCCTTGTCATATATAATTCCAAGTTGTCTTTTTTTTAATTTTTATTTTTCCATAAATAAGCATGTTTTTTCCTCCTTCCTTGCCCCTCACCCAAAAGAAAAACATAAGAGAAACAAAACTGTTACAACAAATATGCATAGTCAAACCAAATTATCATCAGTGGTCATGTCCAGAAATGTATGTCTCCATCTGCATATTTAGTCTATTTCTCTCAGCCCTTTGGAAATCATGCTTGGTCACTGTGTGGATCAGAGTTAAGTCTCAAAATTTTTCATTTTTACAATGTTATAATTGTATAAATTATTCTCTGGGTTCTGCTCGCTTCATTTTGTATCAGTTCATATAAGTCATTCTAGGTTTCATCACGTCTAAGAGCACAGAAGTGCCTAGTGATATTCCCATTATTTGTTTAGTCATTTCTCAGTTGATGAGTACCCACACCCCTTTGGCTTCTAGGTTGGTTTTTTTTTTTTTGCCATCACAAAAAGAACTGCTATAAATGTTTTTGAAATGTGAGTCCTTTTTCTCTTTGATCCCTTTACAGTATAGGCCTAGTAATGGTATTGTTGGGGTCCAAGTTGTTTTCCAGAATGACTGACCAATTCACTAGCAGAGTATTAATATGCCTGTCTTCCCAAGGCACGTCCAACAATAAGTGGATCTGTTTTTTGTTTGTTTCTTTGACCATCTTTGCCAATTTGATCAACTCCCTTTTCTAAGCTTTCCATATCAAATAAAATTCAACAACTATCAAGCAGAGTACATGGTACTTGACACACAGAGATAAATTCAGTACAGACCTATTTTTAATCAGTTTACTGTGTAAAAGTGATGAGACAGTATGATATAATGGAAAGGAGAACTCTATCCATAGTCAAAAGACTTGAGTTAGTATCCTAATTATTTGCTGGGTAAAAAAAAAAACTTCACTAGAACTGTTTTCTCATCTGTAAAATGAGCTAAATCTATAATCCTAAGTACACAAATGACTATGATATAAGAAAGAGTGGGCTTAGATTCTTAAAATTTAGCCACTGCTCAGATTTTTACAATCTAGCCAATAGCTCACAGATACTCAGATTCCTTAAGAGTCTGGCTAATATGGCAGATCTTTAATAAACCTCTTTGGCTGAAAAAAAAAAAAAAGAAAGAGTGAAATGTATGAAGAAGTGAGGCACAGTACTATGAAGAATCTGAGGAGTGAAAAAACATTTTTAAATGGAGGTGGTAAGAGGAAAGGTGGAGGGAGTTACAGAAGGATCCATGGATGAAATGACTCCTGAATTCAGCCTTGGGGGAAGAGTGAGTCTAGGCATTTAGGAGCTAGAAATGAATACTAAAAAACAACAGAATCTAGATCAAATACAATTTTTGTTGATTCCAGATGCTGATGTTAAAGCACATTTTTCTCCCCTCTATTAAGAGTAAAAGTACATTTCTTCCCTTTCTATGAAGAGTAAACTAAATTTAGTAAACAAAATGCAGAATGTTACATGTTCTATTTTTCACAATCACTATATCAGTTTGGCTTAACTTTTTTTTCCAGGCAAAGTACTATCAGAGAGGAAGTACTGGAAAGAGATTGTTGTGTCAAAACAAAATATATTGATAATTTTTTTTTAAAATAAGACATGATGGCCCATCTAAGTCATTTGTCGCCCCCCCAACCCCAAACCTTACAAATTCTAAGGCAACAGAAATTAGTTAAACATATTTATTAAAGCTAGCATACTAGTTTTAAATAAATCACATTTATGATACAGTATAATTATCTTTTCTAATATGGTGTACATATATTCATAGTAATATTGAGGTTCCTTGACTAATCAATATATATCTGTTTTTAAAAACATACATATGACTGGCAGTGTGGTATAATGAGCAACGGACTGTGTGCCCTTAGGCAAGTCTCTCTATTCCTCTGTGCCTAATTTTTTCATCTGTAAAATGAGGTGGCTGGATCAGTTGATCTCTAAAGTTCATTCCGATTCTTAAATTCTATGACTTGGAGGATAATTTTATTTTGTTATTATAGACACTTGTTGTTATCATACCGTTGTATTTTCTGACATACCGTATCTTTGTATTTTCTGACATATTATTCATCATGTATGATCCCCGGCCTGGAACAGAACTACCAATTTTAATATTACTCCCCAAGTAAAGTGGATTAAAGGATCATAGAATTAGAAGGGTCCTCTGGGGTGATTTAGTCAAACTCTCTCATTGTTTATAGATAAGAAAACTGAAGCCCCAGAGAAATTAAGTGATTTGTCTAAGGTCATACAGGTAATATTTGGTATTTGGCAGAACCAGATATGAACCCAGGACCTCTGTTTACAAATCCAACATTCTTTCAAGCAGTTTTAAGAAGGAAGTATGGTGGAGAATATAAACTGCCTATATGCTATTACAAAAATAATGGTCCTATTAGAAATAACAGTTACTAAACAGAGGGTAAAAATGATCAGATTCAACTACAGTGATATTGCATAATATTTCACAATTTTACATATAATTTTTATTTTTAAATTAAAATGTTACCCAAAAACGTGAATATCTTTTATTTTCAGTTGAAATACAAATACCTAATATTTAAAAGAAGGCTCTGAAAACTCAATAAAGTGCAATGTGAAATTACAACCTGGAAACAGTGGTATTTAAAAAAAAAATCAAAAGCAGTATTGAAATTTCCTTTAGGTAATTTATTTTAAAACCTACCATGTTAATGCAACTTGACATACGTTAGGGGCATATATGTATGTTATGTTTCCAGAACGTAGAGCTATGCAATGATTATGCAATATTTAAATATTTAAACAGGATCATTTCAGAAGTTTGTTCTGATTGCCATTTCTAAAGTCACATGAGTCAGTCAGAAGAAAAATGAAGGCTGCCCTTTCATTTTTAAAGTGCTTATTTACCACATCCAAAAATAATGACTTTCATGACTACTTAGCCGTGAAGCCACTACTTAGAGTATCAAAGCTGTCATTCTCTAACTTTGGACATGTAAACTGGTTTTATTAGCATTAATAAAAGATTGCTTTCAATAGCACTCAATCATATGATTCTTCAAATCAAGATAATGCTATTAGGAACAGCATAGAAGGTGGCAGCTGAACAAATCCAGAAAGTTTAGGAATGGAGGCCAGGAAAGAACAAAAACTTGTTTTCTGTTAAACAGCCAAGAATCAGCCTTCTCTCATATACCGTACAGATAACTCAGACATGGAAACGAAGTCTCTCACTGTTTTACCAAAAATGAATTCCTGCAAAGAAAAATTATCTTCATATTTTCTTAAGTCAAACAACAGCAAAATGAAAAAAGCATTAATTAAGAACCTTAACTCTAAAAACCTGAGAATAGCTGCCAAATGCTGACACTAAGCTATTTTTTAAGTTAAACTAAATATTAGAAAATCGGATTGACTTTTAAAAGAAAGCTTGGTGAGATTTCTATCTTCATTTAACTACATAATATACATTTCACAGAATTATGAAAATTAAAGCATTATATTAATACACTTAATTAACTAATTAATTAATACTTGTTTAAATCATTTAGGTTTGTGCCATCAAGCATTAGTAGTTTAATAATATTAGAATAAATTAAATATTCCCTCTGAGTCACTTATTCTTCTGTTACCTAAAGTGGCTTGGATTTTCCTTGTCCTACTCCCTCCACACTCCCACCCAAATTCTCCCACATCTATCCAGTAGCCTAACACAAAAATTCGATGTAAAGCTACATTTTTAGAATGGTATAATTATGGTTTCATTTGATTTAATGCTGTAATAAAGCAATAAGGTGCCAAGCAGTGAAATTTGATTAAAAGTGCAGCTCCTTTGTTTGCAAAGAACATCTTTTTGCCCTGAATTATTAAAACTTAGGTTACAGTAGTTGAATAATGCCAATTTGTTTTAAAATAAAGACAAAAACATAATGTTAAATACTGTTTTTAAAAAGCATGTAAGAACAAGGCAATTACTATAAATCTTTTCCTAGATTTACATACTAATGTGCCTTCTTTTATAAATTATTGGAAAAGTTTAAAGTAGTTTCAAAAATTACTTTAGTAAAATTAGAAATTTTAGTTAAATACTGTATGCAGATGACCAAGAGATTAGATATATCTTAGTAAATATTGAGCAGTACTACAGTGGAGGTTAATTATAGCTTTTGCTGAATTCCATTTATAGCAAATGTGAAATGGCTGGCACACTCACTCCTCTCAGTGATGTGTTTAATGTTGTTTAACTGAAGGAATTCGTATTCCTTATATTAAAAGGCAGTATATTTCCTTCTCTAAATCTTGGATGCAAATCATTAAGATCAACAAATAAAGTACTTGCTAATTATAAGCCAAATATCTAAATTTCTTTTTTTTTTTAATTTTTTTTATTTAATTTTTTTTTTTTAGGCAATTGGGGTTAAGTGACTTGTCCAGGGTCACACAGCTAGTAAGTGTCAAGTGTCTGGCAAATATCTAAATTTCAAAATTGCTTGTTTTCCTGTTTGAGATATTTACCCTATAACAGGTTAAATAGGATCAATACGCCTTTAAACAAAAACTACTCTTACATTTTGTTACTATACAAAAGCATTGTAAGATAGATAACCATTGCTACACATGGCATATACAAAAATCTTAACCCAAAAAGAGGCCCCAAAATAAGTACAAAAAAAACTATGGGAAGAGTTTAGTCTCATTTTAAAATGAGCTTAAAATCCCCACATAGCCCCACAGTTAAGAATCTGACCTATATTAAGACTTTTAGCTTAATTCATTTAGCAGTCAGTCATAGAACTATTGGTTAAAACGTAGATGGACGTATCTTCTTTCTGCGTAGCTTGCTTCCTCAACCATTTATTCATGGGATATAATTTCAGTTCACCTTTTTTTGGCTTTAGTTTGAATTTTCTTGAATGCTTACGAAGCTGGTACTGGATTTAAGACGCTTAGCTAGATGAATTAAAAAACAAAAGTTTAATTAAAGTCTACTCAATTTGATTAACAAGTTTATGAAAATATCTATATTTTAAGTTGGAATGAGTATATTGTATATTTAAAAATGCATAATGAACCTAATTTCCTCATCTTCCTCAACTTCTAAAAGCATTTAGCTGCAAATGGCTTGCTAGAAGCTAAAAACAAAAGCAAAAAAGTGAATTATGCAGGCATAATTTCTGTGTTCTTGGATCATACAACAAAAGACAGTCATACCAACATCACCAACTACTTTAAAACTTAATAGATCTACTATTTCATTACATGGGTATTTCCTCCATGCAGACTGCCCATCTTTCCAAACCATGTTTCCCTTCACAGTCTCTATGACTTCATTTCTGCTGATAAACTCTCCCCAAAAGTCCACCAAATGTGCAAAGGGTCTTTTCTACATCTCCTAACATTACATATATACTAATCCATCACACAGTCTAAGTACAGTCATCCCTTATTTTCCCTATCTGACTAACCCACCTTCTTTTTTTGATATTATCTCTCTAATGACATCTTTTATGTAACTTTCCTATACATTCTTAAGTGATAATGCTGCAGCCTGTTTACCCCTACCATAACTTTCCATTGATCTTTGAGTGACTGGCAATCCCAATTTCTTGAACTCTGTGGATTTGTACCCATATAATATCACCAGAATAATATTGTTATCAAAAACATTTCTGTTTTAGAAAGAATTTTAGGGTAATTGAAAAGTACTGAGCAATTTCCCCAATACAAACCAGCCTACTCTCTTCCTCCTATTTAATTCTGAACTCATCTCCCTGTCCATCTGCAGTATCTTACCAAGATAGATGCATTAATGGACTAGCTCTGTACAGTTCATCCAACTACATGTTATAGTCTTGACAAAGGTACTCTTCATCCACATGGTTTTTATAATTGGAAAGTTAGGCCAAATTCTTTGAAGTAATTATGGATCTCATTTAGGAAGTTCTGCAATGTTAAGTATTTAATATTATCTATCCAATGCTACCCGCAAACAGGAGCATCTAGAAACCTACCACTGGAAGGAAACCTCTCCTCCATCTGGAATCTGTGTTGATGTCCTCTATGACCACTGTGGCCATGATAAACATCTTTAATGAGCATCTATCTCGTCTGATTGATATTAATAACAAATTAACCAAAGTTTTCTCTAGTGTCAGTCACTATGTACCAGGCACTGTGCCACGTGCTAAGGATACAAAGAAAAGCAAAAGAAAGTCCCAGCTCTCAAGGTACTCACAGTCTAATGGAGAAGGCAATACGCAAACAATTATGTACAAACCAACTATATACTGGATAAACTGGGATTAATCATCAGAAGAAAGACATTCAAATTAAGGCAGATCAGGAAAGGCTTCCTGTAGAAGGTGAAATTTTAGCTGGTACTTGAAGGAAGCCAAGAAAGCCAGAGGGAAGAAACAAGGAAAAAGAGCATTCCAGGGATGGGGGGCAGCCAGTAAAAATGCACAGAGTTGAAAGGAGTTTCTTCTCAGAACAGCAAGGAGTCCAGTCTCACTGGATTGCAGACACAGTATATATGAGGATGCAAAACTTAAGAAGACTGGAAAGTTTGGGGGAGGGAGGGCTTAAAAAGTCAAAGGAATCTTATAAGATGCTAATATATATGTATATGAAATATATATATACATACACACGTTATGTGTGTGTATATATATATATATATATATATATATAAATGATAGACACCTTGTCAAAGGGGTCTATGGCTACATTTTGCTTTATTGAATTGAATGTTTTTTTGTAGTCAACAAACAGTAAGCACAATTGGATCTTATAATCTCTGCATCTTTTAGTCAATGGAATGACTATAAAAACATGATCTATAGTAGAACACCATTTGTGAAAATCTCTTTGTTTGCTTTCTCCTTTCTTGTATTTTTATTAAGGATGCCCTTGACTTATACGTAAATTACTTTAAAAAAAAAGATTTTGCAGAGATAAGAAAATAGGCATATGGTTCAAGAATTACTCAACATCTCAATTTTTTTTAGTAGTAACATGTGATTTTATTTTTCCAAATAAGTATATCTTTCAGATATCTTCAAAAATCAATCCCCCAATGCCCACAAAATCCTGTCATCTCCAGCAAAGAACTAACTTGTTTATATTTAATCTAGTTTGAGGCTTTTCCCATATTTGAGGAGATACAACACTAATATCTAGAAAAGGAAATATACAGCATATTGTGTACTATTATAACAAGAGTTTAAATGGTAATAGTTCCACTGTAATCGATGAAGCAAATTGTTGTAGAAATTGTGGTAGATATTTTCCATTTATCAGCTACCACCCTCTTTTTAATTTCATCCTCAAATGATCTTGAGAATGTCTAGATTAATTGGAACTTGTATTAAGCTTTCTGTAAACTCACTGCTGCTCACAATTTTATGAAGGAATACTACTCATAATCTTTCCCATCCTTCCTTATATAATTTTGTTAATAAATTTATGTTTTAAAACAGGTATGGTCCCTGGTTGGCATATCTCTATAAGAGAAAGAGATCAAATATTTACTGGCTGAGGTGATTTCCAGGCCTTTTTTTTTGCCTCCTTAAAATGGTGATGACTTTTATAAGATCACCGATTTAGAAGCTGAAGGAAACTCAGAAGTCTATCTAGATATTAGTCAAATTCCTATGGGAAATAGTGACAGTCTCTCTTGGTGCTCTTTTCTTTAGGCATTTCCCATTTTTTACACCAATAAATTGCTTAAATAGCTCAGGTTCAAGCTATTCTTTTAATTTCTTACTCTGTCATCTAATTTGGTGTTGATTTTTACCTTTGATAATAAGCCAGTGTTCTGATGGTACATGAACAGCCAATTCAGAAATGACTGCTAGCTATACTGGTTATCAGTCAATTCAATTCTTTTAAGATATGACCAATTTTATTTTTGTGATATTATTTGGTGATTCCCATGTACAGCACCTCCCAACAAGTCCATTCATTTGATATTTTGATTTGAAGACTCTTTTCAAGTTAAATGCATGATGTCTTACCTTAAAAACATGGAAAGAGTGCTTGACTTAGGAATCAGAAAGATTTGGCTTAAAATCCATCTTTGACACTTACTAGCTATGTGACTTAGTGTTTCTATGCTTTAGTTTCCTCATCTATAAAATAGATAATAACTATAATACCTATCTCACAGGATTATTGTAAAGATAAATAAATGTAAAGTGTTTTGCAAATTGTAAAGTACTGTATATAAACTGAATACTCCTAAAGCAAGAGTTCTTAATCTTTTCTGTGTGTTATGGACTCCTCTGGCAGTCTGAGGAAGCCTATAGAACTCTTCTCAGAAAGTTTTTCAATGAAAAAATAAAATACATAGGATTACCAAGGAAACCAATAATATTTTAATAGTTATCAAAATACTAAAAAAACAAGTTTATAGACCTGAGTTAAGAACCCCTGCCCCAGCAAAATTGCCAAACCATGCTGCCTGAAACCTCTTAATTACCACATCTAATGGCCTTTTCTCAACACTCATTCTTCTTGACCTCTATGTAGCCTCTGACACTGTCAATTATCCTCTTCTTGAGAGGTGTTCATGACACTGTTTTCTTCTGGTTCTCCTTTTACCTGTCTGATTGGTCTTTCTCTGGTTCCTCTGTTGGGTCTTCATCCACATCATCCGCGGGGTTTAAATATAATCTCTATGCAGATGATTGTTCTGCCCTAACCTCTCTCCCAACCTTTAGTTTCCCATCTCCAACTGCCTTTTAGAAATCCTGAAATGGATATCCCAGACATCTTAAACTTAACATGTCCAATACTGAACTCATGATCTTCCCACTCCCCAAAATATTCCCCTCTTCCTGATTTCCATATTACTGTTGAGGGCACTGCCACCACTATCCTCAACTCCTCATTCTCACTCACCCTCCTATTTCTGATCAGATGGCAAGTCCTAGCGTTCCTTTGTAACATCCTGTATTTTTTTTTCTTGGTTGTTTGTTTGTTTTTGTGAGGCAATGGGGGTTAAGTGACTTGCCCAGGGTCACACAGCTAGTAAGTATCAAGTGTCTGAGGTTGGATTTGAACTCAGGTCCTCCTGACTCCAAGGCTGGAGCTCTATCCACTGCGCCACCTAGCTGCCCCCTATAACACATTTAATATATGCCCCCTCCTCTCTTCTGACAGTGCAACCACCCTGGTATAGGGCCTCATTCCTAAATAACCTGCAGGTTGGTCTCCCTGCCTCAAGTCTCTCACCCCTCCAATCCATCCTCTACTCAAAGTCAAATTGATCTTCCTAAAATTCAGGTTTGACCACATCCCTTCCCCCTCCCCATTTAATAAACTCCAGTGACTCCCTATTACCTCCAGGATCAAATATAAAATCCTATTTTTAGCATTTAAATCCCTTAACAACTTGGCTCCTTCCTACTTTTGTAGTCTTCTTACTTCCCTTCACACACTCTATGATCCTACCATGCTGGTCTACCTGCTCAACAAGCCACTCTATCTCCCTACTCCAAGCATTTTCCCTGGCTGTCCCCCACATCCAGAACACACTCCCTTCTGATCTCTGTCTCCTGGTTTCCCTTCACATCTCAGCTAAAGTCACACTTCTTGTAAGAAGCCTTTCCAAGCTCTCCTTCTCAATGCCTTACCTCTGAGTTACCTGTGATGTATCCTGTATGTTTCTTGTTTGTACATAATTGTTTGCATGTTGTCTCTTACATTAGACTGTGAGCTCCTTGAGAAGAGGAACCTTTTCTTTTAACTTTCCTTGTATCCTTAGAGCTTAGTACAGTGCCTGGCATGTAGCAGGAATTTAATAAATGCTAGCTGGATTGACTTACTGTACATCCTCATCACCCCCTCCCACTGGAACTCGGGCAGAGTCTACCCCTGGGACCTCTGGCTCTCATATATAAGATTTCACCTTATCTCACCCCAAACCAAACCACCACACCACTTCCCAGACATTTTCAAACCATACCACCACAGATATACTCCCTTTTCCCTCTAGCTTCCTTTCATATATTTTCCCCCATTAAAATATAAGCTCCTGGAGGGCAGGGACAATCTTGCTTGCCTGTATTTGTATTCCCACTGCTTAGCATAATGCCTAGCATATAGTAAACGCTTAATAAATGCTTATCCAATATTCATTCATTCTTAATGCTACTTACGCAGAATGAGTTTTCTTTTCTTTTGCTCCGAGTGAAGAAAGCTACTAAGATAGAAAACTACTGGTAAAAAGAGGATGAACACTGAAACAGCAATTACAGGAACTGTATCACTGCAGGGAACTGAACAGTTGAAAGTTCGACTCCACAGTTTTCGAGTGATATTCATCTGAAATTTTAAAAAATAATAACATGAAACCATAGCAAACATTAACATAAGTCATTCGTGTACTCTTGGAAATTTTTTTTTGTCCTGATCTTAAGATGTTTTGGATTCAGAACATACCTACAACCTAAAAATCTATTGACAGTCAAATAAAATTTAATCTATCAGAGAATTAAAACTTGGCTTCCTTTCAAGTTATTTTATTCACATTCTCACAAAGAAACTTCAATGTCCCAAGTTCAAAATAATGTCCAAAATATCCTACTAGTAGTCATGCCCTTTTAAAGATTTTGGGCTTCAAACTGAGGTAGACAAAACTGGATAATAAGAATACAGCTATTTCCTGGTTGGGGTTGTATTTTTTTTTTTATCACCTTACATTTCACCAATCTAATTATGCAAGGCTCCTAAATAACATCCTCTATGTTCATTTCCCCCATTCTTTGCTATTACATTTCTTACTTCCAGGCACAGATTTTTCAGTTTCAGCTGACATTCACCATAAATTCTGTCAGAAGTCAAAGCTCCATGAAACCAGCTTTGTATTTCTCCCAGGGCCTAGCAGAGTGGTATGCACATAGTAGGTACTCAGATATTTTAATTAATTGATGAAGTAACCCTTTACTAATACACATGCACCATCTAGTGGCAAAATGTAATCAAGTTTTACCATTGTGGGGGGAAAATTATGTTTTTAGTCTGCAAATCACTTAGTTTCATAGAAGGCATTGTGGTTAAAAAAAAATAGGGGCTGTCTCTATTAATTATAAGTATGCTAGAGACTGAAATAAAGCTACATAAAAGTGTTAGTAAAAATCAAAAAGTTACATTCCTAGGTGACACTATTGTGTGATTTCAAAAGAGAAGCAAGAACAGTTGTAAAATTCACTGCCCACAAAAATTCCAGAGAGGAACCAGATTAAAATATAATGGTGAAATGTTTAACAAAATAAATAAAAATAGGATAAAACAGATATGTTAATTTCTAGTTTTCTAAGTCAATATGTGGCCCTGTAGGGACCCATTTCTATTCAAGTTTGATATCACTGACGTAAAGGAAAGAATACTGGGTTCAAGAACAAGCTCTCTCACTGTGGAAATAACTGCAGAGAAGTCACTGAACTTCTCTGGGCACCTTAGTATTCTCATCTGTAAAATGTGGACAATAATGATTTAACTACACTCAGGGGTTTATTGTGAGGAAAGTACTTTATAAATTGTGAGATGAAACACTACATAAACGAACTATTATTCTAGCAACAAGAATTTAAATATGGACAGCACTGTTAACTTTAGACTATAAATAAAAAGCTCAGGGGATGGCAAATCCTATGTCAAAGTCATTTCTATTATAAGACAACAGAATCAAAACACTTACTGCATCTTCCACATCAATGCATAGATGTGTTCCAGGTTCAGCCTTATTCTTGTGTTCATTCTTTTTTTGCAACTCACTATAAAACATACTCAGGGTTTTGTATATTTCCTGGCAATTTTTGCACACTTCTGTGTAATTTCTTTGCTGGAGAAAATTGGTCAAATCTCCCTAAAGAGAGCATACATAATATATATAACACATTTTAAAACTTTAAGCTTCTGTGATTTCACTGGTGTCTCATTCTCTAAACTGACAAAAAACGTGGCTCTTCTATACTTTAGTATGTGGCAGATTGCTGTGGCTGAAAATCCATCACCTTCCAATGAACGTTTTAGTGACAAACCTCTCCAGAATTAGCTAGACTAATTCTTGAACAAAGACAAACAGTTTGTGAGCCAATCCTTGGAAGCTCTCTCAGTTTGGAGTTCATTGCTGGAGTTTCCCTTTAGGAACCCAGAGCCACTTTTATGTCATAATGAGGTGCGGGAATACAATTTTTGCAAAAGACTTCATATAAACATATGTACATACACATATCATATATATAAAGATATCTCATATATACACATACATACACAAGTGTGTATGTGTGTGTGCGTTAAAGAAAAAAATCTTACTGCTTCGAAAGATTTTCCTTATTTCAATAAATTCATTTGGGTTTATTTGTTTACAAGGGTGAAAATATACTATAAGTTAGCAGTTCCCTTTCCAATTAGAGGAAAAAGAATGTAGGTAATGGAAGGCATAAGAAATACTTGTGTTAAGGAACAACTTGAAAACACTTTCCTTGCTACATCCTTTCCCTTCCCTCCCCTCCCTCCACCTGCTATTTGACATGGTTCTTCTTCAGATTCCTAACTACTGCTACTTCTACGTGGTTGAAGAGGAAGATGACAATGGCTTATGCCCTTTCCCTCTACTACCCCAGCTACATACTAGAAAAGGTCCCAGTTGGTACTTTGCACTCAGAGCAAGATGTGGAATGGCAGAGTCACCACAGTCCCTAGTAGGAAGGTAGGCAGAACAACTAGAGTAGCTTTTGTTTTTCTGTTCCACAGGCATAGTAGCAGCCACACTTAGGACACACATGACATGGAACAAAGCAACATAAAAGAAGGATGACTGCCAATCAATGACATCTAATAGAAGTTTCTCATCCTGCACATGAAACAGCGTTAAAAGATGGTGTACTATGACACAGAATAATAAGACTGAGCACATAGAAGTACTATTATCTTGTCCTTACTGATGTAAAACTCTTACTTTAGGTAATGATAACATATACACCAAATTAAGAGGTTTTTGTTCATTTAAATCTTCAGGAAATTAGCAATCACACAACAATCTAGCCCAGGATTTGGTGCTTCATAACCAACCACTGAGCAGAAGACTAAGTTGAATGATATTGTTCTTGAGAAGTAAAAAAAAAAAAAAATGATGACTAAATTATAGGCAATGCGTAATAGAACAAATAATCACAACAGAACAATCAACCTTTCCAAATAACTATGAAAATCAAAGAAAAAGAACTGAAAAGGGAGAAAACCAATTATTTACTAATAAATGTGGCTTTAACAAACTTTCCCATATATATATGTGAACTACAAATGGTGTGTGCTTGTCAAACCACTAGGTAGTATTGCAGCCTCAAAACCATAGGCTGTTATGTATGTATGCTCCATGTATTATCTACAAGTTCATGTTAACGGAGAACTATATGCTCTCCATAGTTACTTTTATCAGTTTTTTTATTTTCCAAAATCAATGACATTTTCTCAGTCTTTATCTATACTTCTTGACATTTCTAAAGAATCTATTACTGTTGACTACCTTCTCCTGGGCATCTTTCCACTCAGCACTTTTGTAACACTGCTATCTTTTGGTTCTTGCCTCACCTGTCTGACACTCCCCAATACTGTTTATTGGATTGCCATCCATATCCTGCCCCATAACTGTGGATATACCCCAAAACTCAGTTCTGGGTCTTCTCTCTTTACATTCTCTAAGAGACCTCATCAACTTCAATGTATTTAATTACTTTCATGGAGATGACTCTTAGGTCTATATATTAAGCCACAGATTCATTTTCTCCTGAGCTACAATCCCATATCATCAACCTCTTTGTGTGTGTGTGTCTGTGTGTGTCTGTGTGTGTGTCTGTATGTCTGTGTGTCTGTGTGTAAGTGTGTACACATCACCAACTTCTTTAGGGAAATTTCAAACTAGGAATCCCATATGCATTTCAAACTCAACTTGCCCAAAACAGAACTCTAACTTTCTCCCAAGTCCATCCTTCTTCCTTCTTTCTCTATTTCTATCAAGGGCACCAACATCCTTCCCATCTTTGAGGTTGACAACCGTAGGGTCATTCTTGACTCCTCAGTCTTCCTCTCCCTAGATATCTAATCATAGAAATTGGAGATAGCATGCAATGTGTAAGTAACAGAGAGCAGGTCAGTACAGCTGGATGGTAGAGTGAAAAGGGGAGTAATATAAACCAAATCCTGGGGTAGTCATGTTATTGCTAATTTCCTGAAGATTTGTATTGTGCCCTCAACAGAAATAGAGAAGTTTAGTAGAGGAGTAAGTTTCAGAAATAGAGAAAATAATGAATTATATTTTAGACTTGTTGAATTTGAGATATCTCTGGGACACCCAGTATGAAATGTCAAATAAGCAGTTGGTGATTTGGACTTGGGGATACAATGTCACCAAACGAAAAAGAGTTGCAATATAAGAGAAGCACACTCACACCTAGAGTGTGGGTCCTAGAGCAAAGAAGAATTGGGAACAGTGTAAGGAAATACCAAAGAGGAGAGAGAATTGAGGAGGAGTGGGTAGTCAGTCAATAGTAACGAATGCTGAAGGTCAAAAAATATAAGGATTTAGAAAAAGCCATCAGGGGCAGCTAGGTGGTACAGTGGATAGAGCACTGGCCCTGGATTCAGGAGGACCTGAGTTCAAATCTGGCCTCAGACACATAACTTACTAGCTGTGTGACCCTGGGCAGGTCACTTAACCTAACAAAAGCAAAAAAAAAAAAAAAGCCATCAGATTTATCAATTAAGAGATCACTGGCAACTCTAGAAAAAATAGTTCCAGGTAAGTGATAAACTAGGAAGCCAGACTGAAAACAGGGATGAGGATTAAGTGTGATGGAAGAAGTGGAGATAGTGAGTGTAGATAGCTTCTTCTAAGAGTTTGGCAAAGAAAGGAAAGACAATAAATAACAACTTGAGGTGAATGACAGGATTTAGTTTTTTAAAGGATGGGACAGAGACACTTGGGCATATTGGAAGGCAAAAGTGAAAGTGCCAACAGAGATATTAAAGATTAGAGAAGATGATTAAGAGGGCAATGTACTGGAAGTTGGGAGGGTATGAGAGCAAGAGCACATGGAGGGGGTGGACCTTGGCCAAGAAAAGGGCTACTTGATTACTAAAGATTTGGAGAAAGGAGGAGAGAGTGGAGGGTTATGTCACAGGATTTGGGGATTAAGAGAAGGGAAAAAAGAGCAAACTAATGGCCTTAATTTTCCCAGTAAAGTAAGAGGTATGATCTTCAACTGGAAGGAGTAGGGGGAAGGAGAGGTACGAGAATCTTAATGAGAGAAGACAGGTTTGAAATAGTTTCTGTGAGGAATGAGATAGGGATAGATCATTCTACTTCCTTCAAGGAATTACCAGAAAATTGCCTAACATATATACACTAAATTAAATATAAGCAACAGGAAATAATACTATGTAGTGGGTTGAATCTTATCCTCAGTAAAAAGTTTAAAATACCTGAAGATTATGCTCAAAGCATGTCAAAGTCTGATTGAATAGATCAAGGAACTTAAATGTGCTGTTTGATAGTTCTTCACTGTTATTCGCTAAACAATCTGGAAAAAAAAGATATTTTATTTTACAAAAATTATTTAGCCAGTTTTTACATGGCTGGTATAGTCTCAATATATTGTGAATTGTTTTATATTAAAGTAACAACTTATTTATCTGATGTCATCAAGGAAATATATTCTACACAATAAGTTTTCTTGGTAACTTTTCCCTTTGAATACCAGCATTTCCTATCTAACCATTTTTTATGGAACTCTTTCTAATATATATTACACACTTCTCTGCCTTCTAAAGAAGAATATTCTAAAGTTTAAACAGTTCTTAAAAACTCAGGGTTATTATGAACATCAATTATTCTACTCTATTATAGAGCTATTCAGGATTATAAGGCTATTTTGCCCCTTTGCAAATGCAAAGTTCTGATTACTACTCAAAACTTTTCTCCTTTCTATGATGTTTCTATTTCTTCCCTATTAGCTGTCACTTTTTTGCTGCTGTCAATGTACCTGCTTCTAGTAACAACTCTACTTCTAATTAGCTAGGAAACCGGATTACTTTTCACATGACTTGAATTTAAAAAGCTAGTTAGAAATATGTCTAAAATAAGAAAAAAAAAGGTTCTTGATAAAGACCTAAGGGGCTCTATTAGTAAAATGTATGACTTTCATGCATGCCATCTAACTGAATTTAATTTTGAATCTTTTGAGTTATCAAGCAGTTTAAAGCAAATTTAACTCCACCCATTTCTTCTCTTGAAAAGTCCTAGAACAAAGCTTTCCTTGTCCCTCACATCCCCAACATCCTAGCCCATTTAATACCCAAACAAGTACTTTGAAAAGTCTATTTATATAACATTTTAAGAATTACATATGTATTTTACAGTAATATTTAATATTTTACACGGTTTTGAAGCACTTTTATATTTAGTTGTATGCTTGCCTTTGGGCAAATCACTCACACTCTCTATGACCTAATACCCTCAACAATAATCAAACGACATCAATAAGCTAGATGATGACTGAGGCGCTGTCCAGCTCTAAAATGCTGATACATGATAATTACCCTTACAACTTGCCTGAAAAGTAGGTAGAATATGATGACATTCTTCTGACAGAGGAGGAAATGGAGGCATAAAGATTTGTCTAAGGTTATTTAACTAGTTTGTGGTAGGACTTGAGCCCAAGTCTCCTGATTCTCCTGACCTATGTTGATTGCACTGAACTATGTCACCAATTATTTAGTACTTAAGTACAAGTCAATTAAGTCAAATAGTTAACTAAAACCTGTTATCTATAATTCAGAATCATGATAACAACATTAAATGGAAATAATTACTTACTTGCACAATTTGCTTCCTTCCACGTTGTATTAAAAAATTCAGAAAGAATCACTACAATTTGCATCCTGTCCGACATCAAGAGATTTTTGGCACAATTATGGCTCTCTGACATATTCTAGAATGGATTAAAAAAAGAAGAGAAGGGGAAATGGAACAACATATTCCTTTGAGATTAAAAAAACACACATGCAATTTTTTAACTTATCTAAATAGAAAATTGGGGCACCACGTCTTACACAAATGATAAACAATTATCATCAATCATTTAATAAAATGGCCAACAATTTCCAAAGTGTTTTTCACTTTAAAAAAGTGGTTTCCTCAAAATCATCCTGTAAAATAGAGTAACGGACTGAAAATATTTCCACCACCATTACAGAGATGAGAAAACTGGCTCAGAGAAGTTGGATGATTTATCCAGGTACAACTCAACTTTTTACCTACTGTCAGATTTGTAGAACCAACAACACATAAGTAGCCATTCAGTGGGAGAGAGGACAATAGAGGTAATAATCAATAGTTTAAGTAAACAGAGAAGGAAAGGAAAAAAAGCATTAAACAATGCATAGGTAACCAAGTAATCTGATTCCATTCAAAGAATGGAAATCAAATACATTAATTCTTTAATCACAGAACTTCAATTCAACAAAGAAAACAATTACAAAAGGATGTTAAATTGTATCACAAGAGTATGAAATTTGAAAGATGAGTGTAAGCAGCACAAAACTGAACAAATCTCAGACAGCAGGGAAATATAAGACTGCTATGGTAACTCAGAATAATGGTCTGTAAGAATGTTTTCTTAAAATGTTTGAAAAACCATAACCAAAAAAACCTACTTACGTACCTTTTATATTTGTATAAGTCTCTCTCATTTTTAATATGGGATGGTCTATACAAAAATAGCATTATTTAAATTGGCAGAGTATTAAGGAGGCTGGTTTTAAAGGGCCATTTTCTATTACATGCTTGCACAGAGTCTTTGCTTCTCAAAAGTATTGTTGCTTCTATATGTCAAAAGCAAAATTTAATTAAAATATGGTGGCTGAGTTATAACAAAAATGACTTTTAAAAAAGGCATTTCTTTTCATCTTCAACACTAAGATCTGCTTTTTGTTCTGTCACATGAACCAGAAGAAAACATGATGCACAGTTTTACCTAAATAGAATGATTTTCAAAGTTTTCCATAGAACATTTTAATAGTAATGGAAACAAATTGTACAAATAGTTATTATACAATTCCCTAAATTTGTTCATGCTTGACTCTATCCTCATCTTAACTCCTATATCACTAAGTACTTAAGATTCTTCCTTAGTAAAACCTGTTATAGGTATGCCTTCCTTTCTACTCCACCACTATGATCCAGAGGCCCTTGCCACTCTTGACTCAGAATTAGTCTCCTAACTGGTCTCCCTGCCCTAATACATTCTACTCACTATCAGTTTAGTCTTCCTAAAATATTGTTTTGCATGGTAACCCCTGCTCAAAAATCTCTGGTATACACATTAGGCAGCCAAGTAAAGTCTATACTCCTTAGTCTTGTACTCAAGGTGCTCTATAATCTAGCCCCTACCTAATGTAATGGAAATACAGGATTTGGAATCAAAGAACCTAAGTCCAATCGTGCATATTACCTGTATGACCTTGGCATCATACCTCTATAATCTTTCTGAGCCTGTTTCTTAATCTTTAAAATACAGCAGTAGTACAGGAATAGATCATTGCTAAAGTCTCTTTCTGGTTCAAACTTTTATATCCTACTATACTTCTCTACATGTTGACAGATGATGTACAGTAGTAAGGGCATTAGACTGGTAATCATAAGATAGCTGTATTCAAATATCTCCCTCCACAAATAGCTAGAGAATCCTGAGTAAGTCAGTTAATTACCCTTTAACAAAATGAGTTTCTTCATCCATAAAAGGATATAATACTACTTGAAGTACTTACCACTTCTTAGGGCTCTTGTAAAGATCAAATGATATCACATATGTGAAGCAAAAATGTTAAAATTCTAGATGTTAGCTATTACTATTATGAATTATCTTCAACCCTAGTCAAATTAGTCTACTCATGTGCCCCAAACATGTCATTTGTATTTCCCTATCTTCACACTTAACATTTCCCCTGCCTGAAATACCATTCCTTCAATCCTTTGCCTCCCTTATCTAAATCCATATTTCCTTTAAGGGAAGTTCAATCTTCTATGAGAAGCCTTCTCTGACTGTCTCAGTCCACAGTTCTTTCTCTGAGGTTACTCGCCCTTGCATGAAATTATTTTTAAGGAAAAACCAGATTTGACTCATATGACCTTTACAATAGTAGCAATCAACAATTATATAACACTTCAAGGTTGGCAATGCACTTAACACATATTTTCTAAATTGATCTTCAAATTCTCTCTGAGGTAGACATTACAGATATTATTATTCCCATTTCTTGTTGTTCCTTACACATGACATTCTGTCTGACATCTCCATATCTTTGCACAGATTATTCCCTATGAATAGAATGCACTGTCCTCACTTCTGCCACTTAAAATCCCTAGGTTCTTTCAAAGCTAGCTTCAAGAGCCATTTCTTACATAAAGCCTTTCTTGATACCCCCAGCTATTAGAATATTTCTCTAAAATTCAAATTGTATTTATTTCCATATACTTCTACATGAACAAGTTGTATACATTCCATCCCCTGGTCAAATATAAGCTTCCCAAAAGCAGGGACGGTTTCGTTTTTCTCTCTATATCCCCAGTGCCCAGTACAGTTCTTGGTATACAGTAGGAGTTTAATAAATGCTTGTCTATTGATTTTATAGATGAGGAAATTAAGGCCCAGAGAGGTAAAATTAGTCATGGTCACATGATTAGTGAGACTGTCAAGTAAGGCTAGACCCAAGTCTCTACTGATTCCAAAACCAGCACTCTTTCCACTAGACAACAATTTTGTCATAATAAAAATCCACTGTAAGGGACAGAGCTGCCTATAGAGACAGAGGTGACAGTGGCTGCCACGGTCCAGGTAAAGCGCTGCAGTAAATTAGGTGCTAGGGCTAGAATGGTATATGAGATGAAAGAAGAAGGGACCTTTAATGACTAGAAGAATGGGAAAGGTGAATGTACATGTGGAGTTGAATGAACTTATTAGGGAAACTGCAAGGATTTGTTCCTCCTCCTTCAACTACTAAGGTATTGGAAGGTTTGTCTGGGACTGAGGGTGGTAAAGACCATAGATGAGGCAAGAGGATATGGGGAAGAAGAGCAGCAAAAAAAGGGTTTTTACTCTAAAACTGAACAACTCAGAAATCAGAAACGGGGATAAGGCAAGAATCTGAGGACTCCAACTAAGGAAGGAGGGTAGACCAAGGCTAACTATTGGGAAGAGAAAAGAAAGGAAAAATATACATAAACTGCACATAAACTGTCAGTTGAATCACTTTAGCTGCATTGATTTTACTTGTGTACATTTCTAAAAACATAATTTACATAGTAAGAATTTTTCTCCTTTTTTTCATAATCTCCTCTATCCTTTATTTAAGAATTCTCCTCCCAGCTATAGTTGTGAAATACCTCCTTCTATTCCCCTCTAATTTAATTATGGTGTGACCTTAAACATTTAACTCAAGAATGCATTTCAAACTTAGCATTATATTATGCCATAAGGTGCTTATCTAAACATATTTTGTGACAAATTACTTCATAGTTTTACCAGAAGTTCTAATTAAATACAGTATCTTTCCTAAAGTAGATTATATTCTTGGGCTTGTGAGTTCGGTTCTTTCTGATTCTTGCTGTTCTTCACACGACATTCCATCCGTCATCTCTGTGCCTTTGCATAGATTGTCCCCTATGAATGGAATTCACTCTGTCCTTACCTTTGCCTCTTAAGAGTTCCTAGTTTCATTCAAAGCTCAGTTCAAGTGTCATTTCCTACATAAGTCTCTTGGACTGATCTACTTATTATCTTAAAAGCAGTACCAGATAATTTTGATAATCACTGCTTCATAAAATTTTGAGGTCGAGAAGTGATTTCTTCCTTGAAAAAATTATTTCACTTGTGATGGTAGACCTTTGGTTTCTCCAAACGAATTTTGTTATGTTGTTCAGTTTTATTAAGTAACCTCTGGGTAGACTGGTAAGTCTACCTACCAGTAGAACCACTTCAATAAACTAAAAGAGTTTCCTCTTAAAAATAATTTCATGGTGACTCTTTTGGTTTTTTTTGGTTTGTTTTTTTTTGTTGTTTGTTTTTTGGTTTTTTTGTGAGGCAATCGGGGTTAAGTGACTTGCCCAAGTTCACACAGCTAGTACGTGTCAAGTGTTTGGTCTAAGGCCAGATTTGAATTCAGGTCCTCCTGACTTCAGGGCCTGTGCTCTATCCACTTCGCCACCTAGCTGCCCCCATGGTAACTCTTTTGGAAAAGCCTTCCAGCAAACAATTTGTCTTTCCTATAGTCACATATGCCCTTTTAACTTAAATCACTGTACACAAAATTACTGTCAAGCAATTCTTAGCTTTTTTGGTTTTTTTGGCTAGGCAATGGGGTTAAGTGACTTGCCCAGGGTCACACAGTTGTAACTATTATGTATCTGAGGCTGAATTTGAACTCAGGTCCTCCTGGATCCAGGGCCAGTGCTCTATCCACAGTGCGCCACCTAGCTGCCCCTCAAGCAATTTAACAATCCAGCTCTGTCCCTTAGTGTATGTGACCTTAGAGGCAGCTAGGTGGCATCGTGGATAGAAAACTGGGCTTGGAAAGGGGAAGACTTGAGTTCAAACTTTGCCTCAGATGCTTATTAACTATGTGACCCTAGGCAAGTCACTTCTGCCTGTCTCATATTTCTCACCCGCAAGATGGAGATAATAGGTTATTGTATGGATAATATGAGAAAATAATACACAAAGCATTTTGTAAACCTCAGAGCACTATATAAATGTTAACTATTATTATGCAAGTCATTCACCCTCTTCAAGTCTCAGTTTCTCATCAGTAAAATGAGGAGGTTGAACTAGATAGTTTCTAAGGTCCCTTCCATCTCTAAATCTATGATCTTATGATCTAAGGGGAAGGAACAGTAATGACTGTCTTGTACCAAGAGCAGACAACAAATTTATTGATCCACACTGCGATTCAGAGCCTACTTCTCTAGACACTGGGGGTTAGAGACATGGTAGCACAGAGGTCTTCTTACCCATTAATTACTCTTCTCCTTGAACTCCACCCATAAAGATCCACCCATACCAGTCAACTTCCTGTTCTGCACACAAAATGTTCTAACTTCCCTCTCTGTGCCTTGGCACTAGCTGTCCCCTCATATCTAGGATGCACAGCCTCTTCCCTTCCCCCTCTCAGAATCCCTGTGAAAGGCCTGTCTAGGTTCTTACTACCCTATCTCTTCCCTTTGAAATTATCCTCCATCTATGCATTCTCACTCTGGGTGTGTATGCTTGTACACATACACAGACCCAATATTTCTCTCTCTCTCCCTCTCTCTCTCTATATATATACATGTATACATATATAAACATATATGTATATACTAGGCACATATACAGAAACAGACAGAAGGGGGAGGAGAGTCTCTGTGTATGTGTCGTACGAGTGTATACACGTACACATATCTTGTATGTTAACAGTTGCTTGCATGTGGTCTCCCCCATCAGAATGTGAGCTGTTTGAAGGCAGGGACCCTATTTTTTGCCTTTCTTTGTATCCCCGGCTGCTTAGGACTGCTTGAACACATTAAGGACTTAATAAATGCTTGTTGCCTGACTCAAGCATCACTTTCTAAATGGAGCCTTTACCAAGCACATACACGCACATACACACATAAATACATACATACACACACACCCCCGAGGCTGATAGTGCACTCCCACCTAATTACCTTATATTCGCCTCATGTATATTATTATGTAGTTATACATATTCTATTCCCCCATTAGAATGTAAGTTCCTTAAGGGCAGGGGGTGTTTTCACTTCGTTCTCTGTATCCCCAGCGTCCGGGACGCAGCAAGTTCTCAATAAATGCTTGTGGACTGGCTGGCTGGGGACCCGGAGAAGAGCAGGGAGATGCCCCTGAGCTTGGCTGGCAAGGATCAGTCCTTTCGGAGGGCCCCAGACCCCGCCCCGCTCCGGGGTCCCAGATGCCTCCCCGCCCCAGCACATCCAGCCAGGGCCTCTCCCCTACCCACCCCGACGGCTTGGCTGATGTTGTCCATCTTGCCGGTGACCTGCTGGAAGAGCGGGAAGCAGCTCTGGCAGAGGCGCACAGGTCGGGCGCTGCGCACCAGGCACCCCGTCAGCTCCGCGCTGCTGTTGGCGAAGTCCAGCAGCAGCTCCCGGCACTCGGGCTCCAGCTCGGGCAGATCAGGGGGCAGCGACAGCGACGGCGGGCCCAGCCCCTGGCCCTGCAGCAGCGACAGGGACAAGTCGTGCGCCTCCAGCACCTGCTGCTCGGACAGCAGGACCAGGCGGCGGCGGAGATCCAGTGCGGGCGTCACTGAGCCCAGGCCGCTGCCGGCGGGGAACAAGTGGCCCTGGCCCAGGCAGAGCCCCGACAGGAGCGCGAGCAACAGCTGCCTCCACAGCAGGGCCCCTTTCGAGCCCATCGCGGGGAAGCCGGAGCACGCGCGGAAGTGGCTGCGGCGGCCCCTCGAGTCCGTCCAAGCTCCCCAAGGCTGGAGACCACTGACGGCGGCGCCACTTCCGGTCCCCGCAGTCCCGGGCTCCCTGGGAGGGTCACGGGGGCGGAGCGCCAGCGCCAAGCCCCGCCCCCCGCGCCTCGACTCCGTTGGTCAAACCAGGAAGCTGCTGGGGCGGGAGAGGGCCTGCGCTTGGATATACGCATGCGCAAGCAAAGGGGCGGGCTCCAGGCTGCAAACAAGTTGTTGAGGAGGCTCGTGGAGGGTGGGGCTGTACCGAGCACAGGCCCCGGGCGAGATCCGACACCTTTTGGTTCTGTCAGACCGCACTTAAGCGAGGGGTGAAACCTAGCAGCTTCGCTTACCAATTGGGCCTCTTAATACCCAAGAACCTGAGAAAGCTCACCTTGGCTGCCGTTATTTCTGGAATATGGGGATGTAAGAGGAAATTACTTCACAGGCAGCAGAAAGAAGGCAAAACAGTAATAATAATAATAATAACAACAACAATAATATCTGGCACTTGCATAGCACTTCATATATCCATCTTCACATTGTTGTGAGGTAGGTGCAGTTATCCTGTTTTTGCAGAAGAGGAAACTGAGGGTCATAGAGATTTATCTAATTGCCCAGACACACCCTGCTGGCAAATGTCTGAATTAAAATTTGAACCCAGGTTTTGATCCTTAAGGCAAGTGCCCTATCTGCACACTTCCCAAGGTGGCACTCCCCCAGGGAGCACAAATAGAGGGTGCTCCTCCAGTGACAAAGTCAACCCTCTACCTTTAGGCAAGTGTGTCTACAGACATATCTTAGCAGGGGTAGGGAACCTGCGGCCTCGAGGCCATATGTGGCTTTCTGGATCCTCAAGTGCGGCCCTTTGACTGAATCCAAGTTTTATAGAACAAATCCTTTCAGGGGGATTTGTTCTGTGAAGTTTGGATTCAGTCAAAGGGTTGCACTTGATTAATCCCCTTAATAAGAATGAAGATAAGAATAAACACTACATTTATCGATTGTTTGCCACCTCACAGGGGCTTAGTTCGTGCAGCCCCAAAACAATTGCAATAGTAACATCCGAGATCACTCATCACAGATCACCACAACAGGTATGATAATAATAATAAAAAAGTCTGAAATATTGTGAGAATTACCAAAATGTGATATGCTGCGTGATATGAGCACAAGCTGTTGGAAAAATGGTGCTCTAGGCAGGGTTGCCACAAACCTTCAGTTTGTAAAACAACAACAAAAACACACAAACAGCACCCCCACACACACACACAATACCTTTGAAATCCAATAAAGTGAAGTACAATAAAAGGTGGTATGCCTATATCTCCCTTAGGTTTGGTTTCCTCATTCAATTCTATTCAATAAGCATTAAGTATTTACTATGTGTCCTGCATCATTATGGGTTCTGGAGATATGTATGTATATGTATGTATATATATACATATATAAACATAAAATATATAAAAATAAAAAATTTCTATGTATGTATATGTATGTATATATATACATATATAAACATAAAATATATAAAAATAAAAAATCTCTACCTTCAAAACGCTTATGTTCTACATTCATCTACAAAAGATTTGTATGAAATAGTCCCTGAGATCTTTCCAGATAAAGAATTCTATGATCTCTTGCAAATGTGAGATAGATATTTGTGTGTGTTTGTATGTGTGTTTTAGGGGCAAGAGAAGTAATTCAAGGATTAAGTAACTACTACATTCCAGGAAATGTACTAAGCCTTTGAGATATTATTTTAAAAAAAAATAAAGTTCCATTTATAGTCTGGTAGGAGGAGACATGTACATAGCTGGGGATTGGAAACTTTTGGTAAAATTGCCTCTACCAACTCAGGTCTGCACCTTTTCTGCAACTTGATCTAAGGTAATTGCCTAAGGCATATAGGTTAAGTGATTTACCCTGGGTTACATAGACAGTACATGCCAGAGGTGGGAATTAAACATAGGTCTTCCTGGCTCCAAAGCCGGTTCTCCACTATACCACACCCCCTCTCATACAAATATATACGTAGGCATATACAAAATAGATACAAGTTGATTTGGGTGAGAAGGCATTAATAGTTGGGAGGAAAATGTCAAAAAAGGTATATGTAGAAAGTGAGGCTTGAACTAAGTCTTGAAAGGAACTGAGGAGTCTGAGATACTGAAATGAGGAAGGAATGAATTCTATTCAGAAGATGGAGTTTCACATAGGAAGAACAGTAAGAAAGCCGGTTTGTAGATCATAGCGTGTGTAAAGGGGAACAATGTATAGTAAAACAAGGAAAAGTAGGTTGGGGCTAGATTATGAAAGATTTAAATGTCAAACAAATCCTGAAACGTTTACTAGAATTGCCTGAGTAGGGGAATGATAGAGTCAGAGATAGCAGTTAGATGGTGAGGTGGAAAGAGTACCTGTCCTGGAGTCAGAAAGACTCATCTTCCTGAGTTGAAATCTGGTCTCAGACACGTACTAGCAGTGTGACCCTGGGCAAGTCACTTAACCCTGTTGGCCTCAGTGTTCTCATCTGTAAAATGAGCTGGAGAAGGAAATGACAAGCAACTCCAGTATCTTTGCCAAGAAAACCTCAAGTGTGGTCATGAAGAGTTGGACACAACTGAAACAACTGAATAACAACAACTGGTCAAAGATGTGCTTTAGGCAATTTGGTTTGGCATCTGTGTGAAGAATGGATTGGAGAGGAGAGAGATTAGGCAGGCAGACCAATGAGAAGGCTATGGATCAGGTAAGAGGTGAAAAGGGCCTGAACCAGGGCAATGGTTGTGTGAGCCAGTAAAAGGGAATAGGTGCAAGAGACGTTGTAAAGGCAGAAATTATAAGATCTGGCAACTGTTTGAATGTGTGAAGTGAAGACAGAAGAATTGAAGATGATACTGAGGTTTCAAACCCAAGTGACTACCAGGATAGTGGTACACTTGACAGAAATAGGGAAGTTTGATAGAGGGGTGAGTTTACAAGGGATGATGAGTTCTGTTTTGAACATAATGAGTTTTGAAATGTCCATGGGACACACAGTTTGAAGGAATAAAGATCTGTGAGTCATCAGTATAGAAATGATAAATAAACTTAAGTGAGTTGATGATGTCATCAAGAGTAGAGAGAACAGGACCCAGGGCAGATTCTTGGGGTATGCCTGGAGGAAAACCCAGCAAAGGAGACTGAGGAGCAGTCAGACAGGTGAACAGACAGTAGTATCACAAAAACCCAGAGAGAAAAAGAGTATCCAGTCGAAGGTGTTCAGCAGTGGCAAATAATAGGTCACTGGTGACTTTGAAAAAGGCAATTTAAGTTCAGTGATGGTGTAGAAAGCCAGATTGTAGAGAATATAGAAGAAAGCAAGAAGAGATGAAGTGAAGGTAACAATTTTGGATAGCTTTTTCAAGTAGTTTGAGTCCAGCAATGTCCTAGTTGTATTTCTGATCTTTAGTTTGTCAAATTAACCACCAGGATAGTGAAGGGGCTTGAGATCATGCTACAGTTGAAGGAATTGGGGACATTAAGCTTGGAGAAGACAATCATCCACTGCATCCCAGGCAATCACCTGTCATCTTGACTTTTGTCTTGCCATTGGACTTCAGTGACTCTGGAAGAGAGAATGAAGCTGACAACTTTGTGTAACTCTGCCTCACTTAAATCCAACTCACAAGCAAGTCAAAACCTCAACCCATGATGTCATTGGTCCTATGGTCCTCTTTGAAATGAAGGACAAATATCATTTGAGAGATAAGCAAACAGATTAGATAGATTGGGAGATAAGTGAGTAGAGAGGCAGGTAGGTAAATAGAACATTTATTAAGAGCTTACCATGTATCAGATTTTGTCCTAAATACTAGGAATACAAATACAAGGATGTAATAACAGTTCCTACTCTCAAAGAGTTTACATTTTAATGGAGGAGAAAGAGATCAAAGAAAGAAGAAAAGATTCCATATATACCAAAAATATAGCAGCTCTTTTTTATATGTTGGCAAAAGGCTAGAAACTTAAAGGGATGCTCATCAATTAGAGAAAGGCTGAAAAAATTATAGTATATGAATGTAATGGAATACTATTGTGCTATAAGAAACAATAAAGGAGATGGTTTCAGAGAAACCTAGGAAGACCTAGTGGAACCGGGAGAACAGATTATACTGTAATAGCATTGTAAAAAATAACTTTCAGAGACTTAAGAACTCTGATCAATACAATCATCAGCCATGATTCCAGAAGAACAGTGATGATGAATGTTATCCACCTCCTGATAGAGAAGTGATGGACCAAATATACAGAATTAGACACAGATTTTTGGATATGACTAAATGTGAGAATTTATTTTGCTTGACTATATTTGTTACAAGGTTTTGTTTTCCTTTTCTTTTTCCTTTGGGTAAGGGGAGGCAGAAGGGAGAGAAAACAAATGCTTATTAATTACAAATAATAATAATAAAATTAAAAACCATTTTAATGGGGAAGACAAGATGTAAAAGTGAAGCTAGAAAGCAAGAGGATACTTTGAGATAGCCTGGATCTTAGTAAGATAAATGGAAAGCTTACTAAGCAGAGCCAAGATGATTCCAGCAGCAGAATCCAGTGTTTTATTCGGACAGGAGGTAAAGATGATGACTTGAGTGAAGAAGATATGACATGATAGTTTTTTTCAGGTATTTGGGGGACAACCTATGGAAGAGGTATTAGACTCGTTCTGCTTGTCCTCAAAGGATAGAGCTAGGAGTAATGTAAAAGAAGGCAGTGTGGTATAGTAGAAGAGAGCTCTGGATCTATAGTCAGAGAACCTGAGTTCAAATCCCATCTCCACCACTTGTTGTTAGACCTGGGACAAGTCATTTAACCTCTCAGGGTCTTAATTTCTTCATCTCTAAAATGAATGAGTTGGATTAGATGACTTCAAAGAGCCCTGCCAGCTTTGAATTCATGATGTAAAGTTGATCAGAAGCAGATTTAGGCTTGCTTTAAGGAAAAAAAATCCTAAAAATTATATTTATTCAAAAATGTGATGCTTCAGTAATGATCCAGTTTGACTGGACTACTGTATATGTGAAGTGTCATAATTTGTAATAAAGTTGGAAAGGTAGATCAGGGCCAAGTTGCAAAGTGTTTTAACTGCAGTGTTTTAAAAGGAGTTTATATTTGTTCTTGGAGTATTTAGTAGCCACTAGGATTTATTGTTTAGGGGAGTGACATAGTCAGATTTGTGTTCTAGAAAAAGCATTTTCTCAGTTGTGTGAAGAAGGGATTGGAGAGGGGAAAGATTTTGCAGGGAGACCAATGAGATTATTGCGATATTCCAGGAGAAAAATGATAGGGCTTGAATTAGCATGGGAGCTCCGCCTCCCTTGCGGTCTTAAGCAAAGGCTGGATAGCCACTTGGGGATGTTGCAGAAAATGTTCCCTGTAAAGTTCAACATTGGATCTCAATGGTCCCTTTTGACTTTGTGATTCTATGAACAGTGAACTGTTAGGAAATCTGAATTCTAATCTAAGTCCTGACACTTACTTAGAGTAGGTCACTCTATCTCTTTGAGTCTCAATTTTCTCATCTGTAAAGTAATAGAAATTAATTCCATCATTCCTTTTAGCTCTAGTGGTCTATTCTTACAACTAAATTTACATGCCATAAATATTTTGATGTAACCTCAGGCCATACTGCTTACTCCAGACTAATGAATTCATGGACCTGTAATCTCAGTAGTGTGAGTACTCTCTGGACCAATACGGAGTTCATTATCTTCACACCTCATCCTGTATGATTCTTTCTCATTCTTTTAATATCATGAGGAAGGGTAGCACCATACTTAGATGTATCTAATTCTTGATACATTACTAGTATACTCACATTTCTGGTCACACACATCCTGAATAATAACTCACCATTTGAGAAATGTATACTGTAGTCTCCAGGCATACCCAGCTGTTGTGATAAAAATCTACAATGAAGAGAAACTGAGGCACAAAAGTCCAAGTATAATCTATTTATTTGCAAAGCTAGCAATTACCAATAACAGAGGTCAGTGATCAGAGACACATATTACAGTCAGAGCAGCTTTTTACACAGTTTGATTACTTAAGTTCATTATACAAGGTTCACTGGTGCCAACTAATCTAAGACTGTGATTGGTCAATAATTACACTGACTTGAAAAAGGGGGATTGCCAGAATCCATAGTAACAAGGAAAACACAGAGTTAAATATCATCTGGAAAGTCCCCAACCCAATACTGCCCCTCCCCCATACTAGAAAAACCCAGTGCTAGGAAGAACATCTCCTGACCAGGATGAATCATCTTCCATCCATCTCTGTTATCTCCCTCAAGAGGCAGGCCTGGTCTCAGCTGTGTATACAATCTCCTACATAGTCTCTTACAGACTTTTCTATCAAGGGCTATACAAAATAAATAAAAATCTAAGCCCTAGAAATTGGTTATAGTGATTATTAAAACTCTTAATAATTAATCAGTAATAAATTTCACATGGCAGAGTAAAGCCATTCCCCACCATTGAAAGAATGATTAATGCATAAAATGGCCTACTGACTGGTGATTCATTAGAGTTACTTTTGCCTACAAAGGCTGACAGCAGTGGGTTCTGAAGGGTAAGGAGCCCTTCTCTTCGGCCAATAGCAAGCTTTTACCACGTACTATAGTGCCCTTTCTCAGCTGGTTTGCTGAACCTTCTTGCCCGCAATGGCAAAACGCTTTATGAAATACAGGCTTAAATAGATATTAATGCTCATAGATGGACATATTTAATATGATAAAAATTATAATACTACATAAATTGATTTTATTCAGTATCAAAATAATTACCAAAAGATTATTTTGTAGAAAAAAAGTAATAAATTCATCTAAAGGAACAAAAGATACCCAAGGGAAATAGTGGGGAGGGGGAAAGTGGAAAGAAGGAGCCTAGCAGTACCAGTTCTAAAACAATACTACAAAGTAATAATCATTAAAACTATTTGTTATGGTTAAAAAAAGAGAAAAATCAATCAGTGAAACAGATTAGCTACAAACCATACAATTTTTCAGTTGTTTTTCAGTCGTGTCCAACTCTTCGTGACCCCATTTGAGGTTTTCTTGGCAAAGATACTGGAGTGGTTTGTCATTTCCTTCTCCAGTTCATTTTATAGATGAGGAAACTGAGGCCAACAGGGTTAAATGACTTGCCCAGGGTCACACAGCTAGTAAGTGTCTGAGACCAGATTTGAACTCAGGAAGAGAAGTCTTCCTGACTCCAGGTCCAGAATTCTATCCACTGCACCACTTACCTGCCCAAACATGGTGATAATGCACAATAAATCCAAAGACCCCAACTACTGTAGTAAGGACTCACTGTTTGACAAAAATTGCTTGGAAAATAGTCTGGAAGAAATTAAAGCTTTAGACCAAGATCTCATTCCAGGTACCACAAGCTCCAATATGTATAGGACCTAGATATAAAAGGTCTCATTGGACATAGACAAATTGGAGGAACAAGGGAGACTATACCTTTTGCAATTGTAGATAGAGGAAGATAACAACTGGATAAGGAATAATAGAAAAAATTTTAAAAGATAAAAAGACAATTTTGATTATATAAAATTAGAACGTTTTTGTAAGAACAATATAAATGCAATTAAAATTAAGAGGGGAAACAGATGAGAAAAAAAACTAGCATAAACTTTCTCTGATAAAGGTCTGATATCCAAGATATATCAAGAAACAATTCAAATATGTGAGATGAACATGATTTCCTCAATAAAATAATGATGAAAGGATATGAGCAGGCAGTTCTCAAAGGAAGAAATCTAAGATACCAAAAACTATACGGAAAAATATTCCAAATCACTAAGAGAGAAATACAAATTAAAACAAATCTGAGGTTCCACCTATAATATTGGCAAAGATGACAAAAGAGGAAAGTAACAAATGCTGGAGGGGTTGTGGTAAAATAGGCACAATTGTACACTGTTGGTGGAGATATGAATTGGTCCAACCATTCTGAAATACAGTTTGGAACTATGCCCAAAAGATCACTAAACTATGTGTATTCTTTTACTCAGCAATACCACTGCTAGACCTATGTTGCAAGAGATCAAAAAAAAAAAAGAGGAAAAGGATCTATATATATACAAAAATATTTATAGCAGCTCTTTTTGTAGTATCCTCAAACTGGAAACTAAAGTGTGGGGAGGAGGGTAGGTTGCTCACCTATTGAGGAATGGCTAAACAAATTGTAGTATATTAATGTAATGGAGTATTATTATGCCATAAGAAACTATAAAATAGGAAGTTTTAGAGGAAACTAGGAAGACCTTTTTGAACAGAGAAAAGTGAACAGAACTAGGAGAACATTTTATACAATGGAAACATTATAAAGAAAAACAATTTTGAAATATTTTAGACTTCTAATGCAATGACAAATCACAAGTCCAGAGGACTAAAGATGAATCATGCCACTCATCTCCTCCTAGGAAAGTGATGGACCTACAATTCATAGTAAAATATATATTTTTGGATATGGACAATGCAGGAATTTTTCCTAATTTATTCATATTTGTTATGAAGATTTGGCTTTCCATTTTTTAAATTGTTCAGTTGAAAGGGAGTAGGAAGGAGAGATGATGAATACTTGTAAAAATAAACAATTTTTAAAATATTGAAAAAAACTCTGAGTTTCCACCTCATACCCATCAGATTGACAAAGATGACAAAAAAGAAAGTGACAAGTACTGGAGGGATTGTGGGATGACAGACACTCTAATGCATTGCTGGTAGAACTATGACGTTGATCCAGCCAATGAACTATGTCCCAAGAGTCACTAAACTGTGCATACACTTTGACCCATAACACTCCTAGACCTATAACCCCAAGAGATCAAAGAAAGAGGAAAAGGACCCATCAGTATAAAAATATTTCTAGCAGCTCTTTTTGTGGTGACAGAGAATTGGAAATAAGGGGAGTATCCATTAATGGGGGGAGGATAGCTGAACAAATGCTGTATAAACGTAATGGAATACTAAGGAATGATTTCAGGGACACCTAAGAGGATTTATATGAACTAATACAGAGTGAATTGAGTAGATCCAGGAGAATAATTTATACAATAACAACAACATTGTAAAAACAAACAACTTTGAAATACTTAAGAAATCTAACCAATGCAATGAATGACCACAACTCCAGACAACCATTGATGAAACATGCATCCACCTTCCAACAGAGCAGTGATGGACTTAAGGTGAAGAATAAAAAGTACATTTTCAGACACAGCCAACATGGGAATTTGTTTTGCTTGACTAAGAAAATCTGTTACAAGAGTTTTGGGTTTTTTTTCTGCATTTAACGGTAGGGGGAACTAGTGAAAATGTTACCTTCCTCCTCCCCACGCTTCCCCCTAAAAAAAGATAGCCAAGCACTTTATTGAAGAATTTTTTAAAATTCATAGATTAGAAGGAAACACAAACAGGACAGCTTTGAAAGTTGAATTTATTATATGCTCTTTAAAAAAGCACGCTAAACACAAAGTTGTGGTTTCATTGTATAGTCCTTTTTCTGTGCTACTTTTTATTTATTATTATTATTTGGGGGGGTGAGGCAATTGGTGTTAAGTGACTTGCCCAGGGTCACACAGCTAGTAACAGTCAAGGGTCTGATTTGAAGCTGGATTTGAACTCAGGTCCTCCTGACTCCAGGCCCCATGCTCTATTCACTGTGCCACCTAGCTTACCTTGTGCTACTTTTTATATGGAATGTGTGTGTGTGTGTGTGTGTGTGTGTGAGAAACTAAACATTAAAAAATAATTTTTCTAAAGTGATGCAAAATTTCATTCTTCATGTTGTTCTATCCAGTTGTTCTGGATACTTACTCCTCCTCTCTTAATTCAGTCAAAGACTGCCTTCTTTATTTAGCTTCCATATCATGATGTTAACTCATATGGAGTTTATAGTCTATTAAAAACCTTGCTCATTTTTTTTTTACAAATTGCTGTCTAGCCATGTTGCTCTCATTATTATACTAATGAAATTAAAATGTTATACCCAAGTATAAGAATAATTTTACATTGATCTCTATTAAATTTCATCATATTATTTGGTTAGGTGGAGATGTAGAGGAAGAAAAGGAACCATTGTCAGAAACACAATTGGAGAGAAGGAGCAGCACAGGAAAAGAAGCGCACAATATGCAGGAGCAACCCAGATCCAACCCTTTACTAGTACTATGAGTCGTACGAACTGCATAAGTCTTAAGACATACCAAAGGTGAGAGCTGCTTAATTTCATAGCAAATCCAAGTTTTTCCTTGCAAAAAGGTCCTATTCAGTTTAGCAGCATACATTAGAATGACTTTTTGAAAGTCCTTAATGATCTGAGGAATGTGGTTCTTACCCAGAGAATGAGTGCTAAGACTCTCTAACAACCCCAAGTTTTTCCCATTTCTTGGGAGTGGGAGCCTTATACTATAATTCTGGAAGACTGTCTATGCTCTTGAGGAAGTAATATGCACTGAAAAATAAAGCAGAGTTGCCTTGTCTATTTATGGACCTGTGTGTGAATCTTTTACATTTTTTAGTTGGGTTAAATAAAATCTGTCCCTTGGTCAGTGTTTTGTTAGCCTGAGTGCTTGCATAGGAACTGAGGGCCCTTCTAGACACTAATCATATTTTCATGTTTCTAGAAAAAAAAATGCAGGTAGAGGCAAAATGAGTCAAATTATGATTTGGAAGGGTTAACTAAAACATTGGATAACACAGTAAAAATTCAAAAAGATCTTGACAGGCCAAAACCCTGAGCCAAATCCAATGAGATAAATTTTAATAAGAATCTATTTAAAATTTTATACTTGAGTTCAAAAGCCAACTACATGAGTATTAGATAAAGCAGGGTAGACAGCAGTTAGACAAAATTTAGACAAAATGTTTCAGTAGACTCAAAGTGGAGATGGCAGCTAATATGCAATCGTAGCCTGCATGAAGATATCCAGAAAAAAGGAATTAATAGTATTGTTTACTTTGCCCTGGATAGACCAAATCTGAAGTTTAGCTCTGTATGCTACATTTTAAGAAGGTCATTACTAAGCTGGAGCATATACTAAAGAGATAATGAAGGGCCTTGAATGATGGGACTGGAACAGAGAAGACATACTATTTGTCTTCAAGCATTTGAAAGCAGTCTTTTGGAAGGGGGAATAGTTTGTTCTGCTTGACCCTGGAAGAAAGAACTAGGAATAAAAGACAGGAATTGCAGAGAGGCAAATTTAAATTTGAGGTAAGAAGAATTTCCTCATTTTTGTTGTTACTGTGCCTCTCACTGGAAATCTTCAAGCAAAGGCTGAATGATTCTTATTTATATATGGATTGAATTAGCTGACCTCTGAGGTTCCTTCTACTTCTGAGATATGATTCCCAGGGGCAGCTAGGATTGGGGTACCAACCGAAGAGTATGATTATTGAGAAGCCTCTAAAATATGAATTCTTGTCGCTGTAAATTCAAAGCTGCTGTGGTCCATGGTCCATGTTACTTGTGGCACATAGATAACATATTTGGGAGGGACAGTTAACACACTGGATAACAGAGTGAGAATTCCCAATTCAGATGCCACCTCCTTTGAAGAGTGCCTGCTCCACAATGAACAAACTTCCTTTCGTCTTATCCTCTTACTGTCTCATTTTTTCCATCTTCTAGCACTCACTGAGGCTTGGCTTCCTTCTGATGACACTGCTTCCCTTGAAACCTTTTCTAGCACTGGTTATACTTTCTCTAATATCTTCCAATTCACTAGTCACCATGGAGAAGTCAAAATACTTCTTGCCCCCCATTGCTATTTCCAATCCCTCTATCACTCTCGTCCCTGAACCTGTCCTCCTTTGAGGTTCACACCATCCAAATTTATCACCTAATCCATATTCTACTGGCCATTATATCAGCCTTTAAGACATTCTCCTTCCTTTCTCAATGAGTTCAGTGCCTGGTTCAGTGTTTCTCTCCATAATTCTTGCCCTGTTTCTAGGGGACTTCAAGAGAAAGAGAGAGAGAGAGAGAGAGAGAGAGAGAGAGAGAGAGAGAGTGAGTGAGTGAGAGATACCATCTGATACCCTAACTTCCTAGTTCCTCAAACTACTCAATTCCTAAGACCTTCTCCTCCATTCCACCTCAGCTACATACAGAAATGGTTATACTTTTGATCCTGCACTGGCTACACTCTTATTCTTTCCCTATCTCCATCCCTTGATGAGTTAGTTCAATTCTACACATCTTCTACACTTGAATCCCTTACTGATCATGCTTTGCCAAGCCCCAACCCTGGATTACTCCCGCCATCTGTCTTCACTCCTCTTCATGTGCTACTGAACAGAGGTGGAGAAAATCATGAAATCAATTGTTCTGGTAGGGACCACTATAAATTTATGTTACATAATTTCTACTGGACCCTTTCTGCAGAAAGGCAATTCTTTTACACTCCCTAATCTATTCACTAGCCCACTCATCACAGCAGCTGTTTCAAATCTTTTAACCCTCCCACGATACCCTTCCCCCTACCATCTCAGGGGAGGACCTTGCCTCATACTACACAGAATACATTAAGGCCATTCTTTCATCTCTCTCTCTCTTAGGCCTCCTCCTCATTCAGATGTCTTCTCCCACTATCTTCTGCTTTACTTTTTTTTAACATGAAGAGTTGGCTCTTCTCCTTCCAAAAGTGATCACACGCACCCTTGTTCCCATCCCATCTTACCCCCCACCCCACAATCTTCTATTTCTCCTTATCTGCTTGCTGGTTTCCTGTCACCTACAAACATGCTCTTGTCTCTTCCATCCTTAAAAAACTTCCACTTGATCCAACCATCCCTTCTAGGTATTATCTTATATCTCTCTCCTTTCATGACTAACTCCTTGAGAAAGTTATCTATATTAAATGTCTCTGCCTTCTGTCCTCTCACTCAATTCTAAACCCTCTGTAAGTCTGACCTCATCATTCAACTGAAACTTTCTTCAAAGTTATCAGTGATCTCTTAATTGCCTTTTCTCAATCTCCATTTTTCTTGACCTCTTTGCAAGTTTTTCCTGTCCCACAACTAAGTCTCCCTCTTCCTGGTCACATCCTTTAGAGGCAGCTAACTTTATGTGCTAGCCAGTCTAGCATACTTGCTTTTCCTCATATGGGACATTCTGTCTCCATCTCCATTCTTTTGTGTAACTGTTCCCCATGCCTAGAATGGTTTAGTTCCCTTTAAGACTTAGTTTAAGTATCCCCTCTTAAATGAGTCCTTTCTTAATTTATTCAGTTAGTTTTCCCCTCCCCCAGATTACATGGTTTTATTTTGTATATCATCTGTATTTATTTACTTAGCTATATAAGGTATCTCCCTAGTGAAATAATTTCCTTCAGGGAAAAGGTCATTTCTGTTTTTGTCCTTTTATTCCCATTACCTTCCATATTGCATAGCACATAATAGGCACTTAATAAATGCTTGATAAAGTGAACTGAAATGCACTTGTTGACTGAAGAGGAAAGGGGGCTCTAGCTGAGGGGACCATCTTTTATACAATGTCTCTGGCCTCTGAGGTTCCTTCTACTTCTGAGATGTGATTCCCAGGGGAAACACCCTGAGGAATATAATATGAAAAAGGTAAGTCACAAAGCTGAAAATGACAAATCAGTGGGGCTGGATCTGAGTGGGATACTAAAGACCCTTAGGTACAGGGTAAATTGAAAAAGCATAAGGATGCTGATTACGGAGGGCAGGCTTCAGGTAAGGAGTAAGACGGCAAGTAAACTCTGACATAGTTCTCACCTCCCCAGTTTGCAAAATAGAGAAAAGGGAAATGTAGGTATTCTAGTTTAATTTATTATGGAAAAAATAATAAAAGATGTATAGGTATTCTAGATTAACTTACTGGGAGAAAAAGTAATTAGATATATACTACAAAATAAAGCAAAATAAACTGTCCAGTTCACCACTGTACTGAAAATTTTCATTTAAAATGGGCATATTTTTTTCAAAGACAAATGTAAAGTCTTATATATTGCTCTACCTCTTTTATTGGAAGACAGAAAAGGAGGGGGTTAGGTTGGGTAAGGAGTAGGTCAGAATGAAGTAGGAGTTGAAAGGAAATAGCAGGAGGATAATAAAAATGAAAGGACCAGTTAGAGGGAAAAAAAGGAAAGGTGATGGAAAAGGGGGAATGAAAAGAGGTAGAAAGAGGGAAAAGGAGAAGAAAGGGAAAATGATACAGAAGAGGAATAGGAAAGGTGAAAAAGCATTGTAGTATAATATTTCCTCTAGCATATTGAAATAGGAAAATACAGCTGTGAATCTTTTTTTAAAGGTCCTTTTTCTTTGTAAGACCTGTTTCCCCTTAAGCCTAGGTGATTTTGAGGAGGGACAGACTCGTGCTCTATTCACCTTTTTATGGATGAGAGAGATGACTCAAATGGCTGAGAGAATGCTGACCAGCCATAAGTGACTTACTTGAGTTGTGAGGTATACATGCACAGAGGACCTCCTGGGAGAAAGGGAGATATTAAATTGCAGATTGAAGCCCTCAGAACCATAGACATGTGTAGGAACCAGCCCCATAATGTTCTTTGACCTCCAGAACTTGCAGTTCTAGAGACTACTGAGAATCTCTCCTGAGATGGCTCTTCCCTCTCCTGGTTTAAGTTAAGATCTTCTCTCTCTAACAGATTAAGAGCTCATTTACCCTTTGGTATTTTTTGTATATTCTAATCTATAGAACTCTGATTTCTGTTTGCTTCTTTGTGTGGATAAGTAGGTTTACTTACTATTTAGTATGTGTGATGATCTTTTGTGTAACTTGCTTTTTGGGTGGGGAGGTGCTAAACTGGCAAGTTTAAGCTAAGGGCTCCCTTTAAAGAGATGAAGGAAACAGCTTTTGTTCTGAACCTATCATACTCCTATGCCAGAGGTAATTAAGGGGTGCCAGATAAATATAATTCTTGCCTGGTTCTCCTCCTGGAGACTGAAGGAGAAATTCCCCAGTCTTGATGGTTCAAGTCAAGACATTGCCTTCCCTTCACTCCACTTAACATGCTGAAAGTGCAGGTGTGGTCCTCGTGCACTTTGCAAAGGTGGGCCAGTCCTCAGATTATATCTAGCCATGCAACTCATGAGTCACATCAACATATTTATATAATCTATATATGCACATAAAATCTTATATCGTAAAATAGAGATGTTTGGGTGGGGAAGGAGCCATTGAGAAGAGAGAAAAGGATTGGGCAAAGAAGATGCCCCAAAATGGCAAAAAAACCTCCCATTTTGTGGAAGGCCAGCTATGATTGCAAAAGACACTGAAACTTGTCCTATTCTGTCCCATAAATGGCACCTACACACACACACACTCACTCACAAATAACTTTTTTAAAAATAGCCTTTTATTCACAAGAACTAAGATTCTGCGTAGGAAAATTAGATTTATTCAACCTTGACTCTTTTTCTGTTCTCATCAATTTGCTTCTCAGAGGAATGCCCTCCTCCTTGCTTGTTACATTGAGGTCTGGAAACTTGTGCATAATTATTGTATTTACATGTCTGATGAGCAGAAGCAGGCATCTGACCAGAGCCACTTCACCTGCAACAAGATTATAGAGCATAGCTCCTCATCTCATTGAAATGGGCTCATTCACTTTTGTTTGTTCTCATAGTTGATTGCAAACTTGCTTCTAGGCCTAATGTATATTTTAGCTTAAGTGAGTTGGAATGAATCAGGTCAAATGATAATGTCTGTGTACTTTGGTGTGCAACGTACTGTATATGAAACAAAACCCCAAACCTACAAATACATAGTTGTTTAACAAAAAGTCCTACCTTCTGCTTCCACAAATAACTATCTCTGTGTTCCAGAAGTACCTGTAATTATTCTTGATATCAGTTTCCTGTATGTATGGGGGAAAATCAATGGAACACATTTTCTGAGGCAGAACTGTGCTCCCAAAGATCACATATATAGTACCTCACAGCGTTACAAGAGAAAGAAGGTAACAAAGGTGTAAAAACCGGCAGCTATGAAGCTACTCACTTATTTTGTATCTGTAAATGTGAACTTTTGTTGACACACTAATTACACCTTCGTCTGTAATTTGTACCCTGTATAAAAATAATGAAAGATTCCAATGCTTCCGAACATACTACAACAAAATAAAATGGCACTTATGTATCTCTTTCATTGAATATTATCCATTTAATTCTTAAAACAATGATAAACTAGCATAATATTGTAATCCATATCAGTAGATCTGGAATGATCTGGTTATAAGAAAATCCAGACATTTAACATATCTTATTACCTTCCCACCAATTCCTATGATTTTGCAACTTAGGAGGAAGGCTATTAGATCACACTGGCTTTAGTTGTGGTACTTCCTAATTTATAAACAGTTCATGTTCTAAAAGTTCATTCAGTAGCACATAGGTTCTGTGAAGGCAGGGACTTTTTTTTCCAAAATTTTTTCTTCATATTCTCAGTGAGTTCTTAATAAAGGTTACTTTAATTTAATTGCCAAGTCAGTTGTTTAGAATTGTGAATACATTTCTCAATAAAAACACTTGAAGTAGCTGTTTGGGAAGATTTGGGTTTGAGTTAGAACCCTAAAATACTATATAAATGTAAGCTATTATTAAACAATGTTAAAAATGGTAGTTAGGTTCCCATGCTTGCTCTCCTACTTCACCCACCTTACAGCTGAATGTACTAGTCCAAATTCTGTATTCTAGGAACAGGAAGCCAATTGGTGAAGTAAGAAAGTTTCCTCTTCCTTTCCAACATTCAGGGCCAACCCTAGACAAAACTTTAAAATTTTTACTTATCCTCCCTGTGCCTTTTTTTTAAACTCCACCTGTAATGGCCCCTCTCCCAAGGCACCTAGGGCACCCAGTGCTTTAAATTCTGCCTTACACCACCCACTACATCAATCAGACTTGACCTACTCCACAGTTATTTACTTTGAGGCAAAGATCCCATTCCTTCAGTGAATAGCTCTCGGATACTTGTTCCAAATATTGCCTCCTAGTACAACAACCTGGCTGAATATTTATGTGAATTACCGATAGCTCCTTATCCTCCTCAGGGATATTTGAATTTTCAAATGATAATGCTAGTTAACTCAAATTAATCTATAACTGGTCAAATTTAAGGCAGGGATAACATCCAGGTCATGCCCCTTAACAGTGGGTAGCTCCCAAGGCTTTCTCCTCTATACTTTTTCTCTTGGTAATCTCATCAGCTTCTATGGGTTCAACTGTCATCTCTATAAAGATGATTCTCAGATCCATTTATTTAACCCTAAAGTCTCTCCTGACCCCTAGTCTACCATCTCCAGCTGCCGATTTGACATTTAGAACTGCATATTCCACAGATTTCTTAAACTCAGCATGTCCAAAACTGAACTCATTATCTTTTCCCCCAAACCTCCTTTTCCTAACTTCCCCATTAGTATTGAGGGCACTAAGCTGGATGGAATATAGCAGGGTTTTTTTTTAATTGAAAACAAAGCAGCTGTATTGATGAGATCTACATAGAGCAGTATTTATTATAATGATTTTCTTTTGGAGGCAATAGGGGTTACATGACTGCCAAGGACAGCTGGATTTGAATTCAGGTGTTGCTGACTCTAGGGTCAGTGCTCTATCCACCGTGACACCCAGCTGCCCCTCATTATAATGATAGTTTGCAGTTTTAAGCAACACCTTAGAAAACAGAGAATAGCTTTAGTTTTATAACAAAGAAAGGAAATACATCTAAACACATATGTTGACAGGGTTTAAGAGTAAAAGTGGACTATTCATTCTTGATACAAAATTCCTGGAAATGTTTGACTGAAGAACTAGAGCTTCTTAACCTGACTATCCAGGTCATTAAAATATGGATAGTTCCATGCCATTTTGCCAGAAATATGTTTGGCAGAATCACAGACTAACATTTCAGAGAACAAATCTATGCCATTTTCATCTGTATTTTTCAGATAGTTCAATAATTTTTAAATTCTCTTTCCTGGATCTATTTTCCAGGTCAGTAGTTTTTCCAGTGAGATATTTCACATTGTTTTCTAATTTTTCATTCTTTTGGATTTGTTTTACAGTGTTTTGATTTCTCATAAAGTCACTAGCTTCCAATTGCTCTGTTCTAATTTTTAAGGAAGTATTTTCTTCAGTAATCTTTTGGACTTCCTTTTCCATTTGGCCAATTTTGACTTTTAGGACATTCTTCTCCTCTTTGGCTTTTTGGACCTCTTTTGCCATTTGGGTAGGCTATTTTTTAAGGTGTTATTTTCTTCAGTATTTTTTTGGGTCTCCTTTAGCAAGCTGTTGACTTGTTTTTCATGATTTTCTTGCAAAACTCTCAGTTTTTCCTCTACTTCTCTTACTTGCTTCTCAAAATCCCTTTTGAGCTCTTCCAAGGCTTGGGACTGATTCATATTCTTCTTGGAGGCTTTGGATTTAGGAGCTTTGGCTTTGTTGTCTTCTTCTGGTTGTATGTTTTGATCTTCTTTGTCACCAAAGTAAGATAATATAGTCTGAATCTTTTTGGGCTGCTTACTCATGATCCCGGCCAGTTACTTGAGTTTTAAACTCTTTGTTAAGGTAAAAGTCTGTTTCCAATGTGGAGAATGTAGTGTCCCAAGCTTCGGGGGTTTGTACAGCTGTTTTCAGAGATACTTTTAGGGACCTGTAAATTTTCAGTTCTTCCAAGGTGCTATGATAAGGGGCGAGGTGTTTCCTCTCCACCACCACAACAAGCTCCACCAAGCCAGGCCAGCTCTCCTCCTTGACCCAGGACCACCCTTCAGAACAGTGACCCAGATCCAGGCACCCGTAAAGCAAGAGATTCATGCCTCAGCACTAGCAAAGAGATCCCTGTAATCCCCCTCTGTGATCAGCCACTCGATTCCCCCTCAGTCTGTGGGCCGGAAGCTCAGGAGGCAGTCGCTGCCCCAGAGGCCACACTCGGAACTAGCTTCTCTCTCACCACAGTCACAGACTTTTCCCACTGACCTTCTAAGTTGTCTTTGGCGTTCACAGGTTGAGAAGTCTGGAAACCGCCCCAGCTGCCCGCGATTCAGTCCTCCAGGGTCATTGCGGCCTCCGCACCCACGCCAAATTGCGCTCCTCTCCCAGCCTGGCACGATATACCTTTCCGATCAACCATCAAGATTGTCTTGGGCTGGAAATTTGTTTCACTCTGTCTTTTTGTGGGTTCTGCTGCTTTAGAATTTGTTTAGAGCCATTTTTTACAGGTATTTGGAGGGATTTGGGGGAGAGCTCAAGCAAGTCACTGCTTTCACTACACCATCTTGGCTCTGCCGCCCCGTCCAGACTTTTGACATACAATGTTAGCCTTCCTGATTTCCAGTGGGAGAATACTCCACCATCCTCTCAGGTACCCAGACTCACAACCCAGGTGTCATCTTCAATTCCTCACTCTCACCCTGCCATATCCAATCCTTTGACAAGACCTATTTTTCTCATCTTCGTAACATAATTTGTATATACACCCTTGTCTCCTCCAACACTGCCATCACCTGGTGCTGGCCCTCATTGCCTAGGGTATTGCAGTAATCCAATGGTTGGTCTCCGTGTCTCAAGTCTTACCCTGTGCCATTCCATCCTTCACTTGGCTGTCCAAATGATCTTCCTAAAGTGCAAGTCTGACCATATCACCCCTCTGTTCAGTAAATTGCAGTGGTTCCCTGTTACTTTCTTTCTTTCTTTTTTTTTGGGGGGGGGGCAATTGGGGTTAAGTGATTTGCCCAGGGTCACACAGCTAGTAAGTGTCAAGTGTTTGGTCTGAGGCTGGATTTGAACTCAGGTCCTCCTGACTTCAGGGCCGGTGCTCTATCCACTGTGCCACCTAGCTGCCCCTCGTTACTTTCAAGATCAAATATAAAATCCTCTGTTTGACTTTTAAAGTATTTTATAACCTAGCCCCTTCCTGTCTTCTTACACCTTTCTCCTTCTGTGATCCTGTGACACTGGACTCCTTGCTATTCCTTGCACAACACACTCCATCTCCTGACTTCAGGAATTTCCACTGGCTTTCCGCCATGTCTGAAACTCTCTTCCTCCTCATCTCTACCTCCTGACTTCTCTGGCTTCCTTCAGATCTCAGCTAAAGTCCCACCTTCTACGAGAAGCCTTTCCCAGCTTTCCTTAATCATAATGCCTTCCCAATGAAACTACACCTAACTTATCCTGTATATATCTTGTTTGCACATAGTTGTTTTCATGTTGTTTCTCCTATTAGATTGTGAGCTTCTCGAGAAAAGTGGCTGTTTTTACCTTTCTTTGTATTCTCAGCACTTAGCACAGTGCTTGGTACATAATAGATGTTTAATAAAGGCTTGTTAACTTGTTGACTTGACAAGTAAAGTGAAATATTCAAGTAAATATGGAAGAATACAGATATATTGGCTCTTCTAGTTTGCCACTAAGACCTATAGTCTTAAAATGTTCCTACATTTCATGATTCTTCCATTCCTTTATTTCTAAACCAGGAAAGTCTCTAAAATCTTCTCTGAAAAGGTTTTTATTTTCCTTTAAAAACATATTGAGATATTTTGTTTTGACACAAAAAATATGTTCCTGAAAATATTCAAACTCTTTCATTAAGTATGTTTTTTTAAAAAATGCGATTATCTATTATTAAAAAGAAAGAACACAAACTTCATCTTTCACTTTGAGTGTAGTACTATCATTGACTTATATCTGACTCAAATTTTGTTGCCTCTTAATGTTGAATTTTTTCATTGTTTTTTTTTTAAATTAACAAGCATTTACCCTCCCTACTTTTCACCTCTTCCTCCCACCCTACTGGGAGAAAAAAAAAAGAGAAAGAAAGAAAAAGAAAATCCTTATAACAGATATGCATAGTCAGCTGTAATAGTGACTACTCTGGTCCCTCACTGCCTGAAGGGCAAGTATATTACATTTTACCCATCCTCCAGGTTCTCCAGTACCCTTAAGGGTTAGGGGTGCCTAATCTCTGCCATTGGCTCCTGTGCCCACCAGTTGTGTTCCTCACAATTTTGGGATTTCCCAGCACTCCATTTCCTTTTAGACACATAAAATCCTGATAAGCTTTTACAAAGGAATATTTACTTCAAAAAATATAGCAAGAACAAACACATAAACATCCCCCACCCCTCATGCAGAATATCCACACATATACCAGTCCTCCCAGAAGCTAGTCCCTGGCATTTCCCCCCTGAGTGCCCCCATTTTGGGTGATCTTCATGTCTGCCAAAGCCCCAGTCACAAGCAAAACATAACAATAATTATTTCAAGATTCTCCATATTATTTGACTCTCTCTATGATCTCTGTTAACATCTGTAGTTCTTAGGGGATGCTTCCCTTAGCCCCTTGACCTATCCCCAGTAGAATGCAAATACTTTATCCTTATAAAGTGTTCTCTAATTGCTTACTTGTATATTTATCTTTTTAATGTTTCTTTGAACTCCTGTGTTTGTATTTCAAAGTTTCTACCAAGCTCTGGTCTTTTCATAATTAGTGCTTGAAAGTCTTCTATTTCATTAAATGTTTATTTTAACCCTCATTGAGGACTATTCTTGATTTTTTCGTGATAAGTTATTCTTGGTCGTTAACATGTATCATCTGTCTTTTGTAATATCCTATTCCATAATCTCCACTCCTTTATGCTAAATTTTATGTGTTCCTGACTGATTCCTTAGTAATTAAACTCTTTCTTTCTGATTTCCTCCAGGGTTGTTTTTTTTTCCTTTCACCTGGAATTTCTTGATTTTGGCTATGACGATGCTTGCAATTTTTGTTTTGGGGTTTCTTTCAAGAAGTAACCAATGGATTTTTTCTATTTTCACTTTGCCTTCTGGTTCTAAAAGATCTGGGCATGATCTTTCATGATTTCTTGAAATATTATATCCAGGATCTTTTTTTGGTCATGGCATTCAGGTAGTCCAGCGATGTTTCTTAATCTGTTTTCCCTGTTATTTCAAAAAATATATGAAATACCTTAAATATTCTTCTATTTTTCAGTCTTTGAACTCTAATGTTTCTTGCCTAATGGAATCATTAACTTCTGTCTTATCTATTCTAGTTTTCAGAGAGTTTGTTACTTGGGTAAGATTTTTTACTTCTTCTGCAAGTTAGTGGTGCGATCCAGATCTCCTGATTCCCCATCCAGGAGTCCAGGACTACACTATTTTTCGTCTTTAAAATGTTTTTCCCAGTGAGAAATCAGAGGACTCTTTTCATAATTTTTAGCAAACAAGACATGCAACAAGTGAAGCCCTAGCTGAGATGATATGAATTAAAGCACTTATAAGCCTGAATGTTCCTATTGTAGCTTTTGCAAAGGGCCATATACACTCTTTCTGGTGGGAATACTAATTCTATTTGTGTTCATTTCAAACATCTCCCTACCAGCACTAGGCACTCCCTTTCTCTTCCCATTCCCCTCCCCCACAAAGATGACCATCTACTTGACAGTCTTTCTAAACCCAGGTCTTTCTGACTCCAAAGCCTATTTCCACTACACCACACTCCCTCCTGTTCAGCCCCACTCCCCACCCCCACACACAAATCAGCAAGCTGCTTTTTCAATACAATATACTTTGCAAAAAATTTTTGAATGTTCTTTGTAAGTAAGGCATGTTTCTCTGTACACTTGACAATAGAGGACAGAGGGCAGGAAAATGTTATTGGCAACAAAATATGCTGTATGTGCACGATTGTATAGCTCAGGAAAGGTGAATGTCCTCCAATTTGCTTAAGGCAACAAAACCCTTAGAGCTAACATTTTGAGCAAGTGCCTCTTGTCATCTTCCCTCTGCACTTACTTGAAGACATAGCCAATCTTAAGACATTTGCTTCTTTTATAACTCCACATTTCATTTTCGTTCCAATTCTAATTCAGTCCAATTGCTCTATTCAAACAAAGTCATTTAATCTTCTCTGTTCTGATTGATATTTTAATTATCTAGTCCTTTCCAGCTGAGTCCACCTCAGTTTTTATGCTGTCTGCAGAGAACCATGCTTTTTTGTATGTGAATGATGAACTCATTGACAGGGACATTTTTCTCTCCAAAGACTGAGAAATAAATTATCCACTTCTGAACTATCCTGAAACATGATTTACCCATTAGTTACTTTGATCGGTCTGTTCACATCTTAAAGGAATACACATACTAGAATGAATATAACAAATGAACCTAACTATTCATTTCTGTGGCTAGAAAAATGTTCTAAAAGCTCACACTAACATACAAGCCAATCCTAAATGGTGAGGGCAAATCAGAAACATAACTCTAAGAGTATCATAATGGCTGGTATATTTAAAATACTTTCTAGACATCATATCTGATCTTTAAAACTATAAATATTACTATCCTTTCAATGAAAAAAGCTCAGAGAAGTTGAGGCTTGCCCATGGTCACATATCTAGTACATATTGGAGTTGAGATTCAACCTCAAAGTTCTCCTGAGTCCTAAGTATAATGCTCTGTCAGCATACCAGCTGCTTCTAGACACCATTTTGTCTAAGGTCATCTTTTTTGCTGTCTAAATTAAATATCTCATTTAAGATTTAACATTGAACAACAATGGAAAAAACTAAACTTTCTTAGAAATGTATTACATTTAAATTAATTAATTTCAAAATAAAATCATTTCCTCTTAAAATTTTTTTTGTCATTCATCTTTATTGACTTTTCCAACTATGTGGTTGTAATTATGCTGTACTCTTTTCATCTGTTTCTGCTTTTTTTCCTCCTTTGAACTATTTCATAAAAGTCTTTGTTTTCATATTTTCAATCATAATTAAATCATAGTATCACATAACATTAACATACTAAAATTCATTTAAATATTATCTATTATTGGATATTATGGATATTATTTAGCCATTATCTACCTGCTTTATTTTTATTTTGCAAATAAATACAATGTTATAATAATATCTAAATAGCTCTTTTTAAAATACAAACACATATAAACACTTTCTATGTGTTTTCCTAACAATAGAATTGGTCAAAGGGTATGATTCATTTTTTTTTTACTTTTGCTGCATAAAAAGATTTTATAAGCTTGCAATTCTATATCTGGAACTACCTTAAAAATAAGAAAAACAAGAGCAGAATTTATTATTTCCTATCAAGGGATAGCCTCCTCAATTCAACTCAACATTTATTCAATGCCATGAAAAAAGCAAATGAAGGAAATGCATAGATCAATATGACAGGGTACCTGCTTTCAAGCATAGGCTTTACTACAGAGAAATAGACTAGTCAGATAAATATATAACACAAATTAAAATATGATAACTTTATAAGAATACAAAGTGCTTATCAAGTCATAGGTCATAGCATTTAGAGCTAGAAGAGCTTAGATATTTGAACCCAGAGTTACTTCTTTCAAATCTCTCCACTAGACCAAGATGTGGAGTGAAATTACTTCTAGTTGGAAGAATTGTTGAATTGCAATGAATTGGAGCTTTGATAAGGCATGCTTGAATGATGGACAGAGATGGCAATAGGTAGGGATGAGGATAGGCCTTGGCAAATTGTGTGGCCCAAATGACCAAGTTCAAAGGAGTATTAGTTTCAACGATAAATATAATATATAACACCCAGTGCTTTACATATTATAGACACTGAATGCATTATTTGATTTAATACTTATACTTTTTTATACTTAGAATTACGGTGACTAAATATTATGTATATATGTATTATGGAAGCATATTTTTAAAAATATATTAGGAAATAATATTTCTACAACCTTTCTAGACTTTTCCCTTTACAAAAGTGGGTAAAACAAAAGCTAGAGTCTTTCTTTGGGAAAGAGATTAATAATGGCTTAAATCTTATCTAGATAAGATCATTGCCTTCCTTTACCCACTTAGGGACAATGTCTTCTCTTTTGAAATTAGAGGTTAAGATAATTGGTCACAGGAAGAAACTATTAAGGGGAAGTACTCCAAGAAGGAATGTTAAGCCAAAAATCATGTTTCAATACATTATAATATTTTTCCTTCTTCAAGATTCCCATAAATATTACCTCAAAATTGTATTGGGGTAGAGAATCACATGGGAGGGCATGGGAGACTATGCTAGTTTGAACATCTCTATCCCCAAGCTAGAATGGTTCAGATGTACATTAATATTGAATTTAATAAAATTGTTTCTGGCAGATTTGAGTCTAAAAAGCAGAGTTCATTATTACTATTAATTTTTTCTTTTGAATTCTGGCTATGTTGTGCTCCAACCTTACCTCTTAGAATTCCTAGTTTCCTTCAAAGCTCAGCTAAAGCACCATCTTTTTAAATAAGACCTTCCCTAATCTCTCCTATCTGTTAGTGTATCCTGGCCCTTCCAAAATTACCTTTTATTTCCTCTGCATATAGTTTGCATTTTCATATACTTATATGTGTGCATGTTGCTTTGTCCGAAAGAATGTAAGCTCCTTGAGGTCAAAGGCATTCATTTTAATAGGTACTTAATAAATGTGTGCTGGTATATTAAGGGAAGTTAAGTGCTTTCCTGCCATTTCATCACTTATCTTGGCCTTCACCTTCCTGTACTTATCAGGATAGTATATTGCCGAAATTACTCCCATCTACTGGCCTCCTCAATGTCTTATGCTGATTCCTCATCACTTTCTATGTGTCCTTACCATGGCTATACTCTCCAGTCTTCTCAACCCCTCCATAAATTTGTGCTCCACCTCTCTGTCTTCCCCAGTTCTGATCAATGAGCCTTTTTCCTTATCTTGCTGGGGCTCAGGCCTCCACAAAACTTCTCATAGGCTCCTACCAGGCCTCCACCTTGAATGCCCTCCCCAAACTCTCCAGCATCACTTTTTATTTTTGCCTTCTTCATTAGAATGTAAACTCCTTGAAAATAGGAACTGTCTTACATGTTTGATTTTGTATCTACATTACTTAGCACAGTGCCTAGCATATAGTAAGTGCTTAATAAATATTTTACCTGTCTCTCTATCATCATGGAGTAGACACAGCCAGTATGTGAATTTGTTTTGCTTGACTATGCATATTTGTTATAAGGATTTTGTTTTTCTTTTTCTTTTTTTCAATGGTGGAGGAAAGGGGTGAGAAGAAAATAAAATTGATTTTTAATATTAGAAACAAATTTCAGTTTTAGAAAAGGCATGGCAAATATACAATATAATCACAAAAATGAATTTTAGATATAGATGTGCTATAGAACAAGTTAATTAAGGGAACAGAATTATTTCCACAGTAAGTCTAAACAATTAAGGGTTTGCCAGTTGTCAGCTTCTTTCAGGGGAATTCATGACTTGGACAAATGAAGAAAAAACAGAAAAGTAGAAACCCAGCTCCTTTTCTCAAACACTAACTTCCAAACTAATAAGGACTACCATGAAGGTGAAGCACAAGTAGCAAATGAAACCCCATTTCTAGGAGGGAATAAAAAATGACAAAGAAAGAAAAGATACTTGAATTGTCTGCTCTCAGGTCATGCTCTCTCTCCTGTCAAGTTAGTAAAAGAAAAAGGAACCATATTGACTGAGCCAATGGAGGTACATGGCTGCCTGGTAGAAAACAATGAACTCACCTGCCTAGGTGACTTCTAGACACCTTCTATTCTTTCTCCAAATCAAATACACTAACCCCATACCCTGAAATGGCATTGCCATGAAGTATCTTTTGATGATTACTTTCATCCCTGAATCCAGTAACTAAAAGCCAGTAGATCGCAATGGATTATTTTATTTTCTAATGAGCCATGGGCCCAAATTCATGACTTCCTTCCCTTCTTGTATAACTACTGTTCTCTTGAGAAGGGAAGGAATAAGCCTCCAACTTCAACCTCTTCAGTTTTTTTGACCAATGAATGTTCGAGTTTAAAGACATAATTAGGAATTCTTTTAATATGTCTAGGCTCAATTGAAGAGTGACTACATTCTATATTTTTCTTCTTTCCATCTAATTTATTCCAGAGCCAGAAAAGGCCCACAATCCTAGATCTCCAACATTCCAACTATGGTCAGCTTCAACATTGATCATCTCCTCATCCTGAGCCTGCTGCTTTGACTCAAAGTTAACATTCATGTAGCATTCGTTCTATAATAAAAATAGCCATATCTGGGTTTTTTTTCATAGTCTGCAGTTCACAGATTTTTTCAGTGCAGCTTATTGCAATCACATCCCCAGAAGATAGATAGGCAAAGTTCCTCAAAGTGCTCTCAAAGTTCTTTAAAAGCATCGCTTCCAAAAACAAAAGAAAACAAAACACTCTTCCAAAAATAAATTATTTAAAAGCATCATCCAATGGGGAAGGTCATTCAGTTTGTCAGTAAAAATTTATTAAGTACCTACTAGGTGCCAGTCAGTGTCCTAAATGGTGGGGATACAAAGAAAAGCAAAAGATAAACCCTATTCTCAAGGAGCTCAGAATCTAGTAAGGGAGACAATGTGTAAACAACTATGTACAAACAAGCTATCTACAGGAAAAATTGAAAATAATTAACAGAAAAAAGGAACTGGAATGAAGAGGGATCAGGAAAGGCTTCCTGGAGAAAGATTTTAACTGGGATTTGAAGGAAGCCAGGAAGTGGAGATGAAGAGGGAGAGCATTCCATGAGTTGGGGACAAGAGTTGCAAAGGATGGACAGGTATGGGTAATTTGCAATCAGGATTTTTGGAGAGAATACCCACCTTGACAGGATCGTGATTCCACTGGTGTAAGATAGGGTAAGATAACCAGATCATTAATAAATAATTTTTATAAGTATATTCAAATATAAAATATCTCAAAAGTAGAAAATAAATGCTGGGTGTGGTGCTTCCTTGGGTTGGAGGGTTTTTTAAAAAAACTTATTTATTTTGCATGCATTTATAATCTGTCCCTCTCACATTAGCCATGCCTGAAAACATATTTATTTCTCTGCATTTTAAGTTCATTACCACTCTGGCCAGAGATAAGTGCTATGTCTTATCTTCAGTCTTCAGAACTCATGGTTTTACTTTGTATTGTATTTCTTTGTATTTTTGAATTGATTGGAATTCTAAAGTCTTTCAAAGTTGCTTTTCTCTAAAACATTGCTGTAATTGTATAAATTGTTCTCCCATTTCTGTTCACTTCTCTCTGCATTAGTCAATAAAGGTCTTCCCACTTTCCTCTGAAATTGTCCATTTTGTCACTTCTTATGAAACAATAATATTCCATTACATTCATATGTTATTTGCTTAGCCATTCCTCAATAGGACTTCCTTGTAGTTTCTAACTTCTGACTACCAAGAAAAGAGTTGCTATAAATATTTTTATACATGTAGGTCCTTTACTTAGCTTTGATCTCTTTTAGGTATAGGCCTAATTAGTAGTGGTATAACTGGATCAACTGGTTTAGAAGGATGAGCAACCTTTGAAGCATAGTGCCAAATTGCTTTCCTGAATGGCTAGACCGATTCAGAGCTTCGCCAACAATGGAACAGACACTCCAACCTTTGTCATTTTTCTTTTTTTATCATCTTTTCCAGTCTTATGAGTGTGGGATGGAATTTCAAGTTTTAGTCTGCATTTTTCCATTAGTGATTTAGAGTATTTTTTCACATGGGTGTTGATAGCTTGGATTTCTTCCTTTGAAAACTGCCTGTTTATATCTTGGTTTGTAGATTTGACACCCTCAGTGGTAGAAATCACTAGCTTTCACAAGAAAAGCACAAATGACATTAGCCTACCTTATTGGGGAAAGCTCTTCTTTAATATTTCATTTCTCAGACTAAAGCCTCTGGAATTAAGCATGAAGAGAAAACAAAACTAGGAAAGCTTCCTTGAGCCAAATCTTCCAACTCAGAGATTAGAGACCAGGCTCTCAGAAACTTCCATACCTTCATGAAGTGTTATACATGTTACAATATAACTGAACTTAGGTAGGTGCAAAAACATTCACTATATAGCACTCCCTTCTTACAGCCTATGGAATTAGTTAAGTGGTCTTTGGGAGCCCAGAACTCCCTTTTCTTGCCTAAAACAGAATAGCCATGCAATTTAAAAACTCAATCACTTTTTCCTTCCACCACCCAAAATTAATCATGGCTCAAATATGAAGAATATTGCTCTAGCATCTTTTTTAAATTTACACCTTTCTGTCAAAATAGGATATAAGGAACCTAAAAAATGAAAGGAAAAATTATAAGCCAAAATACATTCCACAGGGTACAAGTTCGCACATACACTACTCTATCTACAAATTGTGTTTTCCACTTAAAGTTATATATTTGTCCAACATCTATCAATACATGATAAAGCCCTTCCAAATAGGCCTCTTTGTGGAGCTATTTTTAAAAAGGAGTTGCAGGTAGGACACATATTAATAGACCATATGGTCTTTTTCTCACTCATAAATGCTTGTACTCTATGTATGTTCTTTGTGAATTAGATGCAGTGAAAATGCTCCCTTTCTTCCCTGATGCATCTGTGTGTGCCTTTCTCCTTCGGATAAAAAGGGCTTTTAGGTAGTAGTATGGCTAGGAAGCAGTTCATGTAATAAGCAATCATCTTATTTTTTTTTAGACTCATTTCAAATTAAGTTTATATGGTAGGGAGGGTTGGAGTATCTTTTAAGTTGAATTGCAACATGTGAGCAATTTAATAGTATAACATTTTGTTTATAGGTTCAGAGTAGCTTTCAATTTCTTTACCAGTGTGCTTCTAATTAAATCGTAATTGTACCATTCATTACAGAATGAAAGAAAAGCTGTTATACTGAATATTTTTCATGACAGCAAAACAAGATGGCCCTCAAAAAGTAACTAATTCACAAAAGAAGAATACAAGCATATGAAAAGGATACTTAAAAATAAAACACTTAAATTACACTAAAACATTTAAAATTATATAACTGTAAAACTGTCATATTTCTTGACAGACTCAAATTATTAAAATATATGTTCTTAGTTATTGTAAATCAGTTAAAAAAACAACAAAGATTGATAAGCACTGTGTAGGTGCAATCTATGTTCAAAATGATATATCTAAGAATTCACATTTTTGTCACCTTTAAGGTTCTATTTTACGTCATATTCCCAGGTTTGTCCTTATGGTGAAATTAACAATTTTTTTCATTATGTACATCTTAAAATTAAAAGGGAAAATAAGTAAAATATTGGGTCCTCTCTTTTTTCAAATGCCATCTCCTCATTAGGAGAGGAATTTTGATTGAATGGTTGGAATTATCTCATACCTCCCCTTCATGTCTTCATGTGATTTACATTCAAAACTCAGCATAAAACTATTTTTTAAAATAAATCAATTTTTTTTAGACATAAAGAGTGATACCATAAGCAAATTAGGAGAGCAAGGAATAATTTACCTGTCAGATCTATGGTGAAGGGAAAAATTTATGACCAAACAAGAGATAGAGAACATTATGAAATTCAAAATGGATAATTTTGATTACATTAAATTAAAAGGTTTTTGCACAAACAAAGCCAATGCAACCAAGATTAGAAGGGTATCAGAAATCTGGGGAACAATTTTTTCACAGTGTCTCTGATAAAGGACTCATTTCTAAAATATAGAGAGAACTGAGTCAAATTTATAAGAATATAAGTTATTCCATAATTGATAAATGGTCAAAAGATATGAATAGGTAGTTTTCAAATGAAGAAATTAAAGCTATTTATATTCAAATAAAAATGCTCTAAATCATTATTGATTAGAGAAATGCAAATTAAAACAACTCTGAGGTACCACATCACACCTATCAGATTGGCTAATATAACAGAAAAGGAAAATGAAAAATGTTAGAGAAGATGTGGGAAAATTAGAACACTAATGCATAGTTGATGGAGTTGTGAACTGATCCAACCATTCTAGAGAGCAATTTGGAACTATAACCAAAGAGCTATAAAACTGTGCATACCCTTTGATACAGGAATGCCACTACTAGGTTTATATCCTAAAGAGATCACAGAAAAGGGAAAAGGACCCACATTTATAAGAAATGATGAGCAGGCAGATTTCAGAAAAACTTGGAAAGACTGACATGAATTGATGCTGAGTAAAGTGAGCAGAACCAGGAAAGAACATTGTATATAGTAACAGCAACATTGTTCAAGGATCAGCTTTGATAGACTTACCTCTTCTCAGCAATACAATGATCTAAGACAATTCCAAAAGACTCATGATAGAAAATGCTATCCACATCCAGAGAAAGAACTGTGGAGTCTGAATGCAGATCGAAGGATACTATTTTCTCTTTTTCTTTTGTTAGTAAATAAAATAAATGAAGTCCCTTCCATGTCACCACAATTTTTTATTCCTACTGACTGTTGATTCAATATTCCAGAGGTACACAATGGATTTATTGCTAAGGATGTTGAAATGAACTCTTTTCCATTATTCCATTTGGCTAGCCCTATATCAATGACTTTTAAATGACCATTTAAATAGAACTCCTACCATTCTGTGGAACTGATATTAGAGAAGGTAATGTATCTTATTTAAAGCAAGTAAGAAGCATATTCCTTCGAGTTTTTCCATTAGATTTGGTTTAGGAAGATGATGAGGGATGTTGGAAAGAAGTTTTGTGCATGATTTTTATTATTCTCAAGTCGCAATCCTGCAGATTTTATACAAGCCTTAATTCTTTAAATAATAAGATCATAGAACTAGAGCTAGAAAGGACCTCAGAGTCCAATGCTTTCATTTTTATAGATGAGGAAACTAAGGTCCAATGAAGTGACTTGTCTGACTCCTCACTGTGGGCACTTTTTGTGCCACTTGCCTCAGAGTGCAAAAATTCTTAATTACAGTTTTGCATTTCTACGCTGAAAAAGTGTTTAAGGAGCTAGATGAGGAAGAAATATATTCTACAAGGGGACTGACCATTGAGCACTACAAGGGCAGAACTCATTAGGTTACAGATCTTGAATGAACTTTCTTGTCCTATTTATGCAGGGACACCATTTAGTAATAATTCCTCAGAAAAGCTTCAAAGAAACCAGTCACAATCACAGGGAATTCCTGCTGTTCCTGGGGAAGGGGTGGGTAATGAGTAATCTTCAAGTTTGGCTAAACTTGTGAATCTTGGAAGGTTAATGACATTGTTTGCTACTATATTCTGAAGCCTCCAGTATCCTCTACTACTGAGTGGTGAGAGAGCTACTGTCAGCTGTGACAACTCTAGTCATGATACCCTTAATTCATCTCCTGGCCCCCTAAACACCTGGAAACACATCTCTTCATTATTGTCTCCTCTACTGTCAACCCCCAAAGTACGAACCTTGCAATATTCCCTTATCTGAAACTGTGAGAGACACTATCAGTGACTGCGTCTACTCTCCTTCCTGGAAGATGTGGTAAGTAGGTCAAAGGGGAGTCCCCAATCCTGCTGCTAAAGATGGCTTCTGGAAGAGATGTCCTCTTGAATCCTGAAAGGGAACTTTAAACACACTTTCTCACAGAAATATTGTTATAATGAAATGAAGCATGGTGTTATAGATTGAGTGAAGAAGGTAAGGTCAGCAAAAGCTGGGTTTTAAATCTCACCTCTGACACTGCATAACCATGGATAAGTAATTTAACCTCTCTGAGCCTCAGTTTCTTCATCTGTAAAATAGGGTTTAGGTCATGGGACCAACAAGATTGGAGACCAAACACTTTCTCCAATCCGTATGACTTTTTGACACTCTCCAAAATAAAAATTATTCATTATACAAGGTATTTGGAGTGGGAGGCAGTAGCAGCTGGGTGAATCAGGAAATGCCTTGAAGATGATGCTCTAGCTAAGTTTTGAAGAAAGCTCTACCTGAACTTAGTAAAAAAAACGATGAGAACAGATGAGAAAACAATTTCAGCTATTTCAACAGACTAAGATGCTAAGAACCTTCACAAGGTAAAAAACCTGCTCAACTAATACCAAAAAAAAGGCTAATCTCTAATAAATTCACCTGATACCCCTTGCCCCACTAGCCACCATGCTCTGGCAGGGTTGCACAAACTGACTCATGGGTTTGTTATAGAACTACACTATCCCTATTCCTTCTGTCCCCACCTGCATCCTAGCTGCTGTCAGGAGCTTGCTTTAACTGAAACAACAGTGTGCTAGCTCTCTGTACTGCAAAAGTACTCAAATCAGAGAACTGAGGTACAAAGGCAACTGGGGCAGGACATGTATATGATGTCAACAGGCCTAAAGGAAGGGGAACTGGCATCCAGCTGTGGCCAATTCTCCCCCTATCCCACCCCCAGAAGTTACTTGGAACATAAATCTGGTGAAATATGAATTCCCCAACATGGGAAGAGGCTGAGACAGCTTTGAGCTCTAACCCTAGAGGAAACTGCCATCAATGGGGAAGAAGTCAGAAAATAAGCAAAAGGGGAAGATAAGGAAAAAAGACTGAAATTGCCAGTTCTTAGAAAGAAGAAAAGTCAGTGAAAGACTTAAGCAAATAAACTAATAGAGAAGATATTAATCACAGAAGGAAATTTGACTTCCAGATCATCTAAATGAGTCCGTGTGTGTGTGTATGTGTGTGTGTATACACACACATATACATACACATACATATATATATACACACACACATATGTGTTCATAGACATGTGAATAAATATTGCAAGACAAAGAAAAACAAATCAAAGCCTAATGAGGCAGAGGAACCTGTGAATTTGCAGAGACCAAGGAATCACAGCAAGATTTTCCCAAATGGTTTAAGAGAGAATTAAGAATTGTGAAAGCACAATTATGGTCTGCACAGCACAAACGATTGGCAGAAAAGAAAAACTTGAATCCATGAGGACAAATCTCACCAAAAAACAAACAAAAGATAACAAATGATTGAGAATACAAACACACAAAAGTAAATGACAACTTGGAGAAGCAAAAAGTAATAATATTAAAATAAAACATGCAAAAAGGGAAAGATACCTTAAGTGATACTTTAATAACCTCATAGAGTTGTAAAGTAAAAATAAGATTATGCATGTAAAATGCCATGCAAGCTATGATGTGCCACATACATTTCAGTGATTACTATTCATCTGTTTAATGATTACTATTCAGGTAGAACTTTCTTCAAAACTTAGCTCAAGCATCACCTCCAAGGCTTTTCCTGATTCCCGCAGAAGCTACTGCCTCCCACCCCAATTACAGTACTTAGTTTGTAGGTTATTTTTCTATATTTATATGTAGACATATTTCTCCTGACAGAATGAAAGTGCTTTGAAGGCAAGCACTATTTCATTTTTGTTTTTATATCACTAAAATCTATCAGAAACCTTGACACGCAGTAGGCAGTTATTAAATGCTTGTTGGTTGGTTAATCTGCATTAATTAATAACTTTGGTTTCTTTTAGGATAATCCTTCTATAATTTCTGGTGAAAATAACCTAATCCTTATTATTATTATTATTATTAAATTATTTCCAAATTTTTAAATAGAATTCAAATAGAAACAGTCAATGAGCAAGATGCTATCCTGATATTATTCTTTTACATTTAATGTTCTACAAATTATTGCACAGGTGAATAAGATACATTCTTTGGTAGGTGAATCACAATATTCAGATGTAAGTTTATCATAATGTGGGGTTAGTGAAAAGATCCTATTTAAGACTCCAGTAGCAGACAGTCCGACAGTAATGATATGTATCACATCCTGTTTCCACATTATTTTAATCTCCTTGGTTAGATCTCTGATTTTGAAAGCTTTCTGTGTTATTTAGCTTGGAGATTATGAGTATTAGGTATAATAACATCAATCTAAAATGTTCTTTAAAATCTTTTTAAAAGACTGTTATATTTAGTAGATCATGAACAAGAATGTGGCATTTGATAAGTTCCAGTTTTAGCACAGTTTATTTGTTGAGTTCTCCAGGAAATTTTGAGCTCTATGTTTGTAACATGGGAATTTCTCATCTGTCAATCTGTGAAACACAGCAAACTTCTAGTGTATAATTCTAACACTACCACATCATATAAGTCTTTTAACCTACAGTAATGTGCTGTATGTCTCAGCCATGTCTTTGTGTAAGACATTGATCATCAGCTCCTTAAAGATAACCTTTCTTGTAGTTTCTGTTGAAAGTGACCTGGTTCTAAATTTCCAACATAAGCTCTACCATTTCCACACACAATTCTGTATGACTCTGTGAATTTTTAGATTTGTTGTTGTTCAGTTGTTTTCAGTCATGTCCAACTCTTCATGACCCCATTTGGGGTTTTCCTGGCAAAGATATTGGAGTGGTTGGCCATTTCCTTCTCCAGATAATTTTACAGATGAGGAAACTGATGCAAACAGTGTTGTGACTTGCCCAGGGTCACACATCTAGGAAGTGCCTGAGACCACATTTGAAGTCAGGAAGATGAGTCTTCCTGACTCCAGGCCTAGCACTCTATCCACTATGCCACCTAGCTGCTTCTCTATTAACATACTATTGGTTCAGTTCAGGAGAATATTGCACATGGATGGTCTTTTGATTCTACTCTTGGATAATTTAATAGGCTTCATCTGTAGGTATGCCAATTTTTTGTTACATTCTACAAATTTAATTATGAGTACCTATCATCAGCCTTTCCTATTGCTTAATGAAATGATATTCCAAAAGTGTTTCTATAGGTTTTTAACCTTTTTAATCATGTAATTAGAGGATATCTATCTATCTTTCCATCTATCTATCTATTTATCTCTATCATCTTCTTTCTCCTTTTTGCCATGGAAGTATTTATCTTTCTATAGCTGCTTTCAGGTGATAGGCCCTGTGCTTATTAATACTGTGGGCTTTTTGTTGCCTTCCAGGTCTGTTTAATTAACAGAATATTTTCAGTTCTAAAAGTATACATTGACTGGTACTACATAAGTGTAAATTACTTTAAATGTGTTCTTCAGTTCAACTTTGATTTCAGAATGCCAGTAAGTTTCCTTTTTTTAAATTTAGATTTTTATTCTGAACTTAAATACCAAAAAGAACATTATACATAGCAGAACCCATAAGAGGATTTTCTATGAAATCATAAATTTCCATTTCATAATGCTTACTTTTTAAAAAGTATATAATAAATTGTAGTCATTACTTTCAAAACTGTCCTGGTTGTTTGTGCTTCCTTCAGACTTCCTCTTTTGTGCATTTTAAAATGTAACTCCTAGTTATACTAATAATTAGTTTGCACTAAGCCTGGGGAGCAATATAATAAATGGCCCCTAAGCTCTGGTTCATCCCCTCCTCTTTGGCTTTAGGGGGTTTATTTTAGATGAAAAGTTATAAGTTCAGTCATAATCACTTGAATCCCCAAGTTAGGAACACTGAGGTAGAAATTGGCTGTCTTATATTTTTATCTATTTTTAGTTAAGCCCTATCCTCTTTGTGTTTGAGGCAAAACTCAGTTTACTAGAAATGTTTGGAAAGCAAAACAGCAGATTATATTACAGGATCTGTGGATAGACAGAAACCAGGAGGGAAAATTGGTCAAAGGGCTAAACTTTTCTTGCGACTTCCCTCAGTCCCTTTGAGATGTCTGTAGAGCTAATGACTCTCTTTGATAGCTCTCTTCTCTTTATTTTCTTTGTTCTTTCCTTTGTTCTTCAAAAGTGTGCTGGATGCACCATGCTTACTCCAGCCTGTCAAATCCAAACCCTCACATTCCTCTTCCCCTTCTGAAGTAGTTTTTTTTTTTTGCATTTTAAAAAAAGGTTTATTGGTGAGATTTGTTTTTATATCACAAGTATTAATAAATTACCCCAACTCTGTGAGAGGTCTCTTGTAACAAAGTAAAACTAATACTATAGTGACCTCATCTGAAAATGCACGCGTTATACATTCCATATCTGTAGCACCTCCAGTTGTCTATTTTTAATTGTTTTTGTTTTGTTTTTTTTAGTAAGACAATTGGGGTTAAGTGACTTGCCCAGAGTCACATAGCTAGTGAGTGTTGTGTGTCTGAGGCTGGATTTGAACTCAGGTCCTCCTGACTTCAGGGCCGGTGCTCTATCCACTGCACCACCTAGCTGCCCCCATTGTTTTTAATTAACAGAAATCCATTTTCACTGCTTTCTACCCCTACCCCAATTTTTTTAAAAAGGCAAAAACAAAAAAAATCATAACAAATATACATAGTCAAGCAAAACAAATACCTTTGTTGACTATATATAAATCCATATATATCATATATGCATATTATATATAAATGTTTGATTTTATTCCATAAATCTATCACCTCTCTGAATCATCTAGTCCCAATATACAATAGAGGTCCTGGATGGGGGAGGTGGATTGATTCTGTTCTGAGGGTTTGAAGAAGGAAAAATAAAGGGGGGGCGTAATAAACTTATGTACACGCGCGCGCGCACACACACACACACACACACAGAATCTGGTATAGAAATACATCCAACTCAACAGAGGAAAAGGGGAAATAAAGAAGGAGAGTGGGTTAAGAGGGAAGATAATACTAGGGAATGAATATCTACAAACAAAACAAACTTTCTGATTCTGAAGGAATGAGAAGTAAAAGCAGAAAGGAAATGAAAGAAAAGAAAAAGAGACCAAAGGAATACTTTAGATTGTCTCAGAGAACAGCTGAAAAAAATTTTGGTATATGGATATAATGGAATATTATTGCACCATAAGAAATGATGAGAAAATCCTGGGTAATAATGAACTGATTCAGGGTAATGTGAAAAAAAAATACATGAAAACAATTTGTTTAAGAACAACAACATTGCAAAGAAAAGTAACAGTTGAAAGACTTCAGAACTCTGAACAATGAAATGACGAACTATGCATGCAGTATGGTGAAGAAAGTTATCTACCTCCTGATAGAGAGGTGATAGACACAAGACATAGAAATATAGAAAGAGACACTTTTTTTTGGACATGACCACTATGTGGATTTGTTTTGCTTGACTATTTGTTTTGAGTTGTGTGTTTTTTTTCCTCTTGGCTAACTGGCATTGAAGGGACATTAAAGCATCTTTATGTAAAGATGGGGTTGAAACCACCCTATTTTAGCTCTGTTGCCCTAACTAGGTAAGAACATTTTTTGATTGGATAAAATAATCGAAACTAAGAATATGAAAAGGGCCTAGCTATGTGACCCCGGGTAAGTCACTTAAAAAATGGAGACAACAATACCATCTACCTTGCAAGGATGTTGTAAGGATCAAATGAGATAATATTTGTAAAGAATCTGGCATATTGTAGGCTCTATGTAAATGCTTATTCCCTTCCTCATCAAAGGTCCAGTTTTTTTCTCTGTGGTATTGCATGCGCCTAAGCTTGCTTTTGGAATAGTGTATTCCAAGATCTTCTCTCATTTTTCAAAAAAGGTGCCAGGTCTTATGTGATCCTGACTGGTGTTCCTTGGTTTTAAAAACTGCTTCTTTCTAGATGCTTGCAGCATTTTTCACACTGAACTTGGATGTAATAACCATCTCTCTTTTCTTTGAGGTTCTAGTTTTGGGCTATTACATTCCTGGAACTTTTTCTTGGGATTCCTTTCTGGAGGTGATCAGTAGATTTTTTTCCTATCTTTCCTTTATCCTCTGGTTCTCTCTCTCTCTCTCTCTCTCTCTCTCTCTCTCTCTCTCTCTCTCTCCACCCCCTCTCTTAAATTAAATGCTTCACTTTTATTATAGAACCCAAAATGCAAAACTCATTCCAAGGCTTCATTTTAGATTGACATCACTGAAAATGGTCCATTTTCTCACTATTCCAGTGGTGGTCAATACAAAATTAACTGATCGAAGACTTTTGTCTTAACGTGCTTCCTTCCTGACAAGAATACTTTGCCTACAGTGGATTTAAAGATTATCAAGGTTGAAGTTAACATGTCTAGCTTACTTCCATAATCACCTCAAACTACCCTTTTAGAGCATGATTGCCATTTCCATGTATGTTAAGCAATGTAGTCTTTAAAAAGCTGCATCCAATTGATACTCAACCCACATAAATTAAATTCTATTCTATTGACAGCTCATACACAGGAAAAATGTACAATACTGAAGTGATTATTTTATTCTTCAATTTTACCCTTCTTTCACAACCATATACTTATTAGTGCGAAAACTTGTAGCTTAACTGTCTTAATTATACAAACTCTCCTAAGTTTAATTTCATTACCAAGTTGTGACCAGTCATCTAACAATGGCATAGTCTTTAACCTGTCTAGCCCCTATTTCTACTTTGTGAAATGTATGATTCAAATATATATTAACTGATAATGTGATGTTTGAAATAGTTTTTAAAAACAACTTTCATTAAAATGTGAAGGACATTTTAATAGTAATATGGTATATACCTACCACAGATTATACAAAACAGGTTTTAAAATGCATATTGTAAACAAGAGATAAAATTCACTTGTTTGAATATTTGATATTTATTTAATCTAAACAAAAAAAAGAATGAGAATGACAGTAACAGGATTCACCACTAAATATTGTGATGAGTCTGCAACAATTTTATGTTTGAAACTGTCATTGTGACCCAAAACAGCTAAATATGCAGGTCCAAAATATGAATTATGTTTTTAAAAATTAGTACATTCACTCCAAAGCCCTTTCATCTCCTTCAGCATCCCAGAGATTAGGCACATGTTCTGCTCAGCTCTATGATAAAATGGCAAGTACACTATACCACTGACATCACAGGACAGTTGTCTATAAAACTACATCTCTGACCCTGGACTCTAGGGTCATTCCCTTATAGGTCATCCCCTTCAATCAGAGAACACAGTTTTCTGAGCAATCTTTAAGTCCTGTTCATACTGTGCAGTCAGTGCTGGGTTCATGGCAACCTCTGAAGGTGCAAGAGAAAAGAATGGCATAAAAAACCCCCCTCCAAAATAGGGTCTCCAATAAGTTTTCTAGCAAGCCAAAGGAAGGGCTCCTCAAAGTTGTAGTTACTTTTAGTTGGAATGTCAGTACTGGAGATTCTTCTTCCTATGGAGGATAGTTGATTTTGCCTGGACTTTTCTGTCCTTAATATCCACATTATTGCCACACAACACAATTTTTCATGTATATGTACCAGATCTCTATGTCAGTTAGGTACATTCTTTTTTTTTCTTTTTTTGAGACAATCAGGGTTAAGTGACTTGCCCAGGGTCATATAGCTAGTGTGTGAGGCCACATTTGAACTCAAGTCTTCCTGAAGAGCTCATGCTCTATTCACTGCAGCACCTAGCTGCCCCTAGGTACAGTCTTGTAAGTAACTCTTGATGTTACATCAAGCATCATAATGTCACACTGAGCTTGGATGTAATAATCATCTCTTAGACCACCAAATTTCTCTTGGCCAACTGTATCTCATACAATGAATTTAATAGAGCCTCTGGTAATATGGAACACAAGGGAATAGACATCAACACCCAAGATGGCTACATGCATTTTCTCAAATTCACTAGTCAGGTGATGTTTTACAAATGTGTTTTTTTCCCCAATACCTCCATCATCAACTAATATAAGTTTGAACTGCACTTGGGATCCTTCTTGGGCAGTCATCATTATGGTTCTTCCAAAAGCGTCAACATCTCTGCCTGGCTAACTCTTGCCCTCTGATTCTAATAGATCTAGGCAATTTTTATTTATGATTTCTTGAAATCATAAATGTCTTGACTCTTTCACTCATGGTTTTAAGGAGTCTACCGCTTCTTAAATTACCTCTCTTTTACTGATTTTCCAAGTCAGAAGTTTTTCAAATCATATTCCTATCATCTTATATTTTTTCTATTTTTCAATCTTTGGATTTTGTTCTAATGTTTCTTACTTCTTCATGGAGTCATTAATTTCTATTTGATGTATTCTAGTTTTCAGGGCATCCATTGATTGGATAAAGCTTACCACTGTTCTGGGTTATTTTTCTCTCCTTCCAATTCTTTCTTCCTTTTATTTAATTTTTTAATGTCTTACTTTCTTTTTTCTAGTTTTTCATGTAGTCCTTGTGGAAAGTCCATTTTTTCCTTTAAGTCTTTTCTTGTAGATGTAACAGAATTATTTACCTTTCCTTGGGGAAGATAGTTAGAGTTGTAATAATTTTTGATCCTGGTTGATTTTTTAAAATTTACTTATCTCCCCAGCTTCAGTTCCTATGCCAAGGCCAGGTTCTACATTGTACTATTGACCCTGCTTTGTCTTATCCTAGATCACCTAGGTTCCCTTACTCACCACCTTGTCCCAGGGTTAGGCCTACCTGGATCTTTGAAGCTTAGAATACTGAATCTTTAGGGACTTCTCTGAAATCTCAGTTCAGGATGCTAGAGACCTCAGAGTCTCTGGACCTGCAATGTCCTGACCTGAGCACCACTGCACTGGTTGATGGTCAGTGCAGCTGCCCACTGCCTGCAGTTGCTCCCTAGCACTTCCAAGACCCCCATCCTGGGTGGTGGTTTTCTGATCATCCTGGGGCTTTCTCAAGGGAGCCCATTACTCATGCACACTCAGGACACATAAACTCATAGACGACTTGTCCACGTGGCCCATCTCTGGGCATGCTGGGAAGTTGTACTTGTTTGCACATTCTGGCACTGATTTTGCTTACAGCCCCACTTCCTATTGATTTCAGACTTCTGGTTAACCTCATGCCACTTTGAGATGGAAGAAGTCACTTATGGTAGTTTGTCATTGGATTTATTGATCATTTTTTGGTCTGTATGAACCTCAAGGTTTTACTAAAGTAGGTATGTGGGAACTGGGTGGTTTATCTAACTTTTAGACAGGCATCTTAGTGGAAGTTTCCATCAATAAGTCTCTTAGTGCATTTAACCACAGCATTCTCCTTGATATCTTTACGTTCAGTGTAACTTACCATGAATGAAGACAATGTGGCCTTCAGATTAAAGCTCAAAGCTTTCAATCTATATCTTTCCTTATTGTATATTGAGAACTTTACATTTGTTGAGTCCAAATAATATTTAGATATCATTGGAGAAAGATTCTGCAAAATGAAAAAAACTGTTTAGTGTGGCTTTGAGTGGGGTCATATGACTTGATATCAGTCATATACATCAAGTGGTTAATACAATATTTTGGTTTCACTTCTTTAATTTGGGAGCCATACTGAGATCTATTTAGCAGACATGATAGTGGACTTAAGGCAAGACAGAACCATAATAGGATTAATCTGTCTCCCTGAATGATGCCACATTTTATATGTGTGGTGGCATGTTTTAAATCAAGAATAGTTATCCATATGGGTCTCAAATATTCTAACATTATCACTCTATCTAGATATATTTTATAAATTTGCTGTATGTGAAAAAAAATCATGTGTACAGAATTGAATCAAAGGCTTTATGATAATCAACAAAGACAGTAAATATAACACTTTGGGGCAACTTGATTAATAATTATTTAATTGATAATATGCCATTCTTTATGCCCTGGGACTTTTTGGCACAGCCATTTTGCTCCTCAGATAATGTATTATTCTCTTATAAGTTATATATTAAAAATGTTAAACATATAATTGAACTATATTGGGGGGGTTGGCTTACAGGTATTCCCACACTTTGGTAATAGATAAATGATGCCTTCTGTTAAGAAAGGGGGGGTCATGTACAAAAAATATTTATAGAAGCACTTTTTTGTTTTAACAAAGAATGGAAACATCAGGGAAACCCATCAATTGTGGTGAATGGCTATAGTATATTGAATATAACTCTTTTTTCTAATAAGATGATTAGTTTTGCTGAATTTCTTTTCTTTCTCTTTTTAAAAAATCTTTGTTATAAGGGATGGCTCTTTGGGAGGTGGAGGAAGAGAGATACAGAAAGGAATTTAAGCAATGTAAAAATAAAATATATCAATAAAGATCTATTATTTTAAAACTGAGTAATGGTTGAACAAATTATGATATACCAACAAGTAATTATTAAGGGCCTACTATGTGCCAAAATATTGGCAAGTGGTATATTACTGCACTATAAAAGATGACCAAAGGACAGATTCAGACAAACCTGGGAAAACTTCTATGAACTGAAGCAGAATAAAGTGAGCAGGAACCAGGAGAACAATTTATATGACTACAACATTGTAAATAAAAACAACTTTAAAAGATTTAAGAATTCTGAATTCTAATAAAGTGACCAATTATGACTCTAGAAGACTGGTGATAAATCATGCTTTCCACATCTTAACTAAGAGATGATGGATGAAGGTACAAAATAAAGCAGCCAATGTGTGGGTTTGTTTTGTTTGTCTGTATTTATTTATAACAAATAAGGGCTTCTATTGGGGGGGGTGCAAGAGTTGTGGTAGTTTAGTGGAGGATTGATAGTGATGACAAAAAAATGAAAGAAAAAAGACTCAAATATTTTTTTAAATTCTCAGAATCAGAGGAAAGTTTCCTAGAGGAAAATTCAGAAAAAGGATACAAGTTAGAGTTGTTGAAATTTAATATATAATAAAACTTTTTTGAAAGATTTTAAAAGACAAAGAACATTTAATGCATACTTTACAAAAGTTGTATGTAATAGACACTCAGTTTCTGTTCCCTTCATATTTGAAAATGTTTGTGTTTCTTGATGTTTGTGAAATTAATTTTTTAAAAAGATTTTTTAAAAGAAAGATAGGATCATTTAAAAACTGAGAAGAAACTACTAGAGTTCCTTGCTAGTAATTCATGTACTACTCTGAATTAAATATTTGAGCCAGTAATCATGAATTTTATCTATTCCCTCTATTTTCCAGTTTTACAAAGAGATTGGTTTCAGTTATTTACCTTGATGCAACCATTCTGTTGTTCATTATGTTAGTAGTGATAGGCTTTTGGCTTCATGAAGCTGTAGTATGGGCAGCAGCCACACCCCAGTAAACCATCTTGGCAGATGTTGAGGGTAATCAATAGGCCTTGAGCCCATCGATATTAGGGAGATGTCTACCACAAGCATATAACAATTTCCCCCAGGGAAATGGGTAGATGAGAACAATTTATTTCCATGGCCACGAAAGCACTGTGGAGCTCTTAGAGCTTGGTTAGATAGACTCCAGGGTCATCCCCTGCATCCTAGGGCATTGCCAATAGTTGTGACTTGCTGCCACTGGACTTCAATGACTCTGAAAGAAAGAGTAAGGCTGACAATTCTGCCTCACTTAAATCCAATTCACACATAAGTCAAGATGTTACCCATTGTGTCATTGGTCCTCTTCGAAAATGAAGGACGGGGCAGCTAGGTAGCACAGTGGATAGAGATCCAGTCTTGGAGTCAGGAGGACTTGAGTTCAAATCCAGCCTCAGACAGTTGACACTTACTATCTGTGTGACCCTGGGCAAGTCACTTAATCCCAATTGCCTCACCAAAAAAAAAAAAGAAAGGAAGGAAGAAAATGAGGACAAACAACCACCATCCAACTTCAATTTTCATTGTGTTGGATTTCTTACTTACATATTGAGGACTGAAAGTTTTTCATGTCCTCCTTCTTTAAGGGTTCTTTCACATAAGTGATTTCTTTACTTCTCAAACATCTATAAAAAAGTCTTTGGTTGATGTTGACTTGTTTATTTGGCCTTTGCATTGATTTCATTTCTTATATGCAAAATCTTTTAACTTTCACTTTCAATTGATGATTAAAGAATTTCTGATATGCTTTTGTTTTATGGATTTCTTTCCATTGTTTCTTTGGTGTGACCTTTAATTGGGAAATATTGCCTTTAAATTTCCTCCTGTCTGTACCAGCTAGACATTGATGAAATCTTCAAGTATCTTTCCACAGCTCTTTATTATCTCTTTCAGATCACTTCTGTCACAGTAGTGTTTGATGCCTATCCTTAGGCATCCATAATTCAACTTTTCCTCCAATGGTTCATTCTATGGCAACAACTGCTGCATATAATACTATCTGTAGGTCCTTTAATTGTTTTACACTTTTTGTCAAATACTATGGTAGAATAAATTTGTTCATAATGGTTATGGAAGATAGCATCTTTTAAAAATTACTCTGTTTTGGTTTGATCAGCCTGCTGTTTATCATGCTATCAGACTCACAAAGGGCTTTTCAGAATTCCAGTCTTAAGTGTTATGATCTCTTTTTCCAAATAATTTGAGACAGTACTTTTTGTCATCTGTTTTATTATTAGGTACAATTTCCAGAATTTGTATTAAGTGAAGACTTTTAATTACCTCAATCAGTTATTAAATAAGCATTTATTAAACACCTGCTGTATGCCAGACACTATACTAAGTACTAGAGATATAAAGAAAAGCAAAAGGTCTTCAACTTTTCCCCCTTCAGATTTTAGCAACTGTTAGATTTTTCTCTTGTTTCTAATCTGGTTTGTAGATTAGATTATTTTTATGATTGCCTTACACTGATCAGTAGTATAATGTTGTGTAACTTTGAGCTAATAATCTCATTTACAAAATACAATATAAAGTCCTTGCATACAACTGGTAAAATATGTTTCCAATTTTATGGTATAATATTGAAATATAATTAAAGTCTTCATATCCAGCCCATTTCATGATATGCCTCCTTGAGCGTCTGTGCCATCTGCCCTGAAGCATGTCAAGTAGGTCAAGTATTGGTATATTTTATTTGTGTCAACGTATTTTGCCTTCTTGTGGTACCAGAACGTGAAAAAGTGCCCCTTTCTCTGTTGTCCTTTGTGTCAAATTTCACTTTTGTCTTTGTATCCAAAGTACCTAGTACAGTTCCTGGCACATGATAGGTACTTAATAAATAGTTAGTGATTAATTGGCTGGGGTTGGTTGCCTCAAGGATAGTCTATGAGCCATCTTATTTAGCTACATCTTCTCTTTGTTGTCTGTTTTCATTTATAGCAAGGAAGTCAAGATTGTTATAATTCAGTTCCTCTAGGAATATGTTTGTTTGCCAGTAATCAAACAAGGATCTCTCATTTAGCATACCAACAGATTAGCTAAAGTTTATAGACAATTTGACTGATGATTCTTAGTACCTTCTGTCCCCTTTTCCATCATTCTTTCACCATAATTGAAAAATTGGAAGAGAGCCCCACAACACTGAAAACCATTTTGTGTCTTTTTTTGTTTCGTGAGTTGCTTGATCAAAGAATTCTCCCCCAAGTGGCCAGCCCACTGGCACTGACTATTTCTCTGTTTACTTAAACTGGTTCTTAGAAAATAATCAGTTTCAGGGGCAGAGCCAAGATGGCGGAGTAAAAGCAGTTACTTACTTGAGCTCTCCCCCAGACCCCTCCAAATACCTGTAAAAAAAAATGGCTCTAAACAAATTCTAAAGCAGCAGAACCCATAAAAAGACAGAGTGAAACAAATTTCCAGCCCAAGATAACCTGGATGGTTGATTGGAAAGGTATATAGCTCCAGGCTGGGAGAGGAGCACAGTTTGGCGTGGGTGCGCAGGCTGCAGCAAACCTGTAGTAAGCCTCAGAGAACTGAATCACAGATGTGGTGGTTTCCAGACTTCTCAACCTGTGAACACCAAAGACAACTTAGAAAGTCAATGGGAAAAGTCTGTTTCTGTGGTGGTGAGAGAGAAAAGCATGGTGGGGTTCCAGCCCCAGTCCCGGAGGTCAACCCCAGAACAGCAGCTGCCTCCTGAGCTTTCAGCCCACAGACTGAGGGGGAATTGAGTGGCTGATCAGAGGGGGATTGCAGGGATCTCTCTCCTGGTACAGGATTCTCTTGCTTTGCCCATGCTTGGATCTGGGTCACAGTTCTGGGTGGTGGTCCTGGGGCAGGGAGGAGCACTGGTGTGGTGGAGCTTGTAGTGGCTGTGGAGAGGAAATCCTCCTCACAGTTCCAAGACAGAAAAGAGTGCTTGTGGTCACTCATAGACCAGAGCACAGGCCAGGAAAGGAGTAAACACCTCACCCTTGATCCTACCACCTTGGAAGAACTGAAAATTTACAGGTCCCTAGAAGTATCTCTGAAAACAGTTGCACAAAACCCCTGCAGCTTGGGACAGTACATTCTCCACACGGGAAATAGACCCCTATCTTAACAGAGTTTATAACTCAAGTAATTGACTGGGATCATGAGCAAGCAGCGCAAAAAGAGTCCGACTATATTATCTTACTTTGGTAACAAAGATCAAAACACACAACCAGAAGAAGACATTGAAGCCAAAGCTCCCACATCCAAAGCCTCCAAGAAACATATGAATTGGTCCCAGGCCATGGAAGAGCTCAAAAAGGATTTTGAGAAGCAAGTAAGAGAGGTAGAGGAAAAACTGAGAGTGATGCTAAAGGAGACCCAAAAAAATACTGAAGAAAATAACACCTTAAAAAATAGCCTAACCCAAATGGCAAAAGAGGTCCAAAACGCCAATGAGGAGAAGAATGCCCTAAAATGCAAAATTGGCCAAATGGAAAAGGAAGTCCAAAAGATTACTGAAGAAAATACTTCTTTAAAAATCAGAATAGAAAAATTGGAAGCTAGTGACAATTTGAGAAATTAAGGTACTGTAACACTAATCCAAAAGAATGAAAAAATAAAAGAGAATGTGAAGTATCTCATCGGAAAAACAACTGACCTGGAAAATAGATTCAGGAGAGAGAACTTAAAAATTATTGGACTATCTGAAAGCCATGATCAAAAAAAGAGCCTAGACATCATCTTTCAAGAAATTATCAAGGAAAACTGCCCTGATATTTTAGAACCAGAGGGCAAAATAGAAATTGAAAGAATCCACCGATCACCTCCTGAAAGAGATCCCCAAAGGAAAACTCCTAGGAATATGATAGCCAAATTCCAGAATTCCCAGGTCAAGGAGAAAATATTGCAAGTGGCCAGAAAGAAAGAATTCAAGTATTGTGGAAACACAATCAGGATAACACAAGATTTAGCAACTTCTACATTAACGGACTGGAGGGCATGAAGTATGATATTTCAGAGGGCAAAGTAGATAAGACTACAACCAAGAATCACCTACCCAGCAAAATTGAGTATAATTCTTCAGGGGGAAAAATGGTCATTCAATGAAATAGGGGACTTTCAAGCATTCCTAAGGAAAAGACCAGAGCTGAATATAAAATTTGACTTTCAAATACAAGACTCAAGTGAAACATGGAAGAGGTAAATAGGAAAGAGAAATCATAAGAGACTTAGTAAGATTGAACTGTTTACATTCCTGCAGGGAAAGATGTTGTAACTCATGAGTCCTTTGTCAGTATTAGGGTAGTGGGAGGGGAAATAATTATATGTATGTATAGATAGATAGATAGAGGGCACAGGGTAAGTTGAAGATGAAGGGGTGATATCTGGAAAGTAAAATTAAGGGGTGAGAGAGGATTATACTGGGAGAAGGAGAAAGGGAAAAGTAGAATGGGGTAAATTATCTCACATGAAACAGACAAGAAAAGACTTTTACAATGGAGGGGAAATGGGAGAAGATGAGAGGGAATGAGTGAATCTTATTCTCATAGGATTTGACTTAAGGAGGGAATAACATACACAATGGAGTATAGAAATCTATCTTACCCTACAGGAAAATAAGGGGGGGGGGAGGGGACAAGAGAGCAGGGGGTTGATAGAGGGGCGGGCAGATTGGGAGAGGGGATAATCAAAAGCAAACACTTCTGAGGAGGGACAGGGTCAAAAGGGAAAATAGAATAAATGGGGGGGTAGGGTAGGATGAAGGGAAATATACTTAGTTTTTCACAACATGACTACTATGTAAGTGTTTTGCATGACTACACATCTATAACCTGTATTGAGACGCTTGCCTTTTCAATGAGAGTGGGTGAGGAGGGAGGAAGGGAGAAAATTTGTAACCCAAAGTTTTAAAAACACATGTTAAAAATTTAAAAATTTAAATTTTTTTTTAAAAAAGAAAATAATCATTTTCTTGAAGCGAGAGGACTCAAATGCTTTTTGGCATAGTAGAATTTTCTTGAGTATAGCTCACATGACTTCAGGGACCCAGTGTCACCTCCTTGCCATGATGAGACATTGGAGTAGGACTTTGTCTAGAGTCCTTTGTGTACACATACACACACACACACACACACACACACACACACCACACTCTCTATATATGTGCATATATATTTAAATATTTACATACGTATGTATACTCCATTACTATTCCTTGTCCTGCTTCTCAACAAATTGCTTTGCCTTATTTTCTGAGAAAATTGAGGGCATCTATCTAATGTGAGCTTCTTCATCTCTTCTACTCCACATCTCAAAAGCTTTCTGTATCTCAACCCATTCTCTCTCCTCTTTTGCTCTTGTCCTAGAAAATATGGTGGTTATTTTCTTAGCCAAGGCTAACTCCTCTACTTATGTTTTTATCTCATCTCTTCTAGTATTCTACGGGAATCTGGCTTCTGACCTCATCAATTCTACTGCAATTGCTCTCTCAGAGGTTACCAGCAACTGCTAAATTGCTAAATCCAATGATCTATTCATAGACCTTATCCTTTTGACCTTTCTACAGAATTTGTCCTCTCAACTACCTTCTCCTTCCTGGATAGTCTTCTCTTGGCTTCTGTGTCACTGGTCTTTCTTGATGCTCTTCCTACCTGTCTAACCATACCTTCCCAGTTTCCTTTGGTGGTTCTTTATTCATTTCATGATCTCAAAGTATGAATGTTACCTCAAGGCCCTGTCCTGGGCCCTTTTTATACTCCCTTTTCTGAGTAAGATCCTCTGCATGCGTGAAAATAATCCTAGGAACTTGATTATTGAATTAAAAGTTATGGACAATGTTGTAACTCTTCTTGTATGATATCTATTGTTTTTCTACCAGTTCACAGCTATATCTCCAGTATAATAGTATGCCTACTTCTCAAAGCCCTACTAGCATTAAAACTTATTATTTTTAACAATATATGCTAAATATTTCTAGAATTATTAGAAATTTTGAATAGTTTTAAATTTGATTATTTATCATTTCTGATTCTTACTCCCCCCCACAAACTGCTTTTATACATGCTGTCATCACTTATATATTGGGGAAAGGATCTTACTCTTATAAATTTGTGTCAATTCCTTATAGCTTTCTGCATTACAGTGCTTAGGCATATATTGTCAACACATTTTTTTCGGCCATTTGATAATACTTTTTCTCACTGATTTTGTAAAAGTTTAAAAAAAAGTTTTCTGTGGTTTACATTAAAAATTAAGATTTTAAATTTACTTTAACTGCTAAAATATTTCGTTAAATTATTCATTTTGCTAGAAGAGATAAAATCTACCTTATTTTACTAGTACCATTCTCTTACCAATCTTATTGTATGTACAATAAACACATTTCTTATATTTTATGTTATTTGTTTTATGTTTTTTAAACTTATGTATCCCTGACTCTCCTTCCATCTTTTTCGTGTCCTTCACTTGTTAATAAAACCAACAATGCTGTTGTTTTGAGCTAATGACTTGTTAATCTGAGTAATAAAGAACTCATTAATTTTATTACTTAACTTGCTACTACATCTCAGGTTCTATGCTCTTACTGATTTTGCTTATCAAAAGCTGCTTACTGTAGACTCCAGCCAACAAATTTTTTAAGCTTATGTGAATTCTTAAATTATCATCCTTTGTCTTAGCAAAGAAAGCTTAGCTTGGTTGGTGAGCTGATTTGGGTTTGAAGTCCTACAGCTCTTAACTTTCCAGATACACTTTTTTTTTAAATAGAAAAATCTTGTACAGTCCAAATTGATGGGTTTTTGATGTATGATAATTTTATTTGTTGCCTGTAAAATCATCTTTTTTGTCATCACATTCTTTTTTTTGACTTTTTTTTTTTAGGCAATTGGGGTTAAGTGACTTGCCCAGGGTCACACAGCTAGTAAGTGTCAAGTGTTTGGTCTGAGGTCAGATTTGAACTCAGGTCCTGCTGACTTCAGGGCTGGTGCTCTATCCACTTCACCACCTAGCTGGCCCTGTGTCATTACATTCTTAAAGCTTACCAGTTACATATCCAATGAGTTGGATTTAGGGTTCACTTGTTGTTGTTTAGTTGTTTTCTAGTCATGTCCAACTCTTTTGTGACTCCACTTGGGGTTTTTTTGGCAGAGATACTGGAGTGGTTTGCCATGTCCTTCTCTAGCTCATTTATTGGTGAGGAAACTGAAGCAAACAGAGTTAAGTGACTTGCTCAGGGTCACACAGCTGGTAAGTGTCTGAGGAAGTGATTTGAACTCAGGAAGATGAGTCTTCCTGACCTCAGGCCTGATGCTCTATCCATTATACCACCTAGCTGACCTTTTCCTGTTGTTACTATCCTGTAAAGTCTGTCATTTTGTAAGCTGTCCCTCTTTTTCAGTCTCTCGGGAAAATTTTCCTGTATGATGTCTTGAAATGTAATGATAAGTTTCCTCTCTCCTTCACGGTTCTTAGAAAGCCTAATAGCTCTGGAATTCTCTCTTTGCTCTGTCTTCCAGATCCATTATTTTGACCTGAATGGATTACAAGGGTTTCTCCGCCCCTCCCCCCCAAGTTATATAGATTCTTGCACTTGCTTTTCTGATTCATCTGTTTCTGCTTTTTTCCAGTGAAATAATTTTGGTTTTCATTGACCTAGGTTTCTTCATAAAATGGAACCTACAGAAAGAATTCACCAGAGAACGCCTTGAAAGACATTACAGGGTGAACAGGCAATAGGGATAGTAGAATGTTCTCCTAAGGTGAGGAAGCCACAGGTACTGAGGGAAGTTCCAGAATAAGACAGCAATAGAAGTATGATTTTGAAATCCAGAAAGTCAGGAATGAGACCAATAAGGGAACGGCTCTTTCACAAAATGGAAACAGCAAGAAAAATTTACCAATGAGAAAAAGAGGTTGGGCCTTGTGGAGTGCTATTTCAGGCTGCTTTAAACTAGATCTAGAAGAGTTTGGGGAAAGAACCATATTGGTCCTGAGTGTGGTTGAGACAAGAATCCAGTTTATGGTGCAAAATAATGAATTTCAAAAAACATAAATTCATTCAGCAATTAAGTAATTGAGCATTTTACACCAGACACTGTGCTAAGTATTGTGAGAGAAGCAGACGTAATACAAATGGTTCCTACCCTCCAAAGGCTTACAGTCTAATAGGGAGGATGGGGAAACAGAGGAAACAAGTACATAAAAAGCTATACTTCAAATGATTATATAATCAGTGAGATGCTGCATGGTATTGTAAGTAAAGAGCCTACTTCAGAGTTAAAAAAATCAGTCAGAATTCAAATCCTGCCTTTGAAAAATATTGGCTGTATGATACTGGGCGAGTCAATTAATTCATTTAACTTGTTAATGTTCTAAGCAATTCTCTAAGACTGTAAGTTGCAGAATAATTGAAGTTCTGCTTTATAGAGGAAATTTTAATGAATTTACAAGCCTGAGATAGAAATAGAAATATATTTTCAAAACTAGAAAAGTTGAATATATATGCATATGTAATATGTATATATACATATTTGTGTACATATATATTTATCGAATTGTGTGTGTGTGTGTGTGTGTGTGTGTGTGTGTGTGAGTGTGTGTAAGGAGGACTGGACAATGAGAGCTCAGTCCTGGGACCATGCATGTTTGGTGAGCCTCAGGGGTTTGCTAGCACCAGATCTAACTGGCTTTGAGAGTCAATTATTAAATTTTTAGTATGAGCGCTTATACCTCAGAAATCAGCAATTGTTATAAATTAGGGCTTAATTTATTGTTTTGATATTTGTCTAGACATAAGTCAAATACAGATCAAACCTAAAAGTATGTGTTTATAATTTTTTTTCTGGAGAACCTGGTTGTTAAACATTTACCAACATACCCCTGTAATGCTCTGTAAACACTGCTTGAGCTTAGCAGGAGAGAAGGCCAGAGAAAATGAAATCATCACCAGACTAAAGGCCTGGTAACTATAAAGGAGGAGGAGGAGGAGGAGGAGCAGTAGTAATTGTTGACATTTCTATAGCACCTTTAGGCTCACTAAGCGCTTCGCATCTATGAGCTCGTTTGAGCCTCACAACGACCCTGTGATGATGTTAGATATCTAAATGAAAGGCCTCAGGCAGTCAGAGGCCATTAGGAAAACACTAAGAGCTAAATCTGGAGGCAGGGAGACACAGAAAGGGCAGGTCGGAAGGTGTTCTACAGAACCCTGACCAGTCAGGCCAACTCGGGTCAGCTCTTAAGAGAACATAAAGCTTCACTCGGGGTTGGGTGAGAGGAAATCAGAATTATAAAAGCCCTAGATTCCAATTAAGAGCATTGCTTATAACATAGGTTTTTAATAAATGCTGTTAAATTCAATGTATTTTTAAAGATTTTCTGTTGTTCTAGTTTACTTTACATCATCATTATTTATCAAAATCTCTCTCGACCCTCACCCACCCAGATAATGATCCCCTATAATAAAGGCAGAAAAGAAATAGAAAAAAAGTAATACAGCAATACTAACCAAGAGATCATGTAGTAGAGATCATGGAGGTGTAGTCTTCTATCTTTTCTTCAGGGTCAAGATTGGTCGTTATAATTTAGTAGTATTCTCTTTTGATTATTTTTTTATTGTTAACGTCGTGTATTTTGCTTTCCCCATTCTGCTTACTTCATTTTGCAACAGTTCATGAAAGTTTTCCCATACTTCTCTGTACTCTTCATATTAACTTTTCTTATAGATCAGTAATATCTCATCGTGTTCAGATAGCACAATTTGTTTAGTCATTTCCTAATCGATGGACATCTAGAGAAATAACTTTCATCTATTTAAGCTTTTTTATACACTTTTATTTCCTACTCAGTAGCCAATTGAAAGGCTTTTTGTCAAAATACAGTAAACCAAGGGAAGGAGTTAGAGGATACCTACACGTGGTCTGAAGTGGGGAGGGAAAAGGCCCCTCCATTATACATTTCTGGAAACAGGCTCACCAAGCTTTGTCTTCAAGATTGCAGCCAGCCTACCAAGTTGAGAGTGTTCTGAGAACTGTCGTTAGTCCACCCCCTCCCCGCTTTACACTTAGGATAATTCCGAATTGTTTCCCGGAATGACTGGCCCAATTCACAGCTCCACAAACAATCTGCATTAACCAGTCCTTCCCTTCAGTCAGTCAGCAAGCATTTATTAAGTGTGTTATCTTCTCTCCCATTAGAATGTAAGTTCCTCGAAGGCAGGGATTGTATTGTTTACTTGTATTTGGTTCCCTGATGGCTTAACACAGTGCACGGCAAATAGTGAGCGCTTAATAAATGCTATGCCTGTTTATCTGTCTATTTTCTAGACATACGGAGTAGAGGGAAGGTAATATCAGAAGGGAAGGTGCCAGTATCTGGGAGAATAGGAAAGGCTTGCTCCAGAAGATAGGATTTGATCTAAGTCTTGAAGGAAATCAGAGAAACTAGGGGCAGAAGTGAGGAGACAGAGAATTCCAAGTGTGGGGGACAGTCAGTGAAAAAGCTTGAGTAAAGAGGATAAAATGTCATATTGGAAGACCAGGAAGGAGATGAGTGCAGATCTCACAAAGTGAAGTTCCTGGAGGGGAAATAAAATGTACAAAGACCTAAAAGAGAAAAAGGACAAGTTACGAAGCAATTTAAATGCCAAACAGAGAACTTTATATTTGATCCTGGAGAAAAAAGGGAGCTGCTGGAATTTATTGAGTAGGGAGGACAATATAGTCAGATCTATTCATTTAGAAAAATCATTGTGGCAATTAAGTAGAAGATGGTTTGGAGTGAGAAGCTTAAGGCAGGAAGACCAATTAGAAAACTATTGCAATAATCCAGGGAAGAGATAATGAGGATCAGAATTAGGGTGGTAGTTATGTGAGTAAAGAGAAGTGGGGAGGAGTAAAAATGAAATGTTGTAGAAATAGAAATTATAAGATTTGGCCATGGATTGGATATGGAATGAGTATAAGTGAGGCATCAAGGATGACCCTCTAACATTGACTGTTCACCTCTTCTGTCATCTTGCAGTTTGCTAGATGTTTGGTAAAACCTGAGGTGTTTTTAAAAGTTATTTATCTTGTTATTAGTGATTTGGAATAATCTTTGGAACAAGACTACAAGAGCTGGAAGAGATGTACCCATTCTATGGAGTCCAACCTCCTCTTTTTTACAGTAGGAAACATGGACAGATAAAGTGGTAAAATGTCACACAGGGAATTAGTGGTTTAAATTGACCCAGGTCTGAGGCCTCCCAATCCAGAGAAGATAGAAAGAACTGAAACATTTTTGATCCCTTCTTCTCCATCCCTCTACCCAAAATTCTAACTATGCAGATGAGTTTCTATTTTGCTCCTTCTTGGTTCTCTTACCTTTCCCTTCATAGCTTTTGTATCTGTGTGCAAAGCACTATTTTTTAAAGTTTCGTTTTCTTCCACCAGGGGTCGGCTTTGTTTCTTTTTTTCCCTGCTAGTGTGGCTCCCTTGATTAGATAAACCATTATCCACCAAAAAGAAGAGACCCCACTCCTACATATTTATGGCATCAAGGGCATCACTGGGAAGCCCAGGTGAAACATTCATCGGGGTCTTTGAGATGTTCTCGTGACCTGAAGAAACACATAATCTTTCTAAGTGTTCCCTACATGACAAAAAAATTTAATAATCCCTTCTGTATAGGAGGAATTTATGTTTCTAAAGATATCCTTGTGCTGGAGTAGAATTTAAAGTTACAGGTGAAGACTATAGGAAGGTAAGTTAGTCAAGGAGGGAAGGAAGGAAAAGTTAAAAGCAAAATTAAAGTATTTTTGCACAAAAGAAAGATGGCTCTCGAGCTCTTGGCTACTTCAAAGGACCCATGTTGCCTTCTGCTCAGAAAAGTGAACTTCTACCCCATAAGGTGTCTGGAGGGGAAAGTCCCTCGGATAACAGTTTATGGTTGGCAGCCTCCTAGGGAGCATACTAACCTTCCCTCTTAACTGCAGGACAGTCTTCCGAGCCAGTTTTCCCTCAAATGGGGCGAACAGGCAGGCAATGGAAACTAAGAAGCTCTCAAACTAACTAGGAAGACAACAATTGCCAGGAAAATGGCTAGTGCCCAGAGGAGCACCATTTCCAACTCCCTCTGGTCGGACTGAAGTGGCCTCAAACCTCACCTCCAACCCTTTCTCTCCAAGCCCATTTTTTTTTTTCTCAGAAAGTCTTTTCCCCTTCTTTTTCCTCCTTTCTCGTCTTCTGTGTTCCTTTTAAAAAAAAATGTAATTCTCTGGCTGCAAACTAAGAAAGTGTCCGGTTTTTAAAAGTCAATTCAAATTAAAACCCTTGTGGTTCGTGGGTTCCCTTTTCTCCCCTTTTTAAATTGTTGTGTTTCAAAACAACATGGTGACTTTTGGACAAGATTTCTCTGTATTTCCCCAGACCACAACAGAGAAGCGATTAATACTGCTGGTGAAATGTTTAGATGTGTCAATTTCACTACCTCAGGCTGGCTTGGACCAGCACTAAAACCCAGCTTTTTGCTATTTTTCACCGAGAAGATATTAATTAAAAGAAATACATGATTAAAAAGTAATGAGTTGAATCAAAATTATCTCAGCTCATTTTCTGATTATGTTAATTGTTAAAAACCCTTCAATCACGCCGTGGCAGTCAATGGGCTTTAATGTGAAATTAGTGGTCTCTTGATAACTTAAAGTCCAGAATAATCCTGGCGGTTTAGTCATCATTCCTAATAACAAGTATGTTGCTAAGAACAGAAATTTTACATGATTTTACTACATTCAGCCCTTCCCCCCAAGTGGCATGAGACAAGAGGGAAAAAAAGATTTTGTCTATCTGTTATGCACAACTTCTCTCTCTCCAGATTCGGTCCCCACCTTTATCTTTATCTTAACCTCACTCTGGTTCCCATCCTCACCTCTCATCCTCCAACCTCACCACGTCCCACCCTTATCACTCCGGTTGTTCCATTTACTAAAGAGTTAATTCTTTTGTTTATTTGACACTTCAGGCAGGGTGGAGAGTTCTCTGACCTCAGGGAGCCTGTAGCTGGCTGCACACAGCAGGTTTCTGGGCCCTTAGGTGCAGGTCGAAGATTCTAAAGCCTGAGAATGTCGCTTACTGTAGGGACAGACGGTAGAGCCTAGAGAGCCGAGGATGCTCTAATATTGGGAGACAGGTCTTCATTACTGAGAAAAAAGGACGGGAGAAAAGAAAGACCTACGCTCAGTGAGCACTTCTCTGGAGAAAGAAATACAATATTCTCCGCTTTTCCACCATCCCATTCCTCACAAACGCTTGATTCAGGGGCCAGTGCTTTGGGGGGAGGGGGGGTGTTGGTGGTAAGGCACAAAATAGCATTAATTGGTTGATTTAGCTGTGTATCCGAATGTATGTGCGATATGCATATCGGCTCCTTATTTTCCTTCAAATCTATTTGCCCAGAAAATAAGTTGGAAAGCCTTCGCATTTCTATGCACAAAAGGAAAGGTGGCTAGCTCATCGTCCTGTAATGGGCTGGCTGCGACTATGTTCTGGGGCAGGGGCTGCTGCATCTGCTCTTGTTTTGGCTCTTTTTGATTTATTATTATTACCTTATATGTTCTCCTCAGGAACCCCTGACACTGCAGGGACACACATGCACACACACCTGCTTTGTAGAGCAGAGCAGGGTGACTGTGGGCAGAAAGAAGGGCGTCGAGAGACTGTATAGACTTCTTAGTCTCAGTCCACGCACAACACTACTAATTAATTGCCAAGGCACCTAAAAAAGAAAAAAAAAATGCCTTTACACTGTCCTTTCCACTGCCTGCATCCTGCATTCTGGGCCTGCCTGGAAAAAGGTCTCCAAACACCAGACCTCAACATTTGTCCCTTTAAGATGGAAGTCAAGTGCTTTGGGAGAAAGTGCACCAAAAGAGATGTCTGGTTTCTCAGGGTCCAGTGACCCATGCCTGCCTCAGCGGGTTGGGTAAAAGCCTAGACAGTAGGAAAGCACATTAAGATGCTCTGACGGCTGGCATAAGGTAGTGTTGTACCTGAGAGAACCCACAGAAATAACCAGACTCGGTGGTAGAGGTTGGATCCTTATAGCACTGATGATTCATTTATTTTCTCGGTCAAAATCCTATTTGGGGGTGAAACACTCAATTCAAAGGAGCTTTTACTATACCACCACAAATTACTCACCTCATCCACGTTTTTCCTCAAAAGGATTTAATGAGGAAAAAGTTGAATCTCATGTGTTCCAGTGTTCCTAAATGCATCTGTATTTAGGCATGCCTTTTAGTGTATGTTGGGGGGCTTGGAGTTAGGAAGGGGAAACATTTGGTGAGTGAACATTGGTGAACATATACTAATGTATGTCTGTGTGCAACTGTGTCTTGCCCACTTGAAAATCTAATCTGTTGTGCCTGGAAACTTCAAAAACGGATATTTTTAAAAGACTCTTAACACCAACATCTGGTTGAACAGGGTGCGGTTGTTTCTTAATTTGTTATTTTGATTGTCTTGAGCCTTGCAAAGAGCGATTTCCTATTTAAAAAGCATGCGCTTTTGCTCACCTCCTCGAGCTCAAACAAGGAATCTGTCCCAGGGGAGGCATGATAGGAAAGGGGTATTTGAGGAACTTGGGGGGGGGGGGTTAGGAGAAGTCCTGCGTTTAATTTTTCCTGTTCATTTCTCTATTTGCATTCACTGTTAAGCTGAAGATCATTTTAATAAATAACAATGAACAGGAATGGCATCTAGAGGGCTTGTCGGCAATATTTAAAAGCCAATAGAGTTTATAATTCTACTCTATCATTTCTTATTGATTAGAGTAATCAAGATAAAAAGCTAGCCGGGCTCGGGGAACTTCAGCAGCATATCATTAAAGATAAGAGTCAGTTAATTCTGGAGCAGGGGTAATGGTGGCTGAAATGAAGAGTTCATTTGCATGAGATGCTGAGCCCAGTAACAAGGGGACAAAAATCACTAATTAGGATTGCAGAGTGTCGCCATCTCTTCAAGCACCCTTTCAAGATCACGGATGAGGCAGAGATCCTACTTTTATGTAAATCTGGGGCAGGACATCGCGCTCACAATGTTGCTTTATAAGCAGCGATTATCACATACAGCCCCCCCACCCCCACCCCAGTTCTCCCCAGCTTCTGCTGCTCCTTCCCCTGCCCCCACCCTGTCTAGGACTAGTCCTTGCCCCAGAGGGCCTTCCAAAGGAGGAGAGGGAAGGCAGGCCAGCTTGGAGTGGGTATTGGCCGGGAGTGGGGGTAGGTGACAAAGGGACAGATACATTCATTTCCCTCCCCAACCTGGTCCCCATGTTGCACGGGTAAGTAGGAGAATGTCAAGGACCTAACATCGGGGAAAGGTGGGAGCAGTCCCCAGTCCTATGCTCTCTGCCGGGTGAGGAAAGAGACTCGAGCCTGTGCCTTGGGCATTTTGCGTCCGTCCTTGCCTTAGTGTCTGACCCCGCTGCAGGAGGCCTCCGCTCAGGTTGAGCAAACTCTAGGAGGATAAAAGACAGGATGGAGAACTGGAGGGAGTGAGGGGAGCTGTGGCAGTCTTAAGCCCCCTCCCATTCCCTTAAATCCTCAACTACTCTGCTAGCAGTTTCATCTTCCTCTTCCTAATCTGACCTACCCGAGTCTCTTCCATTGTAGAGGTGGGTCACATATGTCCCAAGGGAGCCCCTGGGCTGCTGGGTGCGGGAAAGAGAGAAGAAACTGTAAGGGACATACTAAGAAGGATCCTTTCCCTCTAGACAGAAAAATCCGTCAACGCCTAGGAGTACGGTGGAGAGCTGAGGTGTGGCCCAGACTTGCGGGGTAATTGAGATTGCCTTGTGTTTCAGCAACCCTGCCTACCTAGAGCCGAAATGCCCTGGCCTTTGAGATCAGGGAGCCTGGCGGTGACCCGGGTAAGAGTGTGTGTGGAGGGAAACCTTCGGCCTTGAGGTGTGAGATGCAGAGGGGCCTTGGACCACATCTGGTTATTGAAATGAGAAAGTGCCCAAGGGAAGCAAAGGTGGAGACTTAGAACCAGCCACCTCTCCCCTGGTCCCCATGGGAGATGAGAAAAGTAGGGTGAGGGACAAAAAAACCACAAGAGGAAAAAAGAATGAGTCCCTCAGAGAAAAGAGTATCTTGTATTCTGGCTGCAGCGTCCCTATGTGTATGAGAAGGAAGCTGGTTGTCTGCCAGGCTCACTCATCCACCTGCCTGCCCACAGGCCCGTGTTTGGTATTCAATCTAAAGGGCTTGTGCCTCTCCTCTGCCCGCTTCCCCTGCATCCCTTAACTGCTCAAAAGCAATTCTCTTAACTCCCTCGAAATCCCATTATATTCATCTGAGTCATTTCCTTGGGCTGACTCCCTTCTCACCTTATTCTCCCCATAAATCAAAAAAAAAAAAAAAAAAAAAAAGGAAAGGAGCTGTGAATAAGGGTCAGATTAGCTTCTTGTCCGCATTTCTTTTTTTCAAAAGTAAGCAAATGCTTTAGGTCAAAAGACAAGAAAGAATGAGTCATTTCCAGTGTAATGCGGCAATGTTAAATCCATCTCCCCCACCTCTATCCTCTGCACCTCAAGGAGTAGGACAAGCGTGTGGTGGCTTCCTGCCCTTTTCCCTCCCTAAACTTTAAGAAAATCACAAGCGCTAGTCCAGCTGGCCTGAAGAAAATCAGCCACCAGGGCAACGGCTGCTGGGAATCCCTCCTCTCCGCCCTCCCCAGGGCTAGGGAGTACAGACTGGCAAAGCCCTCTCCACCACCCCACCACCCTCCTTCAGACCTTCTTCACGGCGCTGCAAAGAAATCTGAACTTCCCCATCTACACTCCCGCGACACTGCGCCTTTCGAAATGACTCGGCCCTTCTCTTGGCCGCTGTCTAAAGGATCCCAGGCTTTAATTCAGATCATTGCAAGTGTCAGCGTGGGAAGGAGCGAGTTTTGCATACTCTCCAGAGACTCTCCGTTTCTCCTACTCTTTGGATTCCGCTATGCTCTCAGCGCCTCCGGCCTCTCGTACTGGCAATGTACAGTAGATTTAATTGGGGGAGAAATCAGGCTGAAGGGAGCAGGCATAAGGAAAGAGTGCAAATGCACTGACACACGCACGAGGTTGCATGTACCAGGAGCCGCCCGAGTGCACACGTGTACGGAAACATGCATGCATACGCTGACACACATCTCTGGGTTTTGTTTTTGCCTCTCTTTTAAAAAAAAAAAAAGGCAAGCTATATAGCAACAGCTCCAAGGGTGTAGACGCAAACACCACACACACACACACACACACACACACACACACACAGAAGCACTGGTATGGCAGAAGTGGAAGGAGATGTACCAGAGTGTACATTTCTCTAGCACACACAGACTCCCTGTCCCTAGCTCTTTGGACTTTTTTTGTCTGGATACGTGGCTTAGGACTGCTCCCCCTCCCTACCCCTCCTTGTTCTCCCCATACAGAATAAAGTCAGTCTGTATTTAATGGTTATGGCGGATGTGAGGGGGATTTGGCAAACGAAGAGGCCTTTTGCTCTCAAATATTGCTCCTTACGTCGTGTGAGTCTACCAACCCACCACGACCCCAGATTCTTGTGCGGGTGTCTGACTCGAATGACAAACGAGCCGATTTTTTCAGGACATAGCTGGGAAATGTAGTGAGTGATAATAGAGATTTCTCTTTCATTTTTTACGCTTGACTTGGTTATTGTTGCTTTTCTTTTCCCGTGATTCCTTCTGAGGATTAGCTCTGACTTCCCCACTATTGGCGGTCAAAGTGGCCCAAACTCTGGATGACAATTGATGGGGATCAAGGGATTGTCCATTCTGCGCCTGTAAGCACTGATTTGTGCCAGAGAAACTCATCAAGTACAGGCGAAGAATAAAAAGCATTCGGGGGTAAATGTATTCATTGAGAAGGGTTCTCCCAAATTGCTTCTAAGTTTTTTTAATGAAAAGTAACGATTGCAGCAATCAGCGGCTTTTTGACGGATTACAAATCTGGATGGAGCTGTGGCGCTGCATTTAAAAGTGCCCCCGCCTTAGCATGGGGGCAGCTGGCTCACAAAAGTAAGGGGAATAGGGTCAGTTCGCAAAATACAAAGCTGCGGTTTGAGGCATGTAGGAGTAATGAAAGGTGCATTAATTTATTAACGTGAGCACACAGGGAAAGTGAAAGAACGGTCCAGTGTACGAGAAAATCATTAACTCCCTACCCCAGGCACACACCCAAAGTTTCCATTTACATTAAAATACTAGTTATTGTGGCCGGGTCGGGAGGCGGCGATTGGGGGGAGGGGGAGAAAATGGAGGGTGGTAACAATGTAAGAGTCGAGCAAATCCCAAGTGAGGGTTATCAGGTAGCGGGAGCGAGAGGCACACACCAAGAAAGAGAGGAAAAGAGGTGAGAGGAGTGCAAAGAGAAAGAGAAAAGAAAGGGAGAGCGAAGAAGAGCAGAGAGAAATGGGAGAGTTGTTATTTCTTTTCCCCAAATTAGTATGCATATACTTATCTGCTTATATACTGTACACAGACACAGACACAGACAGACACACACACACACACACACATATACACCAGTAGACTGTAAGCCCCTCGAGGACAGGGGCTTTCTGTCTTTGAATTCCCAGCACCTAGCGCCTACTTACATAGTAGGCGCTTAGTAAATTACAGTTGCATTGAACTGGTTAGACTTAGCTGGATTCGATGCGATTGGGTCGGGTTGGTTGGATTTTGCATAGATTTAGGGGAAGAGAAAGAAAAAATATATTTTGAGGAAGACGAGGAAAATGGACATTTTCCGCTTAAGTAGACTTGAGAGATCTAAGGCCGTGGGTAGTGTGAGGGACACCCCAGTGAAGCGGGACGGTGACCGTGCGGATTAACAAGTCCAAGAGAAAAGAGCAGATAGTCCACAAGAGTTAGGGCATTTCCATCCAGTCCCACCTCATGCAAATTCCTGCCACCTTTTAGTGGCTGTTTTATTTTTTAGGATCCTCTTCTTTGGCAGCCCAAAAGGGGGAAACCTGAAGACACTCTGTCCGTCTACGTTTGAGGAGTGACCCTTCAGTGTGGAATTTATCCATCTTGTAGTATGTGGGGGGGTGGGGGGGGTGGGGAATCAAAAGCTCGTGGATGAAGAGAAATCAAGGATAGCTCCAACAAAAAAAAAAATTAAAAGAGGGACAGGAGAACAGAATGTAGGAATGTGACCCCCCCCTTCTCTTTTCCTTTTCCCTTCTCTATTCTTCTCCGCCGCCTCGTCCTCTCCCCAAAATGCTAAGTACCCCCCCATCAGCCCCCGCCACTCACCAACCCCCCTGACAATCTGGGCCTGGGAAACCGGGAGGCTCTGACCGAGCGGGGCCAGGGTGGAGGGCGGATACTCTGTAATGATTCCATACGGATCACACTAATCACATTTGTCAGCGAAGGGACTCCGCGCCCCCACCCCCACCACTCATTCTCCTGCCTCCAAATCACGCCAAGTTGAGCTTTGCAGTCATTCAAGTTCCCGCTGAATGTCGTCGTCTCAGGCCCCTGGGAGAGTTTGTGTCAAAGCAGAGCAGTCTTCCCACCCCCACAAGCCAGCCCTGGGGGCCCTCAATGCCCACCCCAACCTCGCTAACACACACAAGCACACACGGCACAGCCTGCCCTCGACACAACTCTTGTTACCCCTTCCCCACCCCTTTCCCAGGGCCACGCGTAACCCTGACTTTTGGAGATGAAGTTAATTTCAAACTTTTAAAAATTGATTGGGGTTCATTCGGACCCCTGAACAAGTCAGGCAGGGAGAGCAGGAAAAAAAATATATTTGCAGGGGATGAAATGTGCAGGGGGTAAGGGCTGCTGCTTAAAGATTGTTCTGGGGAACCTAACTCCAATCTCAGGGTTCAGGGAGTAGGGTTGTTGGTCCTTCCTTCTTTAGAACACAGCACAAGGAAAGCAGACCCCCCAGAGCCCAGAGCAGGGAAGAGGACTAGAAAAGGACTCCCCCAGCCCCAGTGGAAGAACCTAGCCTGCTAACAATAGCGATAAAGAACCTAGCCTGCTCACCCCACCCTATCCCAAACCTCTGAAAGTTTTAACTTTTTTCTTTGCAGCTTGTCAATGCTATCATGGCTTTGATGGGAGGGTCCTCAAGGTGGCACATTTCTGAACTTAACCCCCTTTTCAAACTAACTCCCTACCTCCTTGTTAGTGCCCAGCTCTGAACTTCTGAAGAGTATTTTTGTGTGAGTCAGGGCTCATTCACTCAGGCTCTTTTGTGGGACTCTCTTCCTTTCAGGCCTCAGTGTGTTACACCAATTAAAGGGCGACGTGCTGTAAATGTAATGGGCCGAGGAGTGATTGTTTTTGACAAGCAACAAAACACATAGACCCACCCCTTAGATTAGGCCGTTGAAGGGGAGGTTGAGGCCGGTCAGTTTGCTGAATAGTTCATGAACTGTAATTCTGAGGGCTCATGTGAAAAAAAAAAAACTTCCCCCACTCCCTTAGCAGCCCCCTTCTCCTAAAACCCCCAAACAAGAAGAAACAACTGGCTTCTGTGATGTTGGTGAGGAGAATGGGGTCACTTGGAGATACAATAGTTAGGGGACAGTTACCTTGAGCAAGCCCCTGAAAATCCTTCCATCTCTCCCTGCCCCTCCCCCACTTACCCGTACCTCTCTCTTAGGTCTCAGCTTTGAAGAAAGTCTGCAGTGTTTTTTCTCTGTGCTCTTTCCCCAAGCTTAGACCATCATAAGGTATTTGAACAATAAAAGACCTTAGAGATCATCTGCCCAACTGCTTTATTAGACAAATGAGGAAACCAAGATACAGAGGGTAATGTTACTTGCCCAAAGTCACATAAGTTAGAAAGCAGCAGAGCTGAATTAGAAATCCGGCCATTTAATTCTGCCTTCCCTTCCCAAGGACTGGAGTTCAGATGAGAAACCTGGTTAGATAGGAGGCGAAGGGATTTTGAAGAATAACCTTTTGGTGATATAATATCATCATCCAGCTCTTCTGGACCAGGATGAATTAGAGACACATGAGTATTGGCAGCTAATCTCTCCCTAAAAAAGACCAGTACATTCGTTGATTCATAGGACACTTCCATGATTGCTTACCAAGAATCCAGTGAAACATCTGTACCTGCAGTCATTTCCTAGAGTGTCACAGTGGGATACCCCTGATAGAGCTGGAAGAACACTAACTTAGGAGTCAAGAGACAGAAAAAATTACATTTTGAGAAGTTGTGAGTTCTAATCAACACTACGTTACTAACCAGTTGTGTGAATTTGAGTGTCACTTTTCTCCCTCTGGGCCTATTTCTTCATCTATAAAGCAAAGCAAGTTTGGGCTATTATCTTTTCTGTCTCCCATTTAGCATTCTCATTTCATGGTTCTGTTCTCGAGTTCTTCCTATCCCACTCTTTGAAATAGGTTTGTGAGGGCCCCTTCCTTTCCAACCTTAATTCAACCACTCTAGTCTAGATCATAATCTCTTCTAGCTTGTCACTCTGATTCTAGTCTGTTTCTCCATGTATCATGGCAGCTAGTTGTCTGAAGTGGATAAAATGCTGGATCTGGAGTCAGGAAGACTCTTCTTATTGAGTTCAAATCTGGCCTCAGACACTTACTAGCTGTGTGACCCTGGGCAAGTCACTTAACCCTGTTTGTCTCAGTTTCCTCACCTGTAAAATGATCTGGAGAAGGAAATGGCAAACCTCTCCAATTATCTTTACCAAGAAAATCCCAAATGGGGTCATGAAGAGTCAGATATGACTGAAAAAGAACTGAATAACAACTGAAATCCAACCTGTAAGTGTATCTTTTCTCTGTTTTTGGAATAAGTCATATACATCCCACCTTCTATACCTTAGCTTCTGTCCTCTACTTCCACATTTTAAAACTCAATAAATATTTGTTGATTAAAGAGTAAATTTACTTACTAATGTACATTGAAGGATGGAGGGCATAGGTTCTCCACAATCTGGCACCACAGTGCTTTATTTCGTACTTCTCCTCTGTAATGTACTCTATGATGCATCTAGAATAGCCAATTCTTCCTCACATCTCGGAGGTTCTCCTCCCTCCTTGTTTTTGTTCAGGTTATTGCATGGAGCTTGGAATGCCCTCTCCACCGTATTGAATTCCTCTCTCTTTGCCTTTTGAATTTCTTTCTCTCCTTCAAAGTCCAACTTAGATGTTTCTTCCTCCATGAAACCAGCCCATCCTGGTCAGGAATCAAATTTCCTTCCAGGGTTCATATACCATTTTGTTCCAACTCTATTCCACTTACCACATATCATTGAATATTATAACCAGTTGTGTTTTGTTCGCTTACCTGGAATCCCCTTCAGGACAGGATCATTATCTTAATATATTTCCCCCAGCACCTAAAATGGTGCTTTGTATAAATCAGGTATTTAATAAATGTTTGTTTTCTTTTTTGTATTTGTGTGAGGGTGTTGGGGAGGATGTGAAGCATCCACAGTCAAGCTATCCTTGCTTGACACAGGAAGCAAATCCCACCAGCCCTTTGTTTCATCCTTAGGAAAGTTATTTTCTTTCCCACTGAATTAATTTCCCAATGAATTGCACCTACTCTTAGAAACCCACTGAGAAGTAAATCAGGAAGGAACTTGGGTGAGGTACTTCAAATAATTGGGGTTGGAGGGTATTTTGTTTGATATGAGATGACTAAGCACCTACTACGTGCCAGGCACTGTGCTAAGAGTTTTGCAAATATTGTCTCATCTGATCCTCACAGCCCTGGGAGGTGGGTGTGATTGTTATCCTCATTTTAAAGTTGAAGAAACTGAGGCAGACAGAGATTAAGTGACTTGCTCAGGGTCACACCTGATGACACCTAGTTTTGAGGATGAATTTAAACTCATATTATCCTAACTCCAGGCCTAACATTCTATCTATTGTCATACCGTTTAGCTTCCTAGAAAGGATCTAAGAGAAAGGATCTGAATAGGATGAAGGAAACTCAACTATGGGACAGGGGAAACAACAAAAATTATATACAAGCTCTTAGTTCCACAGGTAATTTATCTTTGGCCCTTGGAAAATTGCTTTTTAGATACTAATGGATATCTCTTACATAACTCAATAGTTTCAATCTCTTTAAGACAAATTCTGTTTTCAATATACTCTACAATGTTGTATTTTGGCTGTCCAGGCATAAAAACACCCTCTGCTACAGTGGCACAAAAAGAAATGCTCAATTTTATAGAATTAAAGGTTGTTGAAATCTGATAGAGAATTAAGAGGTCATTTAGCCACATCCCCTCATTTTCAGATAAGGATGTTGAGGCCCAGAGAAGTAAAATGATTTGCCCAGTCACAAGATTAATAAAGAGATGCTAGCCTGAGAATAAAGCCTCCATGAATCCAGATTGGCCCAGTTGGTGTTCTTTCTGAGGACCTGTCACAGACATGTTTATTTCTTTGGTTAAACCCCCAAAGTCAATTTGACAGATATTTATTAAGTGCTTACTGTTATTGTTCATCCTTTGAACTAAAAAAAGACCAATAATGTCATGATGTTGGGGTCAAGGTACAGTATGTTCAACTGTGGCTGATCAGTCCAATATAAGCTCAAAAGGCTCTACCACAGTTTGGGCACAAATAGTCTGAACATTTGGGATGGAGATAGATGTCCCTAGATTTGCTTATCTCATGTTTCCTTTGTGCTACTGTGATTCTGCTTTGCTCATAGAGCATAGCGCCTTCTTTGATTCAGGTGCACCATGCTGGGCAGTCCTGTGCCAGTGTCTCCCATATCTCACAATTGATACTAAAGTTCTTCAGAGAGAGCTTAAAGAGTGTCCTCATACTGCTTCTGACCTCCGTGTATGTTTGCCTTGTGTGAATTGTCTGTAAAATAGTCTTTTAGGTAAATGTATATTTGGCATTCAGGCTACATCGCGGGCTATAGTAGTTTTGCTCTCTGCAGTAGAGTTTGAATGCTTGGCAGTTCTGCCCAAGAACAGATCCACTTGGAAGCTGATTTCTGATGGGAATGAGGCTTCTCCTGGGAACCACACAAATAAACAGCAAACATAACCATGTTAGCTCCATGGCTTCTTAGCAGACTCTATTGCCCAGTGAATATACAGACCTTCTCACTGCAGGGGGAAGGGAAGGGTAAAGCACTTACATAGCCAGGTACTGTGCTAAGAGCTTTACAAATATTACCTCATTTGATTCTCACTGCAGCCCTATGAGGTAGGAGCTATTATTTCCATTTTACAGTTGAGGAAAGTGAGGCAAATAGAAGTTAAGGGACTTGTCCAGGGTCACACAGCTGGTAAATGCCTGAAGCCAGATTTGAACTCAGGTCTCCTGTCTCCAGACCCAGCACTCTATCTACTGTGCCACCTACCTATCCTTTCCATCTTAGGTTACTTGGATAGATGAAATATAAGCACAGAATCACAAAATAACAAAGGAACTTTTCACACCAACCTAAGTGCATGGGAAAGATCATCTCCAAAGGACTGGTGATGTAGTGGTATTGATATAGCACTGGTTTGGGGGCCCCTGCTTCAAACTGCTTTATTTAGCTATTAGAGAGAATTGGGGGATCAGAGGACACAAGTAGGAGCAAAGGGGCTACTCTTTTCATTTGTTTGAGTAGCTTCTAGATAGATGCAAATAAAATTTCCTTTTCAAAACTCCTATTATACTTGGGTGAAAACTTATAGAGAAGAAAAACCAAGAACTGAGGGTCCCAACCCCTCTTCCTCCATCAGCACATATTGGAACCTCTTTGGAACAGGTGTAAAACAAATATTTGTAAATAAGCTGTTAGGGGGAAAGGGCAGCAGATCAGTCAGGCCAACCTACCTGCCCCAACTCTGCACATATCTGAAGGGCCTCTCCAGACTGGTTATCCTATATTTGATTAGCAAGTAATGTAGTCACCTGAGGAGTTAGTTTTTCTATCTCCATGTTGAAAAATGTCAAAAACAGTGTCCTGTTTATTGGGTATAGTAAACATGGGAATGCATTAGTGGAAACTAAAAGCAACTCTTCACTTTAACCTAATGCGTGTATGGGAAGGCTCAGCTATAAAGAGTTAGTGATTTATTTATAGGAATGTTAACCAATCCTTTTTTTCCCTACGCTCCAAATTAGACAAAACTACATCCTGGTTCTAATTATTCATCAATTTCCCAACCACCGGTGGTAGTGGAAATAGTCCTGGATGAGACTCTCTCAGTTGTCTCCTTTGTTTAAAAAAAAAAAAGGGCAAGAACAGGAGGACTGGAGTTTGGGAAGAGGGGAAGGCTGCAATTGTACTAAATCAAGGGTTCTTAATCTGGGGCCTGTGAATTTTTTAAACTGATAATTATATTTCAGTATGATTGATTTTTCTTTATAATCTTGTGCACATTTTTGGATTTAAAAATATTATTCACAAAAGGAGTCCATAGCCTTCACCAGATTGTTAAAGCAGTCTATGACACAAAAAGGTTAAGAAGCTCTGGACCAGATGATCCCTAAAGATCCTTCCAGCTCTAAATCCTGTGATCCCAAGAGTGCATTTTTCTGTGTTTGGCAGGGTGATTTGCTTAAGCTACAAGCAAGACTTATTTCAGACATAGCTTCTGGTCCTCTTTGACTTCCTCTCCATCAGACTCTTCCACCATGAAATCAGCACAGAGGGGAACATCCCCAGGCTAACTAAGGGCACCCCCTCAGTGGATGAGTTTAGGCTAATAGACCCTTTGAGGGGGAGGGATAGAGGGATTGTCCTCATAGAAGCTGGATGGGGGTTGGGGAGGGATTGTGGCTGTAGGAGAGAGGGGATCAAAGCTTCAGAGATCTCTGAATGATCGCTAGGGAAGAGACAACTGAACTGTGGGCCGCTTGCGGAGATTAGTAGCACTCACGTAGCCACAGGATGAAAGGTGGGGGAAGCAGCAACCTAAACAAGAGAATTCAATTACATCAGAAAAAGAATAGGCTAAATTAGGATTCATCCCTTGGGCTTTTTCCAGGAAATATTTGTGAAAAGTTGGTTGAAGAATACCAGCCATCCAAACTCTAATTTCGTTATTATGTAAAAGCCCCTATTTCTCTGCCATTTTTGATTAGAAAATGCTTCTCCTGTTTTGTCTTTTCTACTGACATGTGACCTCTTAATTTAATTTTGGTTTTTGATTACACTAACCAATTCCCAGGGAAACTTTTTCTTCTGGTGAAGCAAAGTCAGGGCAAATGTGGAATGTCAATAATTATATTTTGTTTACTTAATCCATTTAATTAATATTTGTCAAGTACCCAGATGGTATGTGGCACGATGAATACTAGGTTCAGAACCATGGACCTCAACTTGCCTCAACTTATTACAGCTATGTGTATATATGGTGAGTATTGTCCTCATTTTGTGCACAAGAGTAACCAAACTGTGAGTTTCCCAGGTTTGGCCAGGAAGTTAGTGAAGTTACACGCCTGATTCCCTAGATATTTTGAGACACCTAAGTCTGCTTCTGGATTCCTCCCAAACAGATATTTGCATGGCTACATGATACCAAAAATAATCAACTTGGTGAATTCAATGAAACAGTCAATTCATTGCTTTGGATGGGGCAAGGAATTTGTCTTCTTTCAAATAATGTCAGGAAAACAAACCCAAACTTGCTTGACTGAATTCTTCACCTTCAATTGATTCTGTTGGTATCTTATAGGCATAAATTTAGTTAGTATCCTGGGATACCTGGTCTTTCTTGGTGTGTAAAGAGGCTTCTAATTATTTGGCATATTCAATTAGTGTCCTCACAGATTGAGAATCAGTCAGTCAACAAGTGGTTACTAATTGTCTGCTATGTCCCAGGCACTGTGCTAGGTGGTGGGACACAGCAAAAATGAAACAGTACAAAAAAATAAAACAATTCCTGCCCTCAGGAGCCTATGTTTTCTTATGGGCAGTAATGTGTATACATGTAATTAGATACAAATACATGTAAGATAAATACAAAGCAATTACTAGAGGAAGAACAAGACAACTATGTTCTTTATTTCCTTTTTAAAATTTTTTATTGTGAACTTAAATATCATCCACAAATATAAATAACAAGATCTTGTACAGTGAAATTTGTACAAGAAACTGTGAACTTCTATTATATACAGTTTGTTTTTGAAGAAAGAAATATGTTAATTCTAACAAGGTAGTTTAAACATTGGTCTATTTGTGTCCCCTTCTGCACCTGTTGTGTTTTCTTCTGTACATTTTAAAATATTTTACTGATGTACTTTTTATTCTTAATAATGTTTACCCCCAGCAAGCCTTTTGGGAACCATGATGTGAAGGTTTTATGAGAAATGAAATTGTCCTGAACTTTTAAAGCTACTGTTTAGAGCAACTCTCTAAGACTGAATTCTGGAGCAGTGCTCAAACTGGATGGCTTGATCAAGATCCCTTAACTCAATCACAGATGTAGATCAGATCCAATTATTTAGAGGCTGAGCCTAAATTAGACAAGGGCTTTAGAATTCAATATACCTTTCATATCTTTGTGTTATGAGTGTGTCTGCACATGTGTCTATGCTCTCTCTTGTGCCCAGTGCTATGATTTCATTGGGAATTCTCAACAAGGAAAGCCTCTCTAGCCAATGAAGACTAGCAACTATTCTGCATTTTATCTTAGTGAGTTACCTGTGGTTGTAAGAGGTTAAATGACTTTCCTAGAGTCACATAGCCAAAATGTGTCTGAGGCAGGATTTGAACCTGGGTCTTCCTTACCACCAGACTGGTTCTCTATCCACTATACCACACTGCCTTTCTTTTTCCTCTATTTCTATTTTGATATTATAGCAACTACCTTAGAGGGTTGTTGTGAGGATCAGATGAGATGATATATGCAAAGTGCTTTGCAAACCTTAAAGTGTTTTATATTTATAAATACTAATATACTAATATAATTTATACTAATATAATTATTAATATCATCATCCATATCTATATGCCACTTAGCATAATACATGGTATATTGTGGGCACTTAATAAAAGCTTGTTGAATACGTGAATCTAAATATCTGTTTGTCTATGCCATTTATTGATAGCTGGAAAGATGCTTTCACTAGCATAGGAACCCACAACCCTTCCATCAAAGACTATTTTCTTGGCTAATCTTTAATTAGGAAACACAGGAAAGTATTCCTGTGCCTTTTGTTGACTCATTGTTGTTCAATCATTTCAGTCATGTCTAACTCTTTGTGACCCCATTTGGTGTTTTCTTGGCAAAGGTACTGGAGTGGTTTGCCATTTACTTTTCCGGCTCATTTTACAGATGAGGAAACTGAAGCAAAGTTAAGTAACTCTCCCAGGGTCACATCAATAGTAAGTGTCTAAGACCAAATTTGAACTCAGGAAGATGAGTCTTCCTGACTGGCCTGGCACTATATCCAATGCACCACCTAGCTGCTTTTTTGTTGTCTCACTACATGCCATTCAGGGAAAGGGTACTCCTTTAGGATGATGTGTTTTTTAAGCTTGGGTTCAACCTTAGCTCTGCCACTTCCTAATCTTGATCTTGGGGAAGTCATTTCACTCATACGTAGACTTTATTTTCCTCATATGTAAAAATAATACCTCCATTGCCTACCTTACAGGGTTGTTATGAGGATCCAATAAGATAATTCATTACAATGATTTATGTTTATGTTGTAGTCTTCTACTTTACTGTAAACTCTATGAAGGCAAGCGCTATATGGCATCTAAACCTTGGGTTTACGCCCTCACCTGGCACTGTTGTCTGCACATAGTAATTCAGTACAGACTCAACTTCCTTTTTTGTATCCATAGTATTGTACAGTGAAAGCTGATGTTCAGAACTGAAGCCCTCACAGAATCAAGTAATTCAAGGATTGGAAGGTACCTCATCAGCTCTCTGATCCAGCCCATAACCAAAAAGGCATCACTTTATCACTTCCCCAATCAGCAGTCATCCAGCCAATGCTTGAAGATGCCCAAGAAGGGAGGATCCACCACCTCCTAAAGCAGTTCCTTTCATTTTGGGGCAGTCCTAATTGTGAAGAAATTTTTTTTCCTGACATCAAGCATAAATTGGTACTTTTGTAACTTCCACGTATGATTCCATGTTTGCTGCTTCTGGTTTTGTCCTGAGGCAGTGTGAGATCCATAATCATCCACGAGAGGTAAGATCATGTCCATTTTACTATATTTACTAATTTAATTCAATTCAACACATAGCTATGACACACCTACTGTGCACAAAGCACAATGCTATAAGGAGGAGAGACACAGTTTAGATAACGGTAATAGCTAACATTCGTATAGGGCTTTAAGGTTTGCAAAACATTTTACAAATATCTCATCTGATCTTCACAACTCCCCTGGGAAGTAGGTATTATTATTTTTCCATTTTACAAATAAGGAAACTGAAGCAGACATTTGCTATGTGACTTGTCCAGGGTCACATAGCTAGTAAGTGTCTGATGAAAGATTTGAACTGAGGTCTTCCTGACAGAGATATGCTTATAAATGTTTAACAACCAATTCAAAAAACAATCAAATAAGCCAACTTTTAAATTTAATCTCTATTATTAACATTTCTTCCATCATTTACTTAATCAAGAAGACAGTAATCCAAGCCTCGTTTTGTAGTGTTTGCCAATTCCCAAGGTGTAAATGCTCTCACTTAAAATTTAAGTATAGGGGCAGCTAGGTGGTGCAGTGGATAGAGCACTGGCCCTGAAGTCAGGAGGACCTGAGTTCAAATCCGGCCTCAGACCAAACACTTGACACTTACTAGCTGTGTGACCTGGGCAAGTCACTTAACCCCAATTGCCTGAAAAATTTTAAAAATAAATAAATAAAATTTAAGTATAGACTCTTTTGAACCAGTATAAGCTAGCTCCAGCACATCACTATCAACCTCACCATATACATGCCTGGAGAAAACATAGTCGTTGCCCTCAACAAGGTTATAGTCTAACAGGCAAATCACTAATAAAACAACAAAAAAAAAAACACTTTAGAAATATTTTCAAGAAGGATTAAAAGAAAGATTTTCAGATTCAACCTGTCATGTATTGCAGGTCCAAGAGCACTGAATCTGGAAATAAAGGATTTGGATTTGGAGACTGGCTCTTGTACTTATTTCCTTTGTAATCATAGTCATTTCCCCTATCTGGGCCCTCAATTTCTTCAACTGTAAAATTAACAGACAAGGTAAAATCTATTGGCTTGTAGGGTCACTTCTTCCTACTTGAAATCCTATGGTACAGAAGTACAATGAACAAAACTATCCCTATTCCCTAAGCAGTCCAATGAGTCAAAATTTTACTGTTATTTGATAGAAAAATGTCAATCTCCATCACAACGGTGTTTGACTGTTTGGTTTGTTGACCACTCCTCCTTTTGGATAGTCTCTTTTTTAGGGGTTTGTTTTGACACAGATCTTTCGTGGTCCTCCTCCTGCTTGTCAGACTGATACTTCTCAGATTGCTTTGTTATACCACCATCCATGTCCCACCATTCTAACTATGAGAGTACTCCCAAGGCTCTGTCCTGAGCCCTCTTTTTTATTTTTTATCTTTTTTGCTAGGCAATGGGGTTTAGTGACTTGCCCAAGGTCACACAGCTAGTAAGTGTTATGTGTCTGAGGCCAGATTTGAACTCAGGTCCTCCCAACTCCAGGGCTGGTGCTCTATCCACTGCTCCACCTAACTGCCCCATGAACCCTCTTCTTTATACTCTCTCATTTGGTGACCTCATCAGCTCCTATAGGTTTAATTATCATCCATATGCAAATGACTCTCAGAGCTATATATTCAGCCTCAATCTCACTCCTGAGCTACAGCCCCATATTGACAACTGACAGTTGGACATTTGGCCCCTCAAACTCAATGTGTCCAAAATGGAACATACTATCTTTTCCCCAAAATCCACTCTTTTATGAACTTCCCTAATCCTGTTAAAGGCACCATTATCCTTCCAGTCACTCAGATGTGAAACCTCAGTATCATCCTCAACTCTTCACTGTCACTCTTTCCACACATCCTATCAGTTTACCAAATACTGCCATTTCTACCCCCACAACATCTCTCGCATAAGTCATTTTTCTGCACTCACACAGTCACCACCCTACTCACCTTTCTATTGAATTATTAGAATAACTTTCTAACTTCTCTCCCTACTTCAAGTCTCTGTTTATTCTAATGCATCCTCCACAAGCTAATGAAGTGATTTTCCAAAAGTGCAAGTCTTACCATGTCACACACAAACCCAACTCAATAAATTCAATGGCTCCTTATTACCTCAAGGATCAAATAAAAATACCTGTGTCATTCAAAATTCTTCACAACCTGCCTTCAACCTTGCCTCTCCTTTGCTGAACATCATTGTCCACCAAACACTCTACAGTCTAGCTATACCAGCCTTCTTACTCTTCCACACAGGACACTGTGTCTCCCATCTCCATGCCTCAGCATAGGCTATCCCTCAAGTCTGAAATACATTCCCTTCTCATCTCTGTTTCTTGGTATCCTTCAAGACTCAATTCAAGCACCATTTTCTGTGGAAGATTTGTTCTAGTCTCTGTAGCTGCTGGTAGTTCCTCCATTCCAATGCTACTTTGTGTCTGTTTTGTATGTGTGTGTATATATACACATTACAAATATGTATATAGTATAATATATATATGCAAATTGGTGCATATATATGATATATGTGCATATTGTTCATTTCCCCCATCCCATTAGAACGTAAGCTCCTTGAGGGTAGGGACTTTCCTTTTGTCTTTATACACAAAGACTAGTACAATATCTGGGTAAAACCTTTTAATTTAATGTAATCAAAATTACCTATTTTACTTCTTGAAATCCTCTCTATGTCTTGTTTTGTCATAATTCTTCCCCTATTCATAGATCTGACAAGTAAAAATTTTCCATGCTCCCCTAATTTGCTTATGCTATCACCCTTTATGTCTAAATCATGTACCCATTTTGACCTTATCTTGGTGTATGGTGTGAGATATTGATCTATATCCAATTTCTGCCAAACTGCTTTCTAGTTTTCCCGGTAATTTTTATCAAGTAGTGAGATCTTGCCCCAGAAACTTGGATCTTTGGGTTTATCAGACACTAGAATGCTGTGGTTATTTACTGTTGTATATTGTGTACCTAGTCTATTCCATTGATCCGCCACTCATTTCTTTTTGTTGTTTTTGCTTTTTTGGTGAGGCAGTTGGGGTTAAGTGACTTGCTCAGGGTCTCACAGCTGGTAAGTGTCAAATATCTGAGGCAGGACTTGAACACAGGTCTTCCTGACTCCAAGGCTGGAGCTCTATCCACATCGCCACCTAGCTGCCCCACACCACTCTATTTCTTAGAGAGTATCAGATTGTTTTCATGATCACTGCTTTGTAATATAGTTTGAGATCCTATACTGACAGCCTAGTACAATGTCTGCCACATACTAAGGCACTTAAAATAGGTTCTTCTAGGGCTGTGGGTAGAATTTCAAATAAGCAAGAATTATGATGCCCTTTTCTCTGCTCCACACTGCCTCCCTAATCTAAAATTTTTTTTTAATCTTTCTTGAAAGTATTTCTAAAGTGCCTATTTTTTTTTGTCTTGATAAGTGACTTGACTATTAGGCTATAAATGTGTTGAGGGCAAGGAATGTAATTGATTAATTGATATGACTCATTATTCTTTCTTCTTGGTGTGTAATGTCATTGAACTTTAAAGTTAGAGAAAACATTAGAAATAATCTAGGCCAAGTCCTTTATTTTATATATGAGAATTTTAATTCCCTTTCTTAGTGTGAAAAGGTATATTAAAATTATCTGATAAAAATAATTCACACTGAAGTATATGTGACTAATAGGTTTAACTTCTTGTTAATATGAATGCAATTATAATTAATAAAATCTATGGGGAAATCGCCTCATCTCTCTGGGCTAGTTTTCTCATCTGTTAAACGGGGACAATAATACCTGCAATATCAGTTTTTTAGCATCACTGTAATGATCAAATAAGGTAATGAATACTAGGGAATAAACCTGTGATTTCATTGGTACAAGAAAATTTTAGATGAGGAAACTGCCTCTATCAATTAGCTCCACCTTTGCAACTCATAATCTAAAGAGAGTTGCTTAGGGCACTCAGAGTTTAAATGATTTGTTCAGGCTCACACAGCCAGTATTTATCAGAAGCAGGACTTGAGTCCAGGTCTTTTGGCTCTATGGCCAGCTTTCTATCCACTGTGCTACACTGTCTCCTATGTATGTAAGGTGCTTTATAAACCTTAAAATCTTTATATATGTCAGTTATTATCAACATCACTATTGCTGTTACTACTAGTTATGTGACCCTTGGGCAAGTTTTTTTAATTGCCTTAAGTCTCAGTGTCCTTATTTATAAGAAGGGGTCATAGAGCACCGGCCCTGAAGTCAGGAGAAACTGAGTTCAATCTGGCCTCAGACCAAACACTTGGCACTTACTAGCTGTGTGACCCCGGGCAAGTCATTTAACCCCAATTGCCTAAAAAAATTAAAAAAAGAAGGGGTCAATGTACCTACCTCAAGGGCTTTTGTAAAGAAAATATTTTATGAACTTCAAATATCACCAATCTTTGACCTGTGAGGAGAGGTGGGGTGATAAACAAGTGGAAGAAATAGCCACTGGCCTCAAGGAGTTTACATCTTAGCAAGAGACAACATTCCTATTTGGATAGATGGGGGCAACATAGGAGCATAGTTTCAGAGCTAGAAGGTACCATAAAGGTCATGACTCTTGACTCTTCCTTTTACGAATGGGTCCACTCAGGCCTAGGGAGGTGAAGGGACTTCCCAAAGGGCCACTGATAGTAAGTGGTACATTTGGTATTTGAACATGGTTTCTACGACTCCAGAAGCAGCACCCTTTTCATTGCAGGTGACTAGTGACATCTCAGCAGTGAAAGAATAAGTTTAGGAGTGCTCAGAAAACCAAGAATAAAGCTGTGAAGAGTCAGGTAGAGTTCATCAGGGAAAGATGCCTAGAAGGGATGGGATTTTACAGGTAGGGAGATATCCTGGAAAAGGAGAGAGTGGACATAGACATAGTCAGCAGTGGATATAGACTGGCCCTTGGAGGGCTAGAATAAAACCATAAAACATATTCAAGACAACACTCATGAACAACATTCTCAAATCAGTAAATTCATTTGGTGGGGGACCCCAAACCTTAGGACACATGAAGCTGATATTGGGGAGTCTATGGCCAGTGAAGGGAAGAGAGCAAAGCCACGACAGGGAGGTGCTCACCTGGGGTATATAGACCCTGGAGAGAGGAGGCATTTCTATTCTAATTAATTATTGCAGACCAGAGGCTAAGCTCAGTTGTTTCTGCCTACTAAAGGATTGTAAGTGCTACCAAGCACCCACTAAATTTTGGTACCCTGGAACAATGCCCCAATCGCTTCCTCTTAGTTTTGGCTCTAACTGGCAGAGAGCTGGAGGTGATACAGTCATGGCCTTGGCTGCTATTTCTGCTCCCGTCTCCAGCCTGGCTCATAGATTTTCAGCTTTTGGGGCTGCAGGTAGGTAGGGAAGAAATTGTGGGACAGGAGTGGATGGTGACAGGTGGAGGAACTGTTTTGTGGCAAGGATGGGAAGGAGAGGGGTGCTGGAAAGACATGTGGGAAAGCAACATGAAAGATCTCTTTGAGTTTGCCCATCCAAACCCTGAGGAAATAGAGCAAAGCCACTTGTGGCTAACCCCACCTTTGCTCATATTCCTAGTTCACAATGGGGTAAGAACGTACTTCCATTTAGGATCATAGGATCTGGAACTTGTAGGGACCTCAGATGTCAGCTCGTCGAATCCTTCCATTTGACAGACCTCTGCTCCAACTGGCGTACTGACGGAGCAGCTAGAAGGGCCCAGTTTTCCCCAACTTTGGAAAATACCAAGTATGTGATGTTTAGAATGTGTCCCTGAGGTCACTGCCTGTCACCTTTGCCCCAGAGATCACTGTCATTTGCCCCAAAACCTTTCTCCTCTCCCCCAACCCCTCCATCACCCCACCTCATGAATCGGCTTCTCATCCACCCACACAGAAGTTGGAGCTGTGGGTGGGCCGGAGCCCAGAGCAGAGGGAAAGCATAGAATAGCCCCTCTGGTCATTGGAAGAAATGGGGCAAACAGAAGTACAAAATGCAGGATGTCATGGTATATAAATAAAATAACTTCAGCCTAAAGGAATTGAGGGAGACACTTCTACCCAGCTGTAGGAAAGGTCTCATGCCAGGAATAAAACCAAAATCCTGAAATAGCTCTTTAATTTTTACATGCAGCTTACTTAAAAAAAACAAAACAATTACCTTACTTTAGAAATCTTTTTCAAATAAAACAGTTTTATTTTTCTGGCTCTTGCCATGGACAGAGGGGAAATGTATGCAAACTCTTGACACATCAAAAGATGCCAGTTCATTAGGGAGGAATTCATGAGAACACTAGACCCATGAAGCCAATTTAGAGCTCTGCAAAGTAGTTTCAGAAATAAATTCGACATTTCAGCAGTAAATACTGGCGAAGAAGCTATTACAAAAATCAAGTGAGACTTTCTAGTCAATAGAATGTAGAAATGGAAGCCCTAGAGACTTTCCTTGAAGAGTTCCTTGAGAACCCAAAGTTCATCAAATTGCCCTGAGGTTTGAGGTGGGGGAAGGTAAGGAAGCGGGGGGGGGGGGGGGGGATGGCAGATACACTGGGTCTACAAAACACCAAAACAAAAAAGTTGAAAAGTTTAAAATGTAGTCAAGTTGTTTAGTTTCCACAATAGCTAACAACCAGTTTGGTTCCTTTTTGGAGTGAATTGACTGGTTGTCTTGGTGTCAGAGAAAGGAGTTGGAGGGAGGGGGTAGATGAGAAGGAGGAAAAGGGGAAGACAGAGATAGAAACAGAAAGACAGAGACTGAGAGAGACAGAGAGAGAGAAAACTTTCCCTTCTGTATTCATTAAATATCCATTCTTAAAGGCACTGGGCTTTAGCACTATCCATTTCAAGCATTCCCACAAGCCAAGAAGCCCCAGCCCTCCTGAACAGACCGAAGGTCACAGATTGCATGGCAATGCTTCCAGCTCCTTCCATTCTCTAGCCAGTGGGTGAGGATAGAGGACAAATACCTATTTGTACAGCTGGGCATCCCCTCGCAGTTGGTAGAGCCTCCCAAGTTTAGCAGTAGGAAAGGGGTATGTGCGTGTTGGGGAGCAGGATGGGGTGTCAGGTAGCATTTTGCCAGTGCAGACTGCCCAAGATCCCTTTATAGTAACTCCCGGGGCCTCCTGTGGCCAAGAGGCAGTAAGAGCAGCTTCAGCCCCTCTTTCCCTCTCCTTTTCTCTCTTTCCCTCTCTCTCCCTCTCTCTCTCCCCCTTGCTCCTTCTCTCTCAGCTTCCAGGTTCAATAAAGATTACATCATGGAGAAAGTATGCCCTGTAGCCTGAGAATCAAAGCCGTCACAATTGGCGGCTGTTTAACTGTAATGTTGCTGAAACAAATCCTTCCCACCCCCAACTCTCCCCCCACTACCCCCACCCCAAGCCCTCTGCTTTTCGTACTATTAAGGATAGCATTATTGGGGAGAAAATCTGATCAAAACTGTCGACCGCCAACGGCAGATTTTCTATGGATTCAATAAAGGCCACCTTAACGATTTCCCTAATTAATGGATGACATCTTTGGCTGAAGGAGAGGCGATGTATTCTACTCTGCCTTAGTCTTTGTTAACCTTCTAATTAACTTTCGTAGGTCACCCAGGTCTCCCAAACCTAAAAGTGAAGAGGGCTATTGTGCAAGGAGCAGTAAACTTACTTTTTCTGCTGGGGTACTTAAAAGGGAGAATGATTATAGGCCGAGAAAAATAACTCCATTTAAAGTCTTTGTGGCCCCAGAGAATGCATAGGTCCCTGCCTTAGAAAATAATTGAAACACCTTTTATACCAATATTTCTATGCATAATAAAACAAATTAGCAAAATGCATCTAAATTCAGCTGCACATTCAAATTACCTTTTTGGGGGGGAATGTGAGCCTCTACAGGTCCACAAAAGGCATTGGGCTTTATAGAAAAAAAAAATTGCAACTGCATCAGCCATCAGCCTTTATGCTGAGCGACTCCACGGCAACAGGAGGAGCAAGCAGTTCCAATGGCCCCAAGTTACCGCCACTCTGATGAAATACTCCAAATATGCCACCTTTTGTGGGCTCGAGGAGGAACTGCAAGGAGGCCCCAAAGCCATCAAAAATCATTAGCATTTCTTCTCCTGCAAGTAGCAGCTACAAGCCCAAAGAGAGGGTGGGAGGTGGGCCCACTGGACTGGGTGGCCTTTTTCTGTCTGGAAATATTCTAATGGTCTTAGCAGTGAACTGAAATCAGCAGAGAAAGCAAGGCGTTGGAAACAGCAGCAGAATGCAAAACTGATGCACCCGAGCTATTTGCTAAAAGGAATTAATCTGACTGCCCGGTATTTGTGTGTTTTTGATGGACCTACCACACATGCTTCCCTTCTCTGGACCTCAGTTTCCTCATCTATAAAAATAAAGGGGGTGGTGGATTAGTCATTGCAATCTTTCCTGTTTTAAAATTATAGAAAAAATTGTAGAAAAAAATATAGACTATTTCCATAATTCTACATGTAGAATATAGAGACACTTACAGCAAGATTTTCCTATGGAAAAAATTGTCATAATTTCATTAGCTTTCAAATTTCCTTCACAAATAAACATTTAAAGCAAGCTTGCAGCTTGAGAGGAAAATGGCATAATGGATATAGAATTAGTCTTAGAATCAGACAATCTCTGTTGAAGTCCTACATTGGGCGAGTACTAGCTGTATGACCATAGACTTGTCACAGAACCTCTGAGTGCCCTGGTTCTTGAAGAATACAAGTAGCAGTTGTGCTGTCTATCTTCATTGGTGGAGGAATCTTCCACAGGAGAAATTACAGGTCTGGACCAACAAACAAAACCAATCAACAAAAAATGTGGCCAGACTTTAAAAAGAGGCTTTAGTTAAGAATCTGACTCCTCCGGTAAATTGCCCAGGAGATAGCCATATGAAAAAAGAAAAAAAGCACAAGAGACAAGCTTTATTCTGGGCAATTTGTGTGTTCTCATTTGCTTAATGCTACATGATAGTGTAACATCCCCACCCCCTCAGTAAATTAGACAGAATACTTCAAGAACTACGGAGTGCTTTCCTCACAACCACAATGTGGATAGGATAGTGAAAGTATTATTGGTGAATTATCTGTAATAGTAGGGAGATTTCTAAAAATATTCCTTTAAACCATATCTACATACAACTGTTTCCTGGTAACTTGTACCAAGCACCTACCACTGGCTAGACCAAATCAATAACATTTGGAAATTTTTATTAGGGAATGTGTCTGCTCTAGGATATCTGTTATATAATTTAGTTGAATTTGAACATTTCCATTTAAGATATCCTTAGAACTTCTTGTCTATGAAGAGACACATGTAAAATCAGAAGTGTTTAATAGGCACTAGCTTTGGCATTTAGCTTCTCCTCATAAAAAAATTCCAGTGGACACACAATTGCACGTTAATGTGACAGATGGTTTTGTCTCAGCTAGCTTGAGAAGAGTGCTAATGAGGTCTATCTTTCCCAGCTTTAAGAAAAGGTAAATCTCTAATCTAGACAGACTGAATCCTTAACTCAGTCAGCCACCTTGTAGATAGGGGCTTTGTCCACTTTGGGGAGTAAAAAGGAAGTAAGGGAGTGTGGTTGGATAAGCACAATTCTATCCTCACTGCATCCTGACTACAAGTCAACAAGTCAGCATATGTACTACTGATGATGGGTAAAGAATAGATCATAGATCTATAGCTCAAAACGACCTCAGTAGTCATCTTTTTTATAATCTTATCTCTCCATATTAGAAGGTGAGTTCCTTGAAGGCAGGGACTGTCTCACTTTTCTTCCCAGAACCCTAGCATTTCCTTAGTATTTTCCTAGTATCCCCAGAACCTAGCACAGCATTTAACACATAGTAAGGGGGCAGCTAAGTGGCAAAATGGATAGAAAACCAAGCCAGGAATCAGTAAAACTCATCTTCCTGAGTAAAAATCTGGCCTCAGACACTAACTGTGTGACCCTAGGCAAGTTATTTAACCCTCAGTTTGCCTCAGTTTCCTTATCTGTAAAATGAGTTGAAAAAGGAAATGTCAAACCACTCCAGTACCTTTGCCAAGAAAACTCAAGAATGGGGTCATAAAGAGTTGGGCATGACTGAACAACAAAGTGCTTAATAAATTCTATTTTATTCATCTAGTCTAACTCTGTTTTACAGATATGTAGGCCATATTACTGAGACCTAGGAGGGTTAAGTGACTTGCTGAAGGTCACACAGGTAATAATCATCAACAACACATTTATTTATGTTATCACTAATGCATAGTGAGTCTAATGAAACATGTGAATTTGTTGTTAGAATAATTGGGATTGAATCTTGCTCTGCAACTTATACCTATGTGATTTTGTTTTTTTCTTTTCTTTGATTTTCATGAGGCAATGGGGTGAAGTGACTTGCCCAGAGTCACACAGCTAGTAAGTGTCAAGTGTCTGAGGCCAGATTTGAACTCAGGTCTTCATGAATCCAGGACTGGTGCTCTATCCACTGCACCATCTAACTGCCTTGACCTATATGACTTTGGACAGGTCTCTTAATCTCTCTGGTTCTCATTTGTAAATGTGGGTTTTGGAAAAGGTGACCTCTAAGGACCCTTCTACTTCTAAATCTACTACAATCTTATGAGCCAAGGACTTTCCAGGTCTGAAAGAAGTTTGGGCTGGAAAATGCTTCCAGCGAATTCTTCATCTCCCTATCCTGATGCTTCTTGCTAGCTCTGTATCCAACTCTCACAAATGTTCATTTCACCCCACAGTCCCAAACAGTAGCTGGCCTCATGAGGCCCAGTGCCTTATCTGCCTCTGAAGGAGGGATGTTTTGAAAGGAGAAGATTCCTAGGCACAATGTCAACCTCTCTTTTGAATGCCTTGAAATCTTTAAATGTCTTTAATAAAAAAAAAAGAATAATATATTCTGTGCTTTAATTGTTCAAGATTCCAATTCAACACACTGTTAAGATTGAATAAATAAGACATTCACAGGCTTCATCAGCACGTGTATCAGGACAAATGCTGTTGGTCTCTGGATTGTGAAAATATTTCCTAACGTTTGAGATGTGCCAAGAAAAAGAAAAAGAAATCAACTAACATCTTGTAATATGTAAATTGTTCATGCTCACAAGAGTCTGATTTACTTTTATCAATCAATTTCGCTAATTCACATTTCATGAACCATATTAAACGAGAAAGCAGAAACTTAGTGCCAATGTTTTCTCCCCAATCTGTCACAATTTTATGGGAAATTATTTTTCACCATATGATATTACAAACTTTTTCCACAAATACTAACACCAAGTTGTCATTTGAAGATGCCTCCCAAATAGGGAAAGATATTTGTTTCTCTCACAACTAGAATTGTTTCATATGAAGCTAGATTCCCATGCTTACCAGTGATTACTTATAGGGAGCCCAAATGCAATAAAAACTGACCAGTTTATGAAACAAGAACATTTTTTTTCTAATGTGATTTACAAAGAGTTGAAAATATTGACATTTTAGTCAAATTCAATGAAGGTTCCATCTTGATAAATATAGTCATGGAGTTGGAAAAGTGAACACTATCAACTCATGAGGGAGAAAGATGGTAATACTAAGACCTTACATTATCAGTTCATCAGAGGTCAGGAAATTCCTTGTTTGCAAATATGGATAATTTTTGAGAGATTAAAGAATAAACTACTATATAAATCAATTACTAATTTTTTTTGTCCCAAGCCTATGATTTCAATGGTAGAAGAAATTCCAAGTGAGGAAGCCTTTTCCACCAATACATATCAGCAACTAATCGACAACTTGTAGTCTTAGAAACTTGAATTTATGTCTTTCTGACTCTGAAGGCAGCTCTCTCTCTTTCTCCTATGGCACAATGCCTTACTATCATTATTCATTTAATTCTTCTCCTCTTTTTCAATTGAATTTGAATAGAAATGGTCCTAGGACAAGATGCTATTCTACTTACTGTTAGTCTTTTATATTTAATATTCTACAGACTATTGCACAAGTGGGTAAAAAAAAAGTACTTGTAATTGAATAAAAGTATTTGATTATAAACTTATCTTTCATATGCTCATTCAAAGCATCTTTGGAATAAATCCAATAGCAGACAGGACAAAAGGGATTATATGTACCTCATCCTAAACTCACATGATTTTCTTATTTCTTCTCCTAGGTCTCTATTTTAAAATATTTTCATTCATTGGAGTTTATGAGTATTTGGTAACATGATATCTATTAAAAAACATTGTTCATAAATCAATGTTATGTCTGGGCAAATGTAAATAATAGTTCTGTGTCATAATGGACTACTTCTGATTCAGTTTCTTTGTTGAATTCTCAAAGATATTTTGAGGTTTGTTTTTTTTAAATTTTTGTATATGGGTATTTGTTTTCTCTTAGTTTATGAAGTACAGTAAGCTTCTGTTGAATAATTCTAGTCAACATTTTGTGTCTTGCTAGGTTTTCAGTAGGTGTTAAGTTTCCAAAGCCTGTATGTACTGCACGGTTTCTACTCTTTCCTGGCTTACTCTAAATTGATCAATAAGTCAGGCTCTTTATGGATGGGCTATCTATTATAATTTTTATTATCATTATTGTCATTATTTAATTATTTTCTTCTTATTCAATAGAGTTCAGAAAGAAATGGTCCTAGGACAATTCACCATCGTGATATTATTCTTTTATATTTTATAATTATTATTATCACCATTATCACTACTACTGCTATTATAAAGTGAAAGAAAAATAGTTCATGGGGGCAGCTAGGTGGCACAGTGGATGGAGCACCGGCCCTGGATTCAGGAGGACCTGAGTTCAAATCCAACTTCAGACACATAACACTTACTAGCTGTGTGGCTCTGGGCAAGTCATTTAACCCCAATTGCCTCACCAAAAAAGAAAAAAAAATAGGTGAACAAATTCGTTGGTTTCCTATTCAGATTTTGAAACAAGTAGGAATAGAAATTTGGATTTTTAAAATTCTTAAATTTAATAGTCTGTGAGTATAACAACCCAGGACATGGAATTTATTGAAAATCTTTTAAACCTAAATTCTTTTAGAGGAATGTAGTCTGGAACAGCATCTGTCTAAATGACTATTGTTTGTTTGTTTTTTTCTTTCGTAGCCAATACAATCCTCATTCTCTATGCAGCTTCAAATATTAGGTGGGGTTAAGAGGAAGAATTTCCTTTGTGAAAATTTCATTTTGGAGCCTTTAACATTGATTCTTAAAAACACATCATTACTGAATAGCACAATTACTTAGAACCCACATGCTTAGTACAGCATCTTTTCTTTCGTAAATGCAAATGCATTCAAGTAAATGCTATTTCCACAAGATAAGAATTTGGTTCATCAACTTATTGAACATCTGCCAACTGGGCATATGTCAGTACAGTGAATTAAGTTTAATATTTTTCCCTGTATTTTTATTTATTATATTTTATTTTCCCTACATTTTGTACTATGAGAAACTAAGTAAGGTTAAGCAATTTTGCCCAGTTACACAGTTTCTTGATAGAGCTTTGGAAGGGAAGTTATGAGCTACTGATGACTAAAGCTAATAGAATGCATGACCTTTCCATAGAACAAGACAGAAACGTAGTGAAAACTCGGGGACACAAGTGCTACCTCAGAATATTTCCCATTAGCCGTGACCTCACACATTTCAAGAAAGGGCAGTAATTGGAGAAGGGATGAGGGGAGGGCAAGCAAAGCAGTGTCTTCCCCATACATTCTTTAGGGTTTCGCTGCTGTTACTGATCAATTTATATGGTCACAGGTTTCCAGAAGATCTATCTGCTTCAGCAGTCTTTCTGTTTGCCCTTGTGGAAAACACAATGCATCAATTTGCACAAGGATGAGTGGGGAGGAGATAAGCAAGCAAGTGCTTTGCTAGTGAGATTAGAAAACTCTCCATTGAAATGGAACCCAAGTTGCCCACATCTTGAACAACAACAAAAAAAGAAAAGAAAAGAAAAGAAAAAAGAGGGGAAAGGATAAAGGAGGGCATTTTATAATCCCAGTTGTTAATCAGTAGGGTTAGGTATCACCAATGAGAGCTGAGAATAATGAACTGCAGTAGCATGGTCACTCTTGAACATTATCCTTGGCATCTGTTCTTTTCTCTTTGCGCTCAATATCTGTGAGATCCGACCCACAAGAAGGAAGACTTCCTCCCAGTGTGAAGAAACTTCCTAACATGTAAGAAAGTTGGATGTTGTCTCTACTGAGACATCTTGTTTAAGGGTTGGGTTCTCTATTTTAAAAAGTTCATGGGGAGAGGGACCATGTGGAGATGTATTCTTTTCCTTGGCATAATTTAATCCCCTCATTCCATTCCTTACTGGTTTTCTCTCCCTTTACCCTTTCTTTTAACCTTTCGTTTCTTGTTATTTTCCCTCCCTCACTTTCTTCCAGCCCTTCTTCATCTCACTCCTCTCACTTCTCTTTTCCATTTCTTTTTATTCCATTCATCTTTGGTTATACATTTAATGTTCCTGATACAAACCCTACTCTGTTTACTAAAGTGAGTTCTTGACTCCTAGATTCTGACTGCTACACTCTGACAAAGGTCAACTTTATGCTAGGAGGGAGAAGTTGGCCAGCATCCTTCACCATGAATAAACATTCAATATCCATCAATTAGACAATGGCAACCATACAAGGAAGCTCCCTAGCAAGCTTATCCAGAAACAATTTGAAGAACTTGGTTGTAGGTATTTGCATATAGATATACATGCATATAGATACACACACACACACACACATATATAGATAGATAGATACATAGATGTGCATATATATTAAAGATGTTTCTGAATTTGTTTCTTTGATGTCTAGTCTGCATGTTAATTTCAGTACTAATCCAGATGCCACTATTCTTTGTAACATTTCTGAGGGGTCACTGAACACCCATCCTGATAACCCTCCAGGGATAAACAATGGAATAGCAATACAAAGCATTTTTTAAAATTTACTAACTTTTTAGTATATGCTTTGCTGTCATTCTGTCATCACTATCCCTTCTACTGTCCCCCCTCCCTCTACTTCCACCCCTAGGAAAAGTTAGTCAAATTCTAAGGAGGTCTTGTAACTAAAACATTAATTTCTCCCTAGTTCAGTCAGTGATCAAGTGTCTATAGGAACAATTTTGAGTTTGTCTGTATTAGGAAAGGTAAATTCTGTGAAAGGGAACCAATCAGGAAGATCCACTTTGAACCCTCCCCTACCTAAACTAGTCATTCTGGCATTTCTTTGATGGTATGGTTCAAAAATTACAAATTTTACAAATTACTTTACCTAGCAATTTGGAATTTTAATAGCTCCACATGCAATGACAGCCTACAAACTAATGGTATGTATCTGAAACCTGTTACACATGTTAGCAAGTGGAATTTTCCATTTGGCAGGGGCACCAGGCCTGGAGTCAGAAAGACCTGAGTTCAAATCCAGCCTCAGACACTTACTAGCTGTGTGACCCTGGGCAACTCATTTAACTTTGTTTGCCTCAGTTTCCTAATCTGTAAAATGAGTTGGAGAAGGAAATGGCAAAGATACTCCAGTATCTTTGCCAAGAAAACCCCAAATGGGGTCAACAAAGAGTCAGACATGATTGAAATGACTGAACAACAACAACAAAAACCAGGCACAACTAAGTTTATGATAGACCTGGGAAAATGTTTCATTAATAGCACAAATCAGTTTTAGATGAACTGTTTTTGAGCTCTACACTTATGTGTCCAACTACCTAAAGAACATCTACACTTGTATGTCCTACCAGACCTTAAATTCAGCCCAGGGTTGCACAGCTAGTAAGTTTCTGAAGCCAGATATGAACTCAGGAAAATGAGTTCCTGATTCCAAGGCCAGTGCTCTATCCACTGTTCCACCTAGCTGCCCCACCTTAACTGCCATGCCCTCTACTCAATTTTGTTAAGACCATTCCCCCTTAGGACTTTATAGATTATACTTTCACTCCTTGTATTTATTAAGTATATTACAATACAGGAAAATGTCAACTTCTGGGATGGTGAAGCCAAAATGGTGTAGTAAGCAATAAATTGCCATAACTCTCCTATATTCACCTCCAAACAACCATAAAATAGCACCCCAAAACAAATCCTAGAATAGCAGAACCAGCAAAAAGACGAGGTGAAACAATTATTTAGCCCAAGAAATTTGGAAGATCTGCAGGAAAGGTCTGGCTCACTTGGGTAAAAGAGGAGCACAGTCCAGGACAGGAAGCACCCCAACAAGCCAGAAGAAGATGCCAAGCCCCATTGTATTGGAATGGATAAACACCAACACCAGGACCCCCCACCAGCATAAGCAGGAGAATGGTCGAACTCCAGTTCAGAAAACCTTCACGTGCTTCAGCATAGCCCCAGGCAAACAGGCAGATGCCGATCATATAACTGCCTGGCAGCCAACCAGGGCCCCCCACCACATGCTTCAACATAGCCCTGGACAAACAGGCAGCCTCCAGCAGCCAGACTGCCATGTGCTTCAGTGCAGCCCCAGAGAAACATAAAAATACTTCACTGACCTCAGCGCACACCAGACATGAGCACTAGGACCCAGGCTCAGCACCAGGTAAGCTGCCAGAACCTTATGACCTCCAGTAGTACTAGCCATCCCCCACCCCACCCCATCAGCTCAGCACCAGACATGAGGGGGCCCCTGTGGAACCACAGGGCAATATCAGAACAGCACCAGGTAAACAGCCAGGGCCTGAAACCCTGGCCACAAGAAGCCTGAGATAGTGCCCCTTCTACTCCAGGGGCAAAGCTCAAATTTAAAAGAAAGGAAGAAGGTCAAAAAAAATGAGTAAAAACCAACAATAACCAAAAAAAAAAAAAAAAGAATCTGACCGTAGAAAATTATTATGGTGGCAGGGAAGAACAAGACACAAACTCAGAAGAAGACAACAATGTCAAAACACCTAAGGGCAAAACCCCAAAGAAAAACTGGAAGTGGTCTCAAGCCCAGAAAGAATTCATGGGAGAGCCCAAAAAGGAGCTTAAAAATCATGTTAGAGAAGTAGAATAAAAATTGGAAAAAGAAATAAGAGTGATGCAAGAGCAATATGAATAAAGAGTCAACAGCTTGAAAAAGAAAACAACTGCTTAAAAAGTACAATTGACAAAATGGAAAAGGAAGTACAAAAGCTAAGTGAGGAAAACAACTCCTTAAAAGTTAGAACTGAGCAAGTGGAAGCTAATGATTCTATAAGACAACAAGACTCAAACAAACAAATTCAAAAGTATGAAAAAAAATAGATGAAAATGGGGCAGCTAGGTGGCACAGTGTATAGAGCTCTGGCCTTGAAGTCAGGAGGACATGAGTTCAAATCCAGTCTCAGACACATGACACTTACTAGCTGTGTGACCCTGGGCAAGTCACTTAACCCCGATTGCCTCACCAAAAAAAAAAAATAGAGGAAAATGTAAAATACCTCATTGGAAAAACAACTGACCTGGAAAATAGATCCAGGAGAGACAATGTCAGAATCATTGGACTACTGGAAAGCCATACCCAAAAGGAGGACCTGAATAGGGTTCTTCAAGAAATTATCAAGGAAAACTGCCTTGATATCTTGGAATCAGAGGGCAAAATAAGCACTGAAAGAATTCAACCAATTAGCTCAGGAAAGAGATACCAAAATAAAAACTCTAAGGAACATTATAGCCAAATTTCAAGACTATCAGATCAAAGAAAAAAATATTGCAAGTGGACAGAAAGAAACAATTCAAATACCAGGGAGCCACAATCAGGATTATACAGGACTCAGCAGCTACAACATTAAAGGATATTCTGGAATATGATATTTCAGAAAGCAAAGGAGGTAGGACTACAACCAAGAATCACCTACTTGGAGAAATTAAGCATAATACTTCAAGGGAAAAAATGTCAAGTTTTCACAAGAAGACCAGAATTGAACAAAAAATTTGATCTCCAACATCAAGACCCGAGAGAAGCCTAAAAAGGGAAAAGAAAACATAAAGGAGTCAATGAGGCTGAACTGTTTACATCCCTACATGGGAAGATGATACTTGTAACTCTTAAAAATTGTACCACTAATAGTATAGCTAGAAGGAATATACACAGATAGGGGGCATGGGTATAAGGTAAATTTGAGGGAATAACATTAAAAAAAATTAAGGGATGAGAAAGAGGAGTACATTGGGTGCAGAAGGAAGGGAGAGGTAAAATGGGGTAAATTATTTCACATGAAGAGGTGTAAAAAACCTATTACAGTGGAGGAGAAGATAGGAGGGTGGCTGATGGGCATTGCTTGAACCTTACTCTCATCAGTATTCACTCAAAGAGGGTATAATATACACAATCAGTTGAATATAGAACTCTATCTTACCCAGCAGGAAAGTAGGAGGGAAGGAAATTAAGTAAAGGGGTGGGGTGGGGGGAGGGAGAACTGACAGAAGAGAAGGCAGAACTGAGGAGATGGTAGAAGCAAAACACTGTCAAGGAGGGAAAGGGTGAAAGGAGAGAGCAAACAGAAGAAAAAATAGAATGGAGGGAAATGCACAGTTAGTAATCATAACTGTCAATGTGGATAGGATGAATTCTCTCATAAAACGGAAGTGGATCAAAAACCAGAATCCTACAATATGTTGTTTACAAGAAACACATTTGAAGCAGAGAGACACACACAGAGTAAAGATAAGGGACTAAAACAGAATCTATTTTGCTTCAGCTAAAGTAAAAAAAAAGCAAAGGTAGCAATCCTGATCCCAGACCAAGCAAAAGCAAAAATAGACCTAATTAAAAGAGATAAGGAAGGACACTACATCTGGCTGGTACCATAGACAATGAAGTAATATCAGTACTAAACATATATGCATCAAGTGGTATAGTATCCAGATTCTTAGAGGAGAAGTTAAGTGAATTACAGAAAGAAAGATAGCACAAGACACAGTAGTAAATGACCATAGTAACCTACTGTCTGATAAACCCAAAGACCCAGGCATTTGAGATAAGAACTTGCTATTTGACAAAAACTGCTGGGGAAACTGGGAACAAATAGGGCACAAACTAATATAGACCAATATCTCCCACCATATACCAAAATAAGATCAAAATGGGTACATGGTTTAGACATAAAGGGTGACACCACAAGCAAATTAGAAGAGTAAGAAATAGTCTACCTGTTAGCTCTATGGAGAAGGGAAGAACTCATGACCAAACAAGAGTTAGAAAGCATTATGAAATGTAAAATAGATAATTTTGATTATATTAAATTAAAAAGGGTTTGCACAAACAAAACCAATGCAACCAAGATTAGAAGGAAAGCAGAAAGCTAGGAAACAATCTTTACAGTAATTGTCTCTGATAAAGACTTCATTTCTAAAATATATAGAGAACAGAGTCAAATTGTCGAAAGATATGAACAGGCAGTTTTCAGATGAAGAAATCAAAGCTATCTATAAGCATGTGAAGAAGTTCTCTAAATCACTCTTGATTAGAGAAATGCAAATTAAAACAACTCTGAGGTACCACCTCACCTATCAGATTGGCTAATATGACAAAAAAGGAAAATGATGAATGTGGGAAAATTGGAACACTAATACACTATTGGTGAAGTTGTGAACTGATCCAAACACTCTGGAGAGCAATCTGGAGACACTATGCCCAAAAGGTTATAAAACTGGATATACCCTTTAAACCAGCAATACCATTACTAGGTCTGTATTGCAAATAGATCATAAAAAAGGGAAAAGGACCTACATGTGCAAAAATCTTTATAGCAGCCCTTTTTATGGTGGCAAAATATTGGAAACTGAGGAAATGCCCATCAATTGGAGAATGGCCACACAAGCTGTGGTAAATGAATATAATAGAATACTATTGTGCAATAAAAAATTATGAACAGGCATACTGCAGAAAAACCTGGAAAGATTTGTACAAACTGTTGCAAAGTGAAATGACAGAACCAGGAAAACATTGTACACAGTATCAGCAACATTATGTGATAATCTACTATGAATGACTCAGCTCTTCTCATCAACACAATGATCCAAGACAAAAACAAAGGACTCAGGGAAAATGCTATCCATATCCAGATAAAGAACTGATGGACTCTGAATGCAGATGGAAGCATACTATTTTCATTTAATTCTTTTTCATATTTTTTTCTTTTGATATGTTTCTTCTTTCGCAACTGTGACTAAATATGGAAATATATTTTACATAATAGTGCATGTATAACCTATGTCAAATTGCCTACCATTTTAGGAAAAGGGGAGGGGAGGGAGAAGAATTTGGAACTCAAAATTTTGTAAAAATGAATGCTAAAAATTGTTTTTACATGTAATTGGGGAAAATGCTATTAAAATAATACATTTTAATCAATCAATCAGTAAACATTTATTGAGTGCCTACAACATTCCAGGCACTTAATCTCTATGTGCCCTATCTCCTTACAAGGCTGCAAGCTCTATGGGAGAAAGAAGAATGAAGTATTTGAACTTTGTATCCCACCCAGTGCCTGCATTGCTTAGTGATCAGCATATAGTAGATATGTAAACATTTGTTGAATGAATGAATAATACTCAAGTATCAAAAGAAGTTCACTGATTCAGATGTTCCCTGCAACAATGCAGACCATAATCTATCCATGCCAGCCCATCCTATGCAACTTAGATTTTATGTCCTCCCGAAAGTCAACCATTGAGAGTCCACCCAATATGCTCAAGGTCTTCCTCCATTTCTCCTGATATTGCAAGGGTACCAGTGTAGCACTTTGGCTGGCTACGTGTCATCCTTTATTCATGCCTCATGACCAGCCCATCTATTTTTTCTACTATACAGGTCCTTGATGACACTTTTATTTCCATTCTTCTTTGAAATTCATCATTGCTTATATGTTACATCTAGTCAAGACCCCTCACTCCATATACCTCTCTAATGTCTTCACTGTGATACTCATTTTTAGTTCTTCAGAGTCAAATGAGTTTCATGTCTTGATACAAGCAACACTGATAAAATGTTAGTATTGAAAATATGGGTCTTTGGTTTCATGAAAAACTTAGGTTTAGTAAATAAGTTTTATAGCTTCCTGAAAGTAATTCAGCCTGCTTTCCTCCTCTTGTTCAACTCTGAGACCTACTTTGTCTGTCTAAAAAGGGGTTGATTTTGATCATATTTCTCCCTATGTAAGTTAAAGAATATTATGAATTCCATCTGTGGACTCCTTTCATTCACCAGAAAGCATTGCTTACATGGAAGGGTCCACCCAGCTGTATGCCTGCAAAAGAAGTATTTGTTATTTATAACAGCTCTTTTTATAGTGGCAAGAACTGAGAACTAAATTGGTGCCCAAATTGGGGAATGACTGAACAAATTATGAAATATACATGTAATGGAATACTGTTGTGCTGTGAGAAATGATGAAAGAGAGTTTCAGAGAAACCTAGAAAGACTTGTATGAACAGATGCAGAGTGAAGTAAGTAGAATCAGAACAATTTATACAATAAATTTATACAATTTTATGCAAATATATATTTATACAAATTCATACAATAAATGTAAAGACAAACAACTTTGAAAGACTTAAAAATTCTGCTTTACATCATTCACAATTACTGAAGACTGATGATGAAACACAGTATCCATCTTCTTTTTTTGTGTGGGGGGGAAGTTAGGCAATCAGGGTTAAGTGACTTGCCCAGGGTCAAGTGTCTGAGGTCGGATTTGAATTCAGATCTTCCTGACTCCAAGGCCAGAGCTCTATCCACTGTACCACCTAGCTGCTATCCATCTTCTAATGGTTACAAAATGAGACATTTTAGGGGCATGACCAATGAAGAAATTTGTTTTGCTTGAATGTACATATTTGTTGCAAGGGTTTTATTTTTCTTTTTTCAATGGGAGAAGGGGGTTGGAGGGAATTAAAATAGATTTTAAATTTTTTAAATTTAAATTTAAAAACACAGAGCTCAGTACTGCTTTCTATTTATGTGTTTTTGTGCTTAAGGTCATAGGATTTAGAGCTAGAGTAGACCTTAACAATCATCTACAATTCATTCTACAGATGAGGAAGTTAAGGTGGGGGTGGGAGTGACTTGCCCAAGGTCATATAGGTAGTAAGCAGCCAAAACTCATGTTTCAACCCAGATCTTCTGACTCCATGGCCAGTGCTGCCTTCCTGAAGCCTCTTCTCTTGAGTAAGCCTTGAGGAAGCTCCATGAGGATAGGGACCATTTCTTATCTAGACTTAGCACAGTGCTCTGCATAGACACCTAACAAATATTTGTTTAATTAGATTGAACTGAATGGATAATAACACTTATTTAGAGTTTAAAAATGTGGTCCTCAGATAACTGGGGATCCCTGAAAACCTTTCAGGGGACCCATAAGTTCACGATTATTTTAATTATAATATAAGCCTTAGTTTGTCTATAAAAGCACTCCTTACTTTCCCAGCTACATATCTTTGTGAGACCAGTTTTTCTTCATATACTTCGATCAAAACAACAGATCAAAATAGATTGAATACAGAATTGAGGACCAGCTGTCTTCTATTAAGCCCAATATTAGATTTGTAAAAATATGTAAAACAATACCACTTTTCTCACTAAAATTTTTTTTGCTTAGGAAAATAATTATTTTTCATTGAAATTGCTATTTATTTTAGCATGTAATTGGTTTGTTATTTTTTAGCAAATAAATATTTTGAAAATTATCTGCTTTGATTTCTAATACAGTAAATATCAATAGATATATCCCACATAAACAAAAGCTCTTTGTGGGGGTCCTCAATAATTTTTAAGAGTATAAAGATGTTCTGAGACCAAAAAGTTTGAAAACCACTGCAACAGAGGTACTTAAAAAATTTTTTTTGTTGCTATTTGATATTAAAATTACCTCTTTTCCAAAGCATGTTGGTATTACAAAAGCAGACATTACATAATCAAACCATTCTGTTATCATCTTAAATTTATTTCCTATCTCTTTTGGTAGTAAGCTTACATTTGTATTCCTTACATCCCTTTATAACAAGTGTTGTAGAATACAATATTCTTGAGGGTAAGGACTTTTGAAGCCTGACTTTTTGTCTGCAGAACCTAGCAGAGTACCTGGCATATAGTATGCACTTTATAAACAATTTTGTTGTGATTGAAAGAAAAGTGCTTTAGGAACTACAAAAGCACCATAGAAATGTGAGTTGATAATATGATTTTTTAATTGACCTTAGCCATGACTTCTTTCTAGTACTTTGGTTCATAGACTGGTGCTCTGCCTAGGAGAAAACTATTGGCTCTTTTCATGTCCTAGGTGTTAGAAAATGCCAATCTCTTTTTAATCTAAATCTAACTGTCCAGTGCATATGATTTTTTGCACATTTTCTCCACCAGGAAAAAAACAACCCTATTCTAGAACATCCCTCTCATTAGACAGGTCAGAAATAATGAGGCAGACTGTTGCATGTGTCAAATGTAGTCACTGTATCAGTGGATTTTGCTTACCTGTTTTTATTTTTTTAAGTTTTATTGTTGTTTTTTGTTTTAACATCACAATTCTTTCCAGATATGCTCCTCCTCGCCTCCCCTTCTCCCCACCCCTGCATTTAGTCCTTTGTCTTTGTGACAAAGAAAACTGGTTGAACAAAAACAATTGACAAAGGGGCTGCATCTGACAGCATATGCAACAAGCCATGCCCATGTAGTTTCCCCTTTTCCAACAAAAGGAGAAAGGTGTTTTCTTTAACTCTTCTCTTGGACCAAGAATGTTCATTACAATTACCATGGTCAGTTTCATTTTATTGTTCTTTTACATTGTTGTAGTCGTTGTGTATATTGTTTTCTTGGTTCTACTTACTTTTCCTTGTGTCAGTTCATACAAGTCTTCCCATGTCTCTCTAGAATCCTCATGTTTGTCATATCTTATGCGACAACGATATTCTACTACTTTCAAAGGCTACAGTTTTTTCAGCTACTCCCCAATCTGTGGGTGTCCACTTTGTTTCTATCTTTTTATATACTACCACAAAAATACTTAACTGTTTTTATTTTTTACAAAGGAGGGTTCAATTCTAGATACAGAACTGATGTGATATAAAACAAAAGACATCAATAAAATATTTTTAAAAAACAGAAATACCCCATTTTAAATTGGTGTATATATTCTTCCTTACTCTTCCGTTACCATAAAAGCCACATTTCTATATTTGTCTGTCATTCTATTACCATGCACCTCAAGATTCCTATCTTCCTTCCACAGAAATGTTTGCTCAACCAATGAGTGCCAGGGAAAATTAAGTTTAATTATAATCATATTTCCAGTGCCTTTTTTCCTCTGATGATTTCAATAGCAAGTAAAAACAAAAAAAACTCACTGTATCTCCCTAAAAGGGACAACAATTCCAGGGTTTGAATGGCAAACCAGATAGAACTGGAGAATTCTAATTCCAAATTTACCACTCTTTGAATGTCTCCAACTACAAAATAACAAATTAAATAACACTTTAAGATTTGCAAAGCACTATCCTCACAAAAACCTTATAAAATAAGCTAAGCATTATTGTATATGGTATTACTATATATTAAATGATAATAATATGATATATTAGTATCCCTCATTTTACAGATGAAGAGACTAGCCCAAGGTCACATGGTCTGCAATTTGAACATAGATCTCTGACTACATGTACATCATCCTTTTCACTTCCATGAAACGGCTTATTTTTCTTGAATCTGCATCTTTTCAATTTTTAAAAATTTATTTATTTATAGCATTTTAAAAAAATTTTGAGTTCTAAATTTTCTCCCTTCCTCCAGCCCCTGTTCCACCCATTGAGAAGGTAAGCAATATGATATCAGCTATACATGTGAAATCGTGCAAAACATATTTTCATATTAGCCATGTTGCAAAAAAGGCAAGAAAAATAAAGTGAAAAAAATTATACTTCAATTTGCACTCAGAGTTCATCAGTTCTCCCTCTGGAGGAGGATAGCATTTTTATGAAACTGCTTCTTGAAATGAGATGACAAGGTTCTTTCTTGGCTGAAATAGAGGTTATGGTCATAAGCATGGAATAAACAAACAGGAATTTTGAATCATTTAACTCCTTGTCTCTCTCTAGCTCAACCCCAACCCTAACCTAGACATTTCTACTTTTGTCAGCTTTTATTCACTCTACAAGATTCAAAATCTCCTTTTCCAGCTATTATGTTATCTCAGTTTTTGTGCCCTCACCTCATTTTCTTTTACTGACCTTAACATCTAGCAAATTCATCACAAATCTGTTAAGGTCAAAGATGACTTTGTTCTGCAGACTTTATGGGCTTTGAATAATATGCAAAAGAATTCTAGCTTTCCTGCTTTTTTTCCTCCCTCCCTGCCTTTTCTTTCTTTCTCTTAATTCCTTCTTTTCTTTCTTCCTTCCTTTCTTTTTTCCCTCCTTCCTTTCTCTCCTTTCTTTCTTCCTTTCAATTTAAACTTTCAGAAAATATAATTTAATAATACTCCATCTCCTGATCCCATGCATTTTCACTGGTTATCTCCCATGCCTGGAATATTCTCCATCCTTATCTCTGCCTCCTGTCTTCCTTCAAATCTCAGCCAAAATCCACTTTCTACAAGAAGTCTTTCCCTATTCACCTTAATCCTAGTGCCTTTCCTCCAAAATTACCTCCATTTATCCTGTATAGAGCTTGTTTGTACATAGTTTTTTGCATGTTATCTCCCCCCCCACCATTAGACTCCAAGCTTCTGGAGAACAGAAATTGTTTTGACCTTTTTTTGTATACCCAGAGCTTAGCATACTCTCTGGCACACAGCAGGTGTTTAATAAATGCTTGTTGACTTAAAATGGAAATAACCATACCCAGACAACCACTGGAATAAAAATGCTAATATTCCCCATATTAACTTTGAGGATTTCAAAATGTACAGTTAGGAACACTTGTTTTGAGAATCTAATCACAGATCAGTAGATAAATTATTAGAATTACAGATTTTTAGAGTTGAAAGAGACCTATTCTAGTCCAAACTCCTCACATTACAGATGAGGAAAGTAAGATGAATAATAAATGTTCACTCCTTTGTAGTGCTTTAAAGTTTATATTGTACTTTACTCACAACAAACTCTTGTTTGGGGGTTGCCTCCCCCATTAGATTGCAAGCTCCTCAAGGGCGGGAACTATCATTTGCCTCTTTTTGTATCTCCAGTGCTTAGCACAGTTCCTAGTACATAATAGGCACTTAACAAATGTTTAGTGATTGATAGGTTATGAAAGTACTACTATTCCCAATTTACAGATGAGGAAAATGAGGATAAAGGTTGATTAACTTGCCCAAGGTCAAACAAAGAGTGAATGGTATCTATTTTTGAATCTAAGTCTCTCCTGTGTCTAAATCTTGTGCCTTTACCCCATACCACACTACCTCTTATCCACTCCCATAGAATGTCATTATTTAAATACAAAGTCAAGCTATATTTGGACAACTGTTTGGTACCCAGATTTCAGATTCTCTGAATGAATGGTGGTTCTGAAAGCCTGACAACTAAGAATCTTTTTTTTTTTTAAATCTTCAGCTTTAATACTTGATTGAAAAGAAGTCTGTGTTGGACCTTGCCAGCAGGGTCTGTCTGTTGCTGTTGTTTCCCAGCTATCAACCTCAAGGTTACAGAGCCTCAAATTGTGCTTCAATGTGTCCTTGAAGTGTTTCTTCCCCCTTCCCATTCAGTTTGCCATAGATTAAGTACCTGGCATCATAGCACTCTCTTCCTGGTGCCAGCCCAACACAGCTGGGTGGCCATACAATGGCTTTTGATGCCTTTGGAGTGACTTCACTTCAGAGCCTGGCTATTAAAGCCTTTACCTCAGTTATCAAAGTCATTTAGCCTCCTTTGTGACCTTTTTCACTTGCACATCGAGCACCTCTTAGGGACCTTCCCCCATTAGGAGGAGTCCCGGGTGTTTTTGGTCTGTATTTCAAGCATATTACTATCTTTTTCATTTCACCTTAACAATATTCATGAGGCACAATCCTGGCAGGACCCCCAAAAGAATGATGGGTTGAGGGAGGGGATTTGGCCTGTGGAAATACACAACAACCAAAGAAAGACAACCTGCCCTTTCTACAGTGGGCCAAAGAAGCCTCAGGAGTGGAGGGGCATTAACTATTGTTTTCAAAGAAAACCTTTTCTGTGTAACTTTGAGGAATGGACCTCTCCATACTTTCTTATCCATGGGCTGAGGACCTGGAATAGTGATGAAGTCCTCCTGACCTCATCACCTTTGGACTAACCTCACAGTTGAGAATGATAAAACCACCTCACTTTTCTTACAGGTCCCTGCTGTGAGTTCGGGGTGGGGATCTTTCAGATAAGGAGACTGATGTATACCAGCAACTTACTCCCACCCCAAATCCAACACCTTGCTTTATAGTTTCACCTTCCTTGTCCTTGTCACCAGCCAGTGACAAGTTCCCCAAACCTCCTCCTGAGTCAGCTGTCTACCCTCTTCGTCTCTCCCCAAACAGCAAGACCTTTCAACCTTAACTGCTAGCACTTTCTCCCTCCCTATACCTCTCCTCAATTCCGTCAGTCAATAAACATTTATTAAGCACCTACTATGTTCATCTGAGGAAAGCAAAGACTTGGGGGAAAAGATGAGAGGACCGAGGGCTCGAGGGTATTGTATGACAACACAGCCCACTCTCTGGCCACCTTTTATTCCATACCACCCCCCCCGACACACACACACACCCTGTCCTCTCATGTCAGCAACCCAGTCCCTGCGTGCCCCTCGATGCCTCCCCCTCCCAGATTGCAACGAGAAGAGCAGGCTCTTGCTGACCGTGGCCCCCTCCCCCGCCTTATAAAAAAGAAATTGACTTTTGTTTGGAGTTTGTGAAAAGTGGGACTCGGGGCCCAGTCAATGGGGCACCCCGCAGCGCGGGCTGAGTGGAGCCAACGCGAATCACTCAGCCGCGGCACCAATTAATCCGCTCTTTGTGGCGGGCCGGGCCCCGGCCGCCCCGGCGGCCCCCGCCGCAGCAGCACCAGCGGCCCATTGTTCGGCCTCTCCAGGCCGCGGGATTTACCCTTTTCAAACAGCCCGTTTTGTCCGGGCCAGTTCGAGCGGAAGTTTCTCACTGACAATTTGCCCCAAATAGATAGATTTGTCAGCAGCGACCTTCGGGAAGGAAGCAAAAAGCCAATGGCCGGAAAGGTGCGTCCAGAGGCAGAGGACTCCGACAACGAGCTACCAGGGCCCAGCCTGGACGGTTCTTTCACTGCCCCTCTCCTGAGTCCCAGACCCTGTCCCCCGAGCCTTCGGGAGCCAAATACTGGGATCTCAGCGCGCACTGGCCCCAGTGGCTGCGCGCATTCATGGCGCACATCTGCCCCGCAACAAAGCACATTCCATGGCCAGTTGGGCCAAAGCTCGGACTCTCCTCCTTTCCTACCTTAAAGTCCTAGCTACCCTGACTCTGGTCGTACCCATGATTAAGGCACTCAGTCCGTCAGCCCGGCCTCTGCTTATCCTTTCTGTGAAATGGAGTTGCTTGGAGCTTACTCGCTGAGGTTGGCAAAAATAAACTGGGTTGTTTGGGAGGAGGGGGACACCTAAAGAATGACATAAACCTCAATCGGAGAAACTGGCAGAACCATGGCGTCTATTTGAAACAACCTTGAAGCTCGGTAACAGGTGAAGGAAGAGCTATGCACGTGCTTGATGCGTTCAGCTCTGGGAGCCCCTCCTTAACAAAGATGTCAATTGTGTTAGATCTTCACAGGTGGTGCCTTTGTAAGTCAAGCTATTGTCCCCTTCATAAGTCAAGACAGAAAACACACTCCGCCGAATACGCACTCCCTGATCAATTACTCCCAACCTGGGTGTTAGGCTGTTAAATATTTTTTTTTTTCCTATTCACTAAAGCCACTCTTCTTCCAAGTGACCTCACTTAATATGCAAAATTAAAATGGGGGAAGGGGAGGGCGGAGAATAAAAGCCCTAGTGCTGTTGATGAAAAGAATAGTTACTGATTTCTTCACACTTAATGGCAAATATGAGCCTTTTAAAATACAGTCTCATACCAAACAGAGCTATGAATTTTAAGCAGAACTGAATTGTATTAATCAGTTGATGGGTTTGCACATTTTCCTGTTAACTAGACTGGAAATCCAAAGGTTTGGTTTCATGGCAGAGGCTGCTTCCATTGTAGATGAGCAAACAGTTTCTTTAGTCTGCAAAAATGTCCTGCAAGTTGCAAAAGAGAGAAAATGAAAACAAAAAACCTGAGCTTTGTTTATCCATCAGGTGAATAGACACTTAAACACCATGGAGGGGAAAACCCTAGGTGGTCTTTAACAAGATTTCAGTAGTTAAGAGCTACAATTTACTGAAGATGACAATACATACACAGTGTCAACAATATTTAAACAAACATCCCAGACAACAGAATAATGGTTATTAACTATGGCACTTTGGGCTTCTGACTAATTTCCCACGTACATCTGCAGCCAAACAGCTGCAGGATTTTTCTCCTTTTAAACCCATTGGTGAAAATCATTATTTTTAATGCCACCTCCTTTGAACCAGGCTTTCAGTGTGGAAATAAACTTCACAGTTAGAGAGAGCATCAGTGGCAGTGGATATGTTTCATGCCAAAGAGGACTCTTTTGTAACCACACAACCACAAATCAGCTCCTTCTCATGGCCACATATTCCTCTGTAACTTGTACATCTGCCTGTAAGAACCATTCTTTCTGGGAGAATGTTGAATCCAAAGCTACTTTTGTATTAGACCATAAAATCCAAAAAAGAAAATGAATCTCTGCAATACTCTGCATACTTGTACAAAACTGTTTTCTAAATTGATTAACACCAGCTAAAATTGCCTTAACTGTGTTAAAGTATGCTACTCAGTTCTGATAACCTAAGATTCTTTATTCCCTGGGGACAGAAAATGCCTAAAGGAATTGAGAGAAAGAAAGCAAGCTTGTCTTGGATCATTCTTTGAACTCTCACTTTCCTAAACAAAGGTCTGGTTTCTTAAGTGACCCCACTGAACAATTTGGACATTTTAATAAACAGATTGTCCTGAACACCTAAAATATGCACTTCGAATCATATTCACTTCCAATTAATTTAGCTAATTCAAGTGGAAGCACATACATTTGGATATCCAAATATGTGCAGTTATGAATACTTGGGTGATTATACATTCAATTTATCTAATCATGGATGCATGTACTGATGTTGCATTATCACTCACGGGTATTTTTGTTGTTATTTGGCATTCATTAAGCACCCACTTTGTATATGGAAGTGTGCAAAACACAGAAAAGGAGGAATCTCCCTGCCTTCAAAATAAGGTGTGTACAAGAAAAAAAGTACAAGAAGAAACCAATGATGAGGGAGAAATTTTATTTCTCAGACATTATTTACCTATCACATAGACAATATGCATACCCTCTTTACAGTGTCTAAATGTCATACTTAGTTTCTATAATATGAAGTTGACATTTTGGTCTGCATTTCTGAAATAAAATATTTTGAAGATACGCTAAAATTCACTTTGGTTTGTGAGTCTCCTTAGTTTAGATAATACATACAGACAGGGATATGCAAACCTGCACATACATGGCCTCTCCAAGTTTAAAGTCTTGATTTCAAATCACTGGTTCCTTTACCCTGAAATGATGGTGGCTCCATTAGCTAGTATTTGAAATTTCAGAGACCAAGAAGACCAATAAAGAAACAAAAGTCCTCCAACCCACCTCCCAAATCCTGAGCTGCAGTTGTACCTGAAGGGGCAACTCCTTCCTGATCCCAGCAGGCAATCATCTTATGCCCTGAAGCATGAGATCTGCTTACCCCTATCATTCTCTTGGCTTGCATAGATACAGATGTTATTAACGGTTGTAGTTTATCCAATCTTTTTAAAAAACCCAGCTGTAGCAGTTGACTTGAGGACCCCCTACAAACTCCACCAGTTGACTCTACCCAGCACAAAGCAGTTGGAGTTTGGGGGAGTGGGAGTTTTGTTTTGTTATGTTTTGTTTTTCCTCCTAATCACCTTCCCCTCTCCCCAACCCCAGAAACCAATCTGTATCTGTGACTGTTGTGGTTGGTGGAGTGCTGAGGAGTCTGGAATTATCTATTGGAAAAGGGCAGTAAACCACAGTGGGAAAGCTGGATCAGTCTGAAATAAAACACGTTTAGCAAAATCTGTTCTGCTTTTCTTTCTTTGCTTTAGGGTGGACCAGATAGTTAAGCCATTCCTTTGCTAATTTTGTGAGGAATTGTAAAATGGATTTAGAGATAGCAAACACACATAAATGAAGTCAGTCATTTTCATTTGAGGACTGTATATACAAAAGCAAAGTTGGAGCAATGTTGTAGCCGTAATCTGGATCCAAACTTATTGCTATGGAAAAACTATTGTTTTAATAGGGATGACTCCAATTGATGTGCTACTGGCATAGTGTGTGAGTGTGTGTGTGTGTATGTGTATGTGTGCAGTTATTTGACTCTTGTTCTTGAAGAAGACCATGACATCAGGAAGGTGATGCCATGGCTGTCAAGTAAATTGGATTTAAGTAAGGGAAGGCTATGCAAAGTCACCAGCGTCACTCTCTCCTCTAGAGCCATCTGGATCCAGTGGCAAGAAATAGATCAGGACAACTGGAGATGGCCCCCAGATGCAGTGGGAGACCTTGGCCTTTTTAAGTTAAGGTCTATATGTGGGTAAGAATCACCTTTATGTACAGAATCTCATTGGAACTTCACAGCAGCCTTAGAATAGGGCAAGTGTTAATTTTCTTATCACTCCTGGGTTATAGATGAGAAAACTAAGACCTGGAAAAGTTAAATGACCAGCTCAAGGTTATACAACTAGCAAGTAGCAGGCAGCATGAGAACAAATAGGTTTTAAAAGACGAAATGCAAACTATAAATGATTACATGAAAACATGTTTCAAACCACTAATAATAAGAGAAAAGTAAATTCAAACAACCCTGAGGCTTTCATTAAACACCCAGAGAATAGGCAAAGGGGGCAAAATGTAGGAACAAATAATGTTACAGTCACTCTGAGAAAACAAGCACTATTAGATTGGATGCAAGCTGTGAATTTGAGCAATTAGGTGGCACGATGGATCAAGGGCTGGGCCTGGTGTCAGGAAGACTCATCTTCTAGGGTTCAAATCTGGCCTCAGACACTTACTAGCTGTCTGACCCCGGGCAAGTGATTTTAATATTATTTTGCCTCAGTTTCCTCCTCTGTAAAATGAACTGCAGAAGGAAATGGCAAGCCACTCCAGCGTCTTTGCCAAGAAAATCCCAAAAGGGGTCATGAAAAGTCAGACCTGACTGAAAATGGCTAAACAATAGCAGCAAAGCTGTGACTCGGTCCAAGTGTTAAAAGTGACTAGACCATTCTTGTCCTATGACTCAAAAATTACACTACTAAGAATACACTCCAAGAAGATTAAAGAGAAAAACAGATGTCAGAGTAGGGATAGGAAGTCAGACTAAATGGTCATAGACTTGGAGCTGAAAGGGACTTTTAGAGACCATGTTAACCAAGGCACAAAGAGATGAAATGGCTTGCGAAGGGTCACTTGTCAAATCCTGGATCTTTCATAATCTAAGTCCAGGGTCCAATCCACCGTGGCATGCCTGTTTGCTCCTAAAGGCTTGTCTTTTTTTATCCCCCTTCTTTACTGTATCAGGCTGACTCTACATTAATTTGATTCATTGGGCAAAATGCTTTCATTTCAATTTGTCTACATGAGGTTTATTTGTAAAAAGTTTCTATTGCATCTTACTTCACATTCCTCCTTTAGATACAGAATAAGATTCTTTACCCAAAGATGATTCTTACCTACATATATGTAAACTCTGCCAGTAGCACACCAATTGGAGTCATTCTCATTAAAACAATAATTTTTCCATAGCAGTAGGTTTGGATCCAGATTATGGCTATAACATTACCCCTAACTTTGCTTCTGTATATATAGTCCTTAAATGAAAATGACTGGCCCCATTTATGTGTGTCTGCCATCTCTGAATCCACTTTACAATTTCTCACAGAATTAGCAGAGGAATGGCCTCCACCTACAGATAGACAGAGAGAGAGAGAGAGCCATAGAGAGAGAGAGAGAGAGAGAGAGAGAGAGACTCACAACTATGGGGAAATGGCAGGTCTTAAAAGTAAGAGAGAATACAAGAAAAGATCCAGAAGGTGGAAAAGGATAGAGTTAGAGAAATAAAAATGATTTAATGTTCTACCAAGTTAACTTCTCTTAACCTTCAGCTAATTTACTAGCAAAGTAATTAAATCAATGGACTCTATGATTTTGTCAGGTACTATTGTTTAGGAATGCTTGGATATAGATACTCCAAATGCAGAGATTGATCAAGGCATTGCCTTATTTGGAATGTTTAACACCTTTAAAATAACATATCTAAATGGAATTTTTCATGAGTGAAAGATCAAACTATATGGTTCACCCAGGATGGTTCAGTTGTGAACAGGTAATAGATAAATTCAGCAGTTCCCTGGTGTCTAGGAAGTTTGCTTCTTAAACCTCTAGTTTCAGAAATCAATGGTCAATGTTTCTTTTTTCCTGGGCCTGAAACTATCTTATTGCTTATTTTCAAGTTTTAAGGAGATTGGAAGACAAATTCCAGTTCATGGCCTTAGCAATTCAATTGAACTCAACAAATATTCATTCAATGCAGAACATATACAGTACACTGGGCTAGACTCCCAATAAAACATCAATTTTAGATCAACATGATCCTTTCCTTCATAGAGCTTCCAGAGGGGATAAGATGTATACACAGATAAAGATAACTACAACAGATTATGTAGCATCCAAGGCATTCTCTTTTGACTTCAGAATATATGTCTCAGATTCAAGATATTCTATAGATCCACTTACACTCCAAAACCATAGTTCAAGAGCCCCCTAATATATTTACTTTTTTTTCTAAGTCAGCCAGAGTGTAGAGTTCAAAGCAAAGGCATTTAATGCAATAGCAGAATAAGAAAAATTCAATACAACATCACTTTTATAAACACATCATCAGTGGGGAGCGTGGACCTGCATCAGGATCACATGGGAGGGAGAATGCATGTAGCCAGGGCACCCATGTGTCAAGGTAATTTATGCTTTCCATGTTTCAAGACCAGTGTTATCTTCTGATGATGTCATCATGATGATCTTATTGGTCCTGAAAACTGATGGATGTGATTTTTATCCACTGGACATTTGTTGTATTTTTCGGTCCCCTATCAGTGACTACTGGGCATTACTTCATTGGTCTCTTTGTTTGGGGATGGGGTAAACTCTGCTGGAAATTACTCCTTGTTACCATCTTCTAGGTTTCATCTTTTCATGGTCACGTACTAATTAACTCATCTCCAGCTCCCTAGAGTATTTTGAAGAAAACATCTTCCCAATCTGGGAAGACTGATAGCTCTGTAGTCATACATACTATACCTAATATAGTGGATAGACAGAGAGACAGACAGACAGACAGACGGATAGATAGATAGATACATAGATAGACAGACAGATAGATATAGATATAGATACAAAAGATATGCAGACTGCAACCAGGATAAGATTTAAGTCTTTTCAATCCCTATATTTGTGTGGACATCACATTCAACCATCTCAGTTAGTGGTAAAATTACTAAGACCCTCTCTGACATGCAAGTTAACCTGAGCCAGAGTGAAAGATAAGCAAAGTAGTCAATGTCATCATTGTTCTCTACCCACCTAGCCAGAATTTTTTGCCTTTATTATGTATTACTATCAGTGAAAAAACCCATTGCTTTGCAGAAAAATTGTGCCATTGCTTTGGTCTTGTTCTTTGGCCAGCAGAAAAACCTTTCTTGGTCCCTACAAATACATGGTAAGTGCATAAAAAAAAGTAAATAAAGTAACAAAATAAAATAAAGTAACAAATAAGGTAACAGAATTTTTTTAAGTAAAGGTATTTATTGGGGGTAACACACAACACAACACACCAAGCAGGCTCTCCTGCCCCTTAAGGGAAGTAACAGAATGTTGGACCTATAAGAAAAAATAACTCCTTTTCAGATCTCAGATACTTGAAAGGAAATACCCCTAAGAAGCCTCTTGCTAATACTTTTTCTTTAAAATGAACACTACCAGACAGATAAGAGGTTATCTTCCCTCACTTGCCACCAATAGCTTGCCAAATTCCCTCAGCTATTAAACAAACAAAAAGCAGAGGTAGTCTTTCCCTTGTAAACATCTCTTCCTTGGCTCTTTCCTTATTCCTTTTCCCTCTTAGCATGTCACTATGGCTTGTTATTGTCTTAAAATCAAATAGATTAATCTTGAAAGCATATATTTAAAGCACTTTGTAACCATAAAACACAGTATAAATATCAATGAACATCACTGTTGTCATTATCAAATAGTCTGAGACCACCTGAAGTAATGGAGAGAATTCCAGCCTTGGATTTAGGGAGACTTAGGTTGAAGCTTTACCTTTCACACTTAGTAGCCGTATGAAAAATGGGCAAGTCACTAATAGGCAATATTGTATCCTGTTAGACTTGAAGACAAGACCTGGGTTTGAATTTTGTTTCTGTTACTTATTGTAAGACTGGGAAAATCATTTTTCTGAGTCTCTATCCTCATCCGTGGGGAACAAAAAGGGACAATAATAGCACATATCTTATAAGGTTGTTATGAGGATCATAGGATCAGAGAGCTAGAACTGAAAGGGACCTCAAAGACTGTTTAATTGAACCCCTGATGAAACTGAGACCCAAAGCAAAATGGGCAAAATGATGAAATTGGCAAAGTTGGCCCATTTCCTTCCTGGAAGCATCCCAATACCAATCCCTAGCGTTTACCTTATAGCCTTAGCCAATACCAATATGGGCAACTAGGTGGCGCAGTATCAAGCAAATAGCAGTTAAGTGACTTGCCCAGGGTCACACAGATAGTAAGTGTCTGAGGCCACATTGAACTCAGGTCTTCCTGACTCCAAACCTATCATTGCTATGGACAGAGGTGAGACGTTTCTGAAAGTCAGGAACTGAGACCATGATGCTTGGAATACCAAGCATGTATGTCAATGGATCTTGTGATCTTATCCACGTGGGCACTGCCTTTATCAGTGCAGATTACAATTCATTCAAACCTTCTCATTTTGTGTAATTCTTATCCGTAATTCTTCCATAGACTTCCTCAATCATCCTGGAGACCTTCTAGGAATTTTATATTTCACAGGTAACAATGAAATATTCTGATTGTCCATGTGTTTTCCCTTGTTCCAACCATCTGACTAGAGCATTTTCTTTTCAGATCATACATTTCCTAGATGATATCTCTCATGCTCCTTCATGCATAGGTAATCATTTAGATATTTCTGTCCACCTTGCATCTCAGCTGATCGCTCTGATGTCAAATCTGCCTTCTTGTATTATCTCTAGTTCACTTTGCTTATTATCCATAATTGGTGCCTATGTATGTAGACATTCAAGGCCATAGGCTTTATTGTTGATTCCCTTCTGAGAATTTGTGTTCTATGGATTTCTGAATATATACTGCTAGTCTTTTTTTTTCTATATCAAAGCCATTCTCTGTAATAACTAACTCGGTAGATAGGCATTTTTATCTTCCTCCTTTCTAAAGCCCTTTTGATATCTACACACACACAATACTCTCCTTACTGGGATGTAAACTCCATGCAGTGAGAAGCTGTTATATCTAAACTTGATACATCCCCCAGGGTCTAAACTACTACTGGTTGGGTTCTGCCTCAAATCTCTTCCAACTGTAGTACAACTTCCACTCAGCTGCCACATTCATCTTCCTAAAGTACAGATCTGATCATGTCTCGGCTCTTTCGATAAACTCCATAAGCTTCCTGTCACCTCCAGAATCAAATATGAAATCGTATTTGACCTTCAAAGCTTTTCATAACCCAGCCCCTTCCTACATTTCCAGTCTTTTCCCACCTTATTCCCCTCCCCTGCTCTGCAATCCTATGACTCTAGCCTCCTTGCTGTATTTAGAACAAGACACTCTATCTCCAAAGTGCTGGCATTTTCTCTTGCTACCCCCACGCCTGGAATATTCTTCTTCCTCATCTTTGCCTCTTGATTCGTCTGGCTTCCTTTCCATTGCAGCTAAAATTCCATCTTCTACAAGAAGCCTTTCTTGATTCCCCTTAATGCCACCACCTTCCCTCTGTTCATTGTCTCCAATTTATCCTGAATACAGTTAGTTACCCCTTAGAGTTAGGAGTACAGTTCCCTAAAAATCCAAGTAAAAATTTTTGGCCATCCCTTTGTACCAGAGAAAAAGTCTGAATTATTATGGTATTAAAAGATAAAATTTGTTGGTGTTATATGATATTATACATATATTTAATGCATTTCTGAGTTTCTAAACTTTTTTGTCATCTGCTGGCCTTTGAGTGTCATCTGTGACTTCTGCAAAACCCCCAAGAATTCCCATTAATTTCTTATGCTGACCTGAGATATATCCAAAGCAAGATAGAGAAAACCAAGATATGGAAGGGATAACTGTATATTGTGTTTGTATATCGTCTCCAATATTAGACTGTGAGCATCTTGAGAGCAGGGACTATTTTTGCCTTTCTTTGTATCTCCAGTGCTTAATACAGTGCCTGTCACATAGTAAGTGATTAATAAATACTTATTGACTGACTGGTGAATTTAGATGAATTGAGCCACACCTCAACTAGAGACTATGGGAGAGAGAAGAGTGTGTTGCATCTTGTTTCAAAAGACCAAGGTACAGATCTCTAGTTTGGGCTCTTTCTGGACATATTGACAGTGGACAGGTCAGGTAACCTCTCAGCGCCTTAATTTCCTCAGTTTGTAAAATGATAAGGAAATAGGAATAATGATGCCTGCTGTATCTGCCTTAGAGAGGTCGTGAAGAAAGTACTTTGCAAATCAATTTTATAAGGTCTCAGTTTATCAGGGGTTAAGGCTTCTACTCTTCCAGGGGTATTTACATTTCAATAGAACGTAAACAATTTCCGTGGCACACTTCCCTTGTGACTGTTCCATTAATGATCTATGTGATGTAGAACAAGTCCATTCGCCTCTCTTGGCCTAGATTTCCTCACCTGTAAAATGAAGACCTCCAGAAGATCTTTTTAGTCTCTTCTAGCCTATGTCTATGATTCTTGAAGACTGAAGAGTTCCAAAGAGGCAAAAGGGATAGGATATCACCTAAAAATGGAGTGTTAGGCAGTGAGGTCGGTAATTTGGAGCAGGATGCCGTGCCCCAGTTGGCCCTTCAAATTACATCTTTTTGGTAGTCACTTATTCCACTTACTTCATTGAGCCTTATGTGCAGGTACTAGAGACAGTTTTTTTTTGTTTTGTTTTGTTTTGTTTTTAAGGAGGGACAGGGGAAGAGAGGGAAAGAGTAAAGGAAGAAATGTTGCAAGGAAGTGACTATTTTATCAGAATAGGTAAATGGCAAAATAGAGAAGTGGGCCCAGAGTTGGGAAGACCTAAGTTCTTGGACAAGTCACTTAACCTCTGTTGCCTCAGTTTCCTCAGCTGTAAAATGGAGAAAATAATAGCACATATCTCTCATGGTTGCTGTGAAAATCAAGTGAGCCTCTGAGGTCTCTCTCAACTTAAAACCTGTGATGTGATAAAGCTCTAGGGACCTTGTGGCTCAAAGTACTCACTGCTTTGTTTTGTTTGTTTACTTGTCCATGTTGTCCACTGAATAGGGCTCAAACTCTTTAGCCTGCCATTCAAGATCCTATACAACCTGGTACCACCCTCCCCTTCCAACCTCATTTCACTCGACTTCTCTCCATATACCATATGCCACAGTCAAACAGGACTGCTTGCTCATCACAATTCCTCAAACATGCTTCGCTGATCTCTCCTCTCTGTCCCCTCTTTGGACTCTGGAATACCCCCCAAAAAAAAACCTTTCCATCTCTATCTGTTAAATTCCTACCCATTCTTTAAGACTCAACTGAAAAGCCATTATCTCTTCATGAAGTTTTCTCTAATTTCCACAGTGAGAAATGGCTTCCCTTGTGAGTGTTCACGTGGCATTTAGTTGGCACCCTGTTCCCTGACCCTCTTCTAATTTATGTCATAATTAAGGTTGTGTTGCTTACCTGTCCTAGACAGTAAACTTATTATAAGTAGGAACCATGTCTTATTTAATCCTTGGATTTCCTGAAGTTCCTACCACAGAGCTCCATACAGGTATATAGGAAGTACTTGGCAAAGTCTGGTGAAATTGAAAGAGAGGGTTAGAGAGTCAGGCTGTAGGACAGGGGATCTTAACTTTTTTGGGGTTATGGACCCTTCTGCCAGTCTGTTTAGGGGCTGCTTCTCAGAATAATATTTGTTTATTTATTTTGGTTTTCAACATTCACTTCCATCAGATTTTGAGTTCTAAATTTTCTGCCCCTCTTTTCCCTCCCCCCTCCCCAAGACGGCATGCCATCTGATATAGGCTCTACATATACATTCATATTAAACACATTTTCACATCAGTCATGTTGTAAAGAAGAATTAGAATCAATGGGAGAAACCACAAGAAAGAAGAGACAACAACAAAAAAGAGAGAGCAAATAGTATGCTTCAATCTGCATTCAGACTCCATGGTTCTTTCTCTGGATGTGGATAGCATTTGCCATCATGAGTCTTTTGGGGTTGTCTCAGATCCCTGCATTGCTGAGAAGAGCTAAGTCTATCAAAGTTAGCTATTGCACAATGTTGCTGTTATTGTGTGCAATGCTCTCCTGCCTCTGTTCACTTCATCAGTTCATGTAAGTTTTTCCAGGTTTTTCTGAAATCTGCCTGCTCATCATTTCTTATGGAACAATAGTATTCCATCACATTCAGAATAACATTTATAACAGCATACAATAAAATGTGTAGATTGCAAAGGAACCAATTATATGGAAATATAATTAACAAATATTGGGGGAAAGGGGGGAAAGGTTACAGGCCTCTGGTTAAGAACTACAAAGTTAGTGTTGGGTCATGGTCAGAGGGATATCTCTAGCTGCATGGTATAACTAAATCTCACCAGCCTGTTGCCAATGCCTAAAATTCACCACTAAGGATTCATCCCACAGATCGAAGGCTTTAAATCTCCTGTTAAAAAAAGAAATAACCCTGGGAGGTTTACCAGACATGTTTCTTTTTGGTATGATTTAGGACCAGAAAGTTAACTATTGCCCTCTATGCTTCTATCTGGTGTACTTCAGAAGGAAAGGTGGCCCACATCCATAAGATCGGTGAAGATGACAAAAGACAAAAATAATAAGTCTTAAAGGAGCTGTTGGAAGACAGGAAGACTTACCACTGGTGGAGATGTGAATTGGTCCATTTGTTTGGGGGAAAAGTCTGGAATTATACTTTAAAACGTTGACAAATTGCATATGCCCTTTGATCCAGCAATAATACTTTTATGTATTCCTAGGAGACCAAAGAGAGGGAAAGGTCCCATATATGCAAAAATATTTACAGCAGCATTTTTTGGTAACACAAAAGAACTGAAAAGAAAGTGTCCATTAAATAATTGAGAAAGAATTTTTACCACCAGTGTCTCTGATAAGGGCCTCATTTCTAAAATATATAGAGAACTAAGTCAAATTTATAAGAATACAAGTCATTCCCCAATTGATAAATGCTCAAAAGATATGAACACGCAGGTCAGATGAAGAAATGAAAGCTATCTACAGTCACATGAAAAAATGCTATAAATCACTATTGATTAGAGAAATGCAAATCAAAACAACTTTGGGGTACCACATCACACCTATCAGGTTGGCTAACTTGACAAAACAGGAAAATGATAAATTTTGGAGAAGATGTGGGAAAACTGGGACATTAATAAATACATTGTTGGTGGAGTTATGAACTGATCCAACCATTTTGGAGAGCAATTTGGACCTATGTCCAAAGGGCTATAAAAATGTGCATACTCTTTGACCCAGCAATACCACTTCTAGGGCTATATCCCAAAGAGATCATACAAATGGGAAAAGGACCTACATGTACAAAAATATTTATAGCGGCTCTTTCTGTAGTGGCAAAGAATTGGAAACTGAGGGGATGCCCATCAATTGGGAAATGGCTAAACAAATTGTGGTATATGAATGTAATGGAATACTATTGTGCTGTAAGAAATGATGAGCAGGCAGACTTCAGAAAAACTTGGAAAGACTTGTACGGGCTGATGTTGAGTGAAATGAGCAGAACTAGGAGAATATTGTACACAGTAACAGCCACACTGTGTGATGACTAACATTGATAGACTTAGCTCTTCTCAGCAATGCAAGGATCTAAGACAACTCCAAAGACTCATGATGGAAAATGCTATCCACTTCCAGAGAAAGAACTATGGAGTCTGAATGCAGATTGAAGCATACTATTTGTTGTCTCTTTGTTGTTCTTGTTGTTGTCTCCTCTTTCTTGTGGTTTCTCCTATTGGTTCTAATTCTTCCTTACAATATGACTAACGTGAAAATATGTTTAATAGGAATGTATTTGTAGAACCTATATCAGATTGCTCACCATCTTGGGGAGGGAGGTAGGGATGATGGGGGAGAAAATTTAAAACTCAAAAGTTTATGGAAATGAATGTTGAAAACTAAAAATAAATTCATGTTAAAAAAAAGAATCAAAGAAAGACTTTAGGTATACTAAGTGGGTCCTATAATAATGATTAAAATAATATAGTAAATAGCTAAAAAAAAAAATAGCGTCCATTGAATAGAAAAATGGCCAAATGAACTGTGGTATCTAGGTGTAATATGTTATATTAAAATATCATCTATATCATTTATGTCATATACTGTCGTGTTATAATAGTACATTACATATTATATTATATCATACTATATATGTCACTATATTAAATATGTACTGACATATATAGTATAAGTGATACTGTAGAATTATAAACTATATTATTTTATAATCATATGATTAATATAATTTAACATTTAATATCAATTAATATGCTACATGCCATATAATATTATCATAAGAAATAGATAATATAAAGACTACAGAGACACATGGGTAGTCCTATATGAACTGATTGCCATACAATGAAATAAGCAGAACCAGAGCAATTTACATAATGGTCACAATAACACAATATATGTTGAGGAAAACCACACTGAATAACTTTAGAACTCTGATTAATGCAATGACCGATAGTGACTTCAGAGAATGAATACTGAACTATGCTTCCTGCCAAAGGACAGAATGAAGAATGGGTGCAGAATGAAGCATACATTTTCAAACATGGCCAATGTATTGATTTGTTTTGATTAACTATACTTATTTATTACAAGGGATCGGTCTATGGGTGAGAAGGGTAGCATCAATGGGAAGTGACAATGATATTCAAAATAAAAGAAAGAAATATAAATAACACTATTTTTAAAGGAAGAAAAGAGCACTCATTGTTTGATTATGAAATTGAACACCAAATTCACTTTAGCTTTTTAAACCACTTGGTAGAGAAGAGTTACAAAAGCTTTTAAAAATGACCAGACTTGTATGAACTGATATAATTCATTCTTTATGTACACATACCCAGAAATAACGTGACACTTTCCCCACACAACTCTGTGAGGTTGAAAATGTCAACGCCATCATCCCTGTTTTACAGATGAGGAAACTGGGACTCAACAGAAGTGAAGTAAATTTCCCAAGGTCAATGTAGCTAATAAGCATCAGAGTTGGGATTTAAACCCAGGTGTCCTGACTTCAATTCCATTCTTTCCATTCTACCACATTACCTTTAGAATGGGAGCGTATGTACAGGTGTCTATGAATCCTCAGAACAGTGAAAAGTCCCCCGGGAGAAAAAAATCCCCTACAAGCCTGTTGCTGATGTCTAAATTTCTACAACTAGACATTATTTCCTTTGTTCAGTCTTTGCCCTCAGTTAAAAACAGAAATTGCCCTGGGAAAGACTAACTACTTGACCCTCACCAATCATTTATTTTAGTGGAATCATAGGAGAAGGAATCACAGGGTTGCTAAGGACCTTAGAGTGCATTTGATCCAACCCCCTAAATTTTACCAGTAAGGAAGTTGAGCCACAGGGAGAAATATTGTACAACTAGTTATTGCTAAGCCCAGAACGAAAACCTGTGTCTAATTCCCTGTCTTATGTATTCCTAATATCTTTCTGCACAGGCTTTTTCCTGAGATAAAGTTTGATTAGGGGAAATTAGAAAGGGCATGAGGACTCAGCTCCTAAAGGAGAGGGAGTCAGGTAGGTGGAAAGGGAGTATCACAGAGGAGAGAAGAAGATTAAGACCAGAGAAGCTTTAGGATAGGGTTGAAGTAGACAACATCTACAATTTTTTGTAAGACAGTACTCTTGGGACGCCCCCCCCCAACACAAACATTCTTTCCCATCATCATTGACATCATCAAACAAATGAATTCTTGGTTTTCCTGATACAAACCCCTTAAGACTGAAATCACAGACCTTAAGTCTAGAGACCTTATGATTCAGAAAAGGAAAAGGAAAAGGACATTACCACCAGAAAGAATGACTTTTTGTAGACAAATTAATATCATTCTTTTCCCTACCCCAAACCTCTTTTCAGGCATTTGGGCCCCAGATTATAATTAGCCAAAGAAAAGCTGAAACAGGGACCCTAAAGAGAAATATTTAGGATCTTTCCAAAATACTGCCAGTCAGTCAGCCAACAAGTTGTTTACTAAGTGCCTACTATATGTCAGGTACTGTGCTAAGCACTGGGGATACAAAGAAAGATAAAAGATAACCTCTGCTCTCAAGGAACTCACAGTCTAATGAGGAAGACAACATGCAAATAACTATGTACAAATAAGATATGTAGAAAATAGATCAAAGATAACGAACAGAGGGAAGGCAATAGCCTTTAAAAGGATCAAGAAAGATTTCCTGTGGAAGATGGAATTTTAGCTGAGAATTGAAAGGAGCCAGAAGAATCAGGAGATGGGGAAGGAGAAAGGTCAAGGCATGGTATACAACAGGTAAAGATGCTGGGAGTCAGGAGATGAGATATCTAGTGGAAGAAGACCAGTGTCCCTGGGATCAAAAGGTATAGGGGTGGAGAAGTAGAAGGCAATCCTCCCTAACTCCTTCTCCATAAGGGTTTGATACAGTCTCATCAATATGGGTACACTGTGCAGCAGAGCATTTCATAACCCATCCATGGCTCTCTTCTCCATTTTCTTCCATAAATTCTCCATAGGGAACCTACCTGAAGCACACAAGGCCTTCCTCTAGATCAGGGATTCTTAAATTAGTATCCATGAACTTGTTAAAACAAAAATATTTTGACAATTGTATTTCAGGGTAATTTTAGCTTATGCATTTAAAAACATTGTTCTAAAAAGGGATCCATAGACATTGCCAAAATGCCAAAGGAATAATGACACAAAAAGAGCTATAGGACCACTAAAGTTAGATCTTTCCACATTGCATAGCTACCAACAGTCTGCAGACTTGGGCAGTTATTCTTTATTCTTGCTATGTGACCTGCCCATTTCTGGTCCAACCTTCTTCTGATGACATCATTTATGCTGTGTTTCAGAATTTTGCCTTGACAATAGACTGCAACCTACACACCTAACCCATGAACCTCTCTGTTGTCCTTTGGGTGACCTTGATTCTTTGTAGACTGTGATATCCCATGCCATATAGCACCACCCAAAGAGTATTTCTGCTGGGCTGACTGTAATTAAATTACACATTCATAGAACTTCATCTCAACAAGGCCCTCACAACTGCACAGCAATCCTTCTAGTCTTCCCTGAATAATTTATTATCCCACTCTCTACAACACTGGTTTCAAACTTTCTCTCTCCTTAATCCATCTGTACCATTCCCTTACTCTCCCTCTCAGCAATGAATTATTCTTCATATTTACCCAGAAAATTGAGGCCATCAGTCATGAGTTCCCATTACTCCTAATTCTATTTTGCAAATTCCCTCAACATTCCCCATTCTCTCCTCCTTTTCTCCAGTCTCTGAGGAAGAGGTGGACCTTCTTTGCCAAGACAAATCCATCTATCTGTTCTCTTGGTCCTTTTTCCTCTTAGCTACTTTGAGAGCATGACCTTTCCATTATTTTGTCTTTCTAAACTTCAGTTTTTCTTTATACTCTGGCTCTTTCCCTTGCTCTCTACAAATATGTCCAGATCTCTTTCATTCCCCACCCCCCCCCCAAAAAGTTGATCCTTCTATCTTCTCAACCTATCCTCCTAAATCTCTCCTCCATTTCCCTGCCAAATGCCTAGAAAAAAGCTGCCTCTACTTATTGCCCCCTGTTCCTCACATTCAGCTTACTTCTCAATCTCTTTCAATCTACCTTTCAACTCCAACCTTGATTGAAGGAGAGAAGAGGATAGATGCAAATTATATTGTGATTGTACAACCAACAAGACTTGGCAATTGATGGAATGTGAGGAGGGAGGGAGAGAAAAGTCAGGGAATATCTGAAGTTTCTAACTAAGCTAAATGTACAGAGGGTGGTACCTTCAATGGAAATAGGGAAGTCTAGGATGATGGACCCAGAAGCCTTTGGAACAGCAATACTTCCAACCAAATTCCCTCATATCATCCTAGGAAGCAACTCCTCTAGTGATTCAGTCTGCCCACTGTGTCACCACATCTATTGAAGATCCAGAAAAGAAAGCTCTTGTCACCAAAGTCCTTGGCACTTTCAAATGGTTCAACCCCAGAAACTGATATCATTTTGTTAGTAGAAATTACATTAAAGAATTACATTAAAGAAGAAGCATTAACATTAGTTTTGATTCTTTACCGTAAGAATCATGGGACCTTTCTATTTGACTTGCAGCTGAAACCTTCCATATGTATTTATTTTTCCCATCGAAGGAGTTCCTTGAGAGCAGGAACTGTTTTACTTTTCTATTTGTATCCCCAGCATTTAGTAAAGTGCTTTGCACATATGTTAGTGCTTAATAAATGATTTATTGATTCATTCAATAAATGCTTTAAATTTAATTTTTTAAAGATAAGTATTTATTTCAGAGAAATCTTGAGGTAATTAAGAATATTTTGAAATGCCCTCAAGGTAATTTAGCCAGCTCTCCTTTCAAATTCTGAATCTAGCTTATTGTCTGTTTGGAGTCCCTGTTGAATATCCTTATGAATGAGCTTTTTAGGTTGTCCATCTAACTGTATATCACAGTCTGAGGAAAGGCAACCTTCATCCACTTGTGTTTTCCTTTATGGATTGTTAGAACTCTTTTGAGTGACTATGGCTCACATTTTCATGAGGCTCTTCAGTTTTCAAGAGTTTGATACAATAAGCACAAAGTCATCTCCAAACAGGAACATCAGGTAGAATTCACCATCCAAATGTGGTGAAATCTAATGATTTCCTAGTATAAATGAAAGAATTTCTCTTGAACTATTTGGACTATATGCTGTTTGTGCTCCATGACAATGATGAACATCTTTGTTTTTCTGTATCCATTGATGTTAATAATCAGAAGGTCTCTAACACAGTTAGGACAGGAACTGTTTCTTGCCTCTTTTTGTATCCTCAAAGCTTAGCCTGGCAAATAGTGGGCATTTATAATAAATGTTTATTAATTCTTTGATGCTCCTTACTGACTTACTTGAATGGAAGTGACTTAGCCACTGAGATGACCAAATGAATCCTACGTAATTGTTTTTCTGTCTAGTTCTTTGCTTTTTAATGGAATTGGTATAAGTATGTGTTGGGACAGGGGCAGAGGTGAGCCTGTAGTGGCAGGTGGGTAAAATCAACTTGGTAAAAAAAAAAAAAAGTTTGGATCTCCTTGGCCCAGGAATGCAGCTAATGTCTCTACTTGGGAGTGCCAGGGTCTATTTTCTCTGAACCTGCAGGTTGAGGAGTGGGGATAGAGGTTTGACCAGGTCCAAAGACGAGTATAACAGCGCCTTTTAGGGTTTCCCTAGATTTCCTCTGGAGAAGGATTGATAGGTCTATCCTCTTCATCCAAATTGGGCACACCTGGTTGTGAAGACTTTTTCTCTGATACTATGCGCCCCCCCCCCCCCCGCCGCCCCATACAAACACCCTTTCTTTTTAGTGGTCAGACTATCTGTGCGGCCCGAGGTTCCTCAAAAAAATGTTTACCATAGATCAATAGCTGCTCTTCTTGTTTCCTAAAGGTCAATCTCTTCAATTTAGTGGGTGCACTTAAAGGTATAGGAATAGGTTTAACGCTATACCCACCCCGACCTCTGATTACACTACCTTATTGTTGGTTTTTTGTTGTTGAATCGCTTTCTCCCTTCCCCTCCCCTTCCCCCCCCCCCCCTTCTTCCCCCACCCGGGCCAAAATCTAGAGTTCCCAGGTCTTCTAAGTCTGAAGCCTTTAACCGTCGAAACAACTGTGGGCTGAGGGTAATTCTCCAGAGGTTCCCTTGGCTTGCGCCCCCTGCCCGCCTGTCATCCCCGCATTCCCCCTCCCCGTCCCTCCTGTTCAAGGCGCTTTCTCTGCTATTGCCACCGTACCAATCACGCCAGAAAGTCATCACGATGATTTCAGAGAGGCATTGTGATTTATGCAAAGCACGCGGATAATTACAGCCCGGCGCTGAGAGAGAGAGGAACACAAGGACGCACGGGTTGGGGGGAGTAAAAGAGGTGGGGGAGGGGAACGGGAGATCGATGGACAGACTGAGACACAGAGGAAGAGAGAAAGGAAGAGAGAAAGGAAACAGAGACAGGAAAAGAAGACTGATTGAGAGAAACAGAGAGACAAACCCACAGACTGACACCTAGACACACAGTGGGAGAGAAAGAGCAACAAGAAACTAGAGTAGGCCGAAAGCTACAGGAACCCCAGGAGCTCTTGTGTTGCCTGGGGTGGTTTCTCCTCGGTGGAGTTTTCCTAGACGTCCTGGTTGACTGAGGTTAACTGGAGGGGGACAGCAACACTCCCATCTAGGAGTTGAGAGAGCTTGTGACCACCGCCCAAAATGCTCTTGAAAGCGAACCATTGAGGCCAAGCCAGGAAGAGTCTCCTACCCAGAGAAACAATGGTTCTCCCAGGGTGCAGTTGAATTCATTTCATTCAGAACCTCTAAGAAGGAGCTAGAGCTGCGCAGGCTGGGACTGGGGGTGGGGGTGGGGAAAAATCTTACCCCTGTACTTCTTTGCGCTTGTTAAGTACCAAGAAAGAGAAAATTCTTCCTTCAGATTACTCAGAAGAAGAAAAAAAAGTCTCTATCTCAGCACCTATGACTTTTCTTTTCCGACCTTGAGAGTCAGCTGCCCAGAAGACCTAGGGCATAGTGGAGGCGAGGGTGGTGTTGCTGACTTTGGGTGTAAGAGGGAACTAGGAATGTGTAGTAAGTAAGGTTTTCTGCTGCAGCCTCTGTAGAGCTCGGCAGAACGCATGTCACAGATTTGAAGCTGGGAGAGGTCATTTGGTCCAATCCCCTCAAACAAGAACCAAGATTTTCAAACGAAACTTTGGCATGAAACTGGTATTCCTTAGCCCCAGATGCTCCAGATTTCGAGCTCTGTGGCTTTCTTTAAAGTTTCAGTGTCAGGACTTTTATGAGTGGGGTTCGTGACTGCATTGGTGTTTGGCTATATTAGTGGCCCCTTTCAAAAAGCTCAGGCTGGATTCAGCATATCAGATTTTCCTTTCTCTTTAAATAAAGATACTTGAAGGCATTAGCAAGTGGGCTGTCGTTTCACCTGATCCTCTTATACCTACTAAAAACTTTGATACTAGTAGGCTGCACCAACATTTCCCTCCTCGGGCCCCCAAAATGAAAATAATTACCGGATGCAATCTTTGGTCATAACCCTCCCTACATCTCTACAAGGGATCACAGAATCATAGGTTTCTATCTGTAAGGGACCTGAGAGGTCTCTTGGACCAACTCCCTCATTTTGATGAAGAATTATAGGCACAGGGATGTTGTGACTTGACCGAGGTCATAAAAATAGATTGGATTTGAACCCAAGTCTTCCGACTAACAATCCAGGCTGCTCTCTTTGCACACGTATAAATACTTCTTGTCTGTTAGGGCTGTGTTTTCTCAGTCTGTTGTGTCCAGAAACTTAATGTCACATGTTGACTCAGGCTGAATAAGGGGCGCTCACTGCTCCAGTTTCTCAAGGGAGTTCACCTATTAAGGCTTTTCCAAAACCAACTGACACACACACAGACACACACACACTTTTTAAAGTCAGGAATTTGTCCCAGAATCCCGAGGAATAAAATATGCTTTGACCTACGTGACAGATTTAGACAAAGCAAAAGAACCGCCCCTCTCCGCCCAACTTCACACCCCTTGGATCTCGAGTTCGGGAGACCCGAGCCCAAGGTACGGGGGTGGGGGTGGGCGGGAAGGGACTGGGAAGCTTGATCTCCAGGAGCTCACACAGCCCCCTACTGGTCACCTTACAGGGCTTAGCCAAGGGGGCCAACTAAGGGGTAGGGAGGAGGAAGGTGAGGGAAAGTAGAAGAAAACAGAATCCGTGACCTTCAACCCGAGGCCTAGCCCACGCCCCGAGAAGTTAACAAGCTCACTTTGGACAAGTTCGATCTTCCCCCAGGGTTTAAAAGAGAATTAATCTCTTAATAAAGATGTGGGATACGGCTAATGATCCTTGGGAGCCCTCGCTCCACCCCTCCCTCCCTCTCTTCCAGGTGGAAGGCGGGGTGAATAGCGTGGGGAGGGGGGACTGGGCTAGGGGAGGCAGCAACTGGGGGTGGGGACCCACAGGGTGTTCCAGCCGAGAAATGCTTCAATTCTGGATGGGCAGAGGAGGTCGGAGGGCCAGGCTCTGACGCACACCTGTTCTCCCTCCCCCCCCAGGGACAAAAAAAAAAAGGTGAAGGCAATGGATGCTTTGGTCCCTCTGGCAGGGATGGGCCTATCTTTGTTCTGGGGAAAAAAGAAAGCACCTAAGTGGGAGGAGTGGGTCAGGAAATAGGCACAAACACCAACAGCAGCAGCACCAGCACCACCACCAACCCTGGTCCCAGACCTACTGCAAAAAAGAGAAACTAGGCACCGACAGGCTCTTCCCCTTCAGCTTCCTGTTCCCACCCTTCATCTTCCCTGTGTGACCCCAATATCCTAGTCCAGGCCAGAATACATGCCTGCAAGCCTCCAAAACTTCCCGCAGGTAGTTGCAAAATGAACAGTTACTCACCTCGGGTCAGATGCAAGTTTTACCCTCAACAGAAGGGACACAGGGCACAGAATGAACCAAGCTCACATAGGCCAAGTCCAGAGCGCGCTCACACACACACACACACACACACACACACACACACACACAAGCTCTCACATAACAGATCTCACTCGCAGCCCCCGAGGAGTGGAAAAAGAGCATTTTGAGGAAGCCCCAGTATCCCCTCCCCCTTACCCATTCCCCAAGAAAAAATAATCATAATTCACTTTTATTACTGTGGAAGCACAAAACAAACGCACACACATACACCCAAGTCACACTCCCATATAATGCACACTCCCTGCAAATCCGCTCCCCGAGCGCTTGCATTTTCTATGGAAGCCGCTTGGAGGTTCATTAATATCATTAGCATTTAACCCCCTCCCCCTTCTTCGCCCCCTCCCAGCACACAGCTGACGTCAGACCCCGCCAGGAGTTGGGGGAAAAGCAGGGAAAAGCTAAGTGGGCAAGGGACGCCCTATTCCCCTCCCTACTGCTGCTGTCAGAGCTGCTCTGGAGGTATTATAGGGAATCCAGCCCGGAGCTCCAGACGCAAAGTCACAGTGCAATGAACTTCTGGAGACCTTTGCTGGTTGGTGCCATTCCCTTGCTGGAAGCCGAGGCGCCGCTTCTTCGGAAGCCTTCTCCCCCGGCCAGAACCTCTCTCTCAGGCTTGGAGTTTCTTTCTGGGCAGCGCCAAGCTCAGCTGCTTCTGCAACTCGGACGTTGTGATTTGTCGTTATTTGCTTAGAAGATCAAGCGGTCTGTATACGTTTGCCCGCAGTCTACAGAGAGAGAGAGAGAGAGACAGAGAGAGAGAGAGAGAGAGACAGAGAGAGAGAGAGAGAGAGAGAGAGAGAATTCCTCTGGATTCCCGAGGAAAAAAAATAATCTTTGTATCTATGACTGTCCTTTAAGCCTCCTCCCCCTACGCCTTCTCCCTACTTCTTTCAGTCTGTCTGCCTGTCTATGTGTCTGTCCATGTATTTGTCCGTACCAAGAAACATTCCTAGAAGCTGCATGTTTGCAAGAGCCGGGAAGAAACTCGAAGATGCTTAAATTTCCACAGTGACACGAATTCTGACAGCCCAGGGGAAAACACACTCACACTCACACTCACACATACACACAGCAGTCAAAATCCACCTGTCACAACTACAGAGGCTCGAAGGCGGGAGAGAGGCACCCAAGAGAAGAGAGAGCTACAGGCCGAGACTTGATCAGAGCCAGCAAGCCCCTTCACTGCAGGACTGTCAGCATGAGCAAACCGGCGGGATCAACAAGTGGGTACAATCGCCGGCCAGGTTCTTAGCGGATTCCCCAATCCTGGAAGACCTGGGGTGGGAAGTGGGGGAGTGGGAGGCTAAGGTTGGGGAGTCTTCATATCCTCCCAAGCCCCTAGGAAGCACCAACTCCCCTTTCTCTAAAAATGTACTTCTTGTTGAGTCTCGGTGTTTTTGACCTAGCTCTTTGCAGAGGGATCCTGAGCCTTTTACAAAGAGAACTATTTCCGTCCCTTTAGTGCTTATTATTTTGGTGACTGGGTTTTACAGCTTGTTTGCAAGACAGCCGAACGCTCATCAGATCTGTCCGTACGAATTGGGGACCCCCCCTACTCCGCAGACACCATTGTGGGGCGGAGAGGAGGGCAAGTAAGCGGGGAGGGGGAAGGGCGGAGGGGGTGGAGAACTAGGAGAGGGGGAGATGCCGAAACTCCTTGTTCTACTTCTAACAACGAATTTGTGCAATTCCCCTCCGCCGCGCGGTCCAACGAGAGACAGTTCCAAACGCTGGACACTGCGCGCCCGAGAATCTCTTAAGCAGCTGCGGAAAGCGGATTTAAAATTCAATGCCTTGCACACCATTTCTAGTTTCTCCAAATAATCCTGCAAAGAGGGAAGCAGAAACGACTGAAAAGTCACACTCTTCTTAATCCTAAATCCGTGTACCTCATAACTGGGGAATTTAAAGTATGGCAAAGAGGGGCTCAAATCTATAATCCCAAAGGGAACTTTTGGCGGAGGCGAAATGGGGCTGGGGCTAATTATGGTATGTGTGGCATACACATACATGCATTTAGTAGGAGGTTTGCGTGTGCCCATTTCGTCTATCCCGATACAGAGTGAGGCATCTCCTTTGACAATGGCTTTTTTCCCCTTCAAACTTCATTTGCTGTTCGATATTAAGCTTTACATCCCAACTGGGCTGCTGTCTTGTAACTTCTGGTGGAAACCGAGTTACGCTGTGTTGTGTACGTATGTAAGCGGTGAGGACTATACACACACACACACCGCACAGACATCGCCTGTCGCACACCCGCTTTGGTTTGATTTTTACTTCGTTCCTTCTTACAATTTTCCTACGTCCACGTTTGGGTCTTATCCGAGGTTTGCTGGAGGAGTGCAGGTACTTTGGAAGCTGCAAAGTGGCCGTTGCAGCCATCTGGTCTCACCACTTCCTCCTGGAGGTTTTGTTGTTCTTGTTGATGTAGTTGTTTTCTTCTGTTTTATTTAGTTTTAGGCTTCCCACTCCCCTTCTCCGCGATCTGTGTGTGGCGGAGTAGGCTTTAAGCTGTAGGCCAAAGGCGAGCCGGAGAACTCCCTGGTGACTGGCAGAAAGTCCCATGTAGGTGGGAGTTTATTTCCCCCCAAAGAACTGGGTTGGGTTTTTGTTTCGTAGAGGGCAGAGGAGCACTCTGAGCATGTGGTGTTTGGGTTATTAATTTTTTTTTAAAGAAGTAGACATTATGAAAAAAAAAGAGAGAATTGTTTGGAGAGGAAAGAAGGAAGGAAGGAAAGAAGGAAGGAAGAAGGGAAAGGAAAGGAAAGAAGGAAAGGAAAGGAAAGGAAAGGAAAGGAAAGGAAAGGAAAGGAAA
>NW_020940360.1:35680437-35910605 GCF_900497805.2 Vombatus ursinus
AGGAAAGGAAAGGAAAGGAAAGGAAAGGAAAGGAAAGGAAAGGAAAGAAGGAAGGAAAGTAGGAGCTTTATTTATGAGGAAGTGAGGAATCAGAGTCGGAGGTAATGCAAAAACTCCTTGTTCTGCTTCTTGCAATAATACATAGAGATAGAAAACACGCCTTTCTGGGGTCCTCGTTTCCAGTCACTTGTACAAGTAATTCGGGGTTGATTTTTGTCACTTGGTGGTGGTGGGTTGCTTCCTGAGATTTCTTCTCCCGAAAAGAGCAGAAAGTAACTCTTCTTACCCGCCTTGTGGTCACTTTGGCTGAACCCAGAGCATCTGAGGAAAGTGGAGCCAAACGCGTCCAATTCTCTCTCCGGTCGTAAGAAGGAAATCAAAGCACCTTTTCACCCCGGCAGGACAAGACGCTTGGCTGCCTGCTCCAAGACCGGGTTTATTCTGCGTCCGAAGCTGCTGGGCTGAGCCAGTTGAAACAGAAAATAAAAACAATGAAGGCTGATTTTTCCTGAGCCCCGCGTTAGGAGCGGCGATGTTCGGGAAGCGGGGGAGGCGGAGTTAGGGGAAAGCGGAAAAAAAAGCAACTTCAGGTTTTCGGGAGAAGACACAAAGTGCAAATCTTTTAAACCTTCTCTGAGCTTCTAATGTTTAGTTCTTCTAAGCTAGTTTGTGAGAGGACGCCTGAGGTCAGGTCCAGAAGCCCAGGAGTAATTCGGCCGGAGGTCACAAACTCTCTCCGCTCTTTATCTACTCCATTGCGTTTACCCTATCTGCTCAGCCAAACAAAACCCAGTTCTCCCTTCGTTCTCCGAGAGTGATTAGAGCCCACGTAGAGCCCCGATCCCTGCTTTTCTGACTTCTCTTTCAATCACCCAACCCGTCCTTGGGTTCGGGGTACACTGAAGCTTCCCTCTTAAAAAATATAGGCCGAGAAACAGTACGTGTGCAAGCGCAGCCAAAATCGAGCGCCGGTTCAAGGGGCTAAGTTGGCCTCGGGGTGCCGGAGGAGTAGGGCTAGACTGGTCGCCTGGGGAGGGGGCGGGAATAGGGGCAGGGGGGACACGCCCGGCCTGCAGACCTCGCCTCGCTTGGCTTCCCTTGGTTGGAGGGTAGAGCTGTGTCAAATGTGATCCCTGCCTGGGTGGTAACAAGACCCCAGCCAGTCACCCCTCCAGCCCAGACTAACTTCTTTCAACAGCCTCTGATGGTAATTACAGTAATCGAAGCTGCCATATATCTTTAAGCAATTATAACACACAAAAAGCCCTAGGGGACCCCCTGGCGAGGGATGTTAAGAACGGTTTCCCGGCCCCAATAAAATCCCACTTTCCTCACGTTGTACCCCGGCTGGCCAAATCAGAGGAGCTTTACAACAGGACCAGCCAGTTATCTCATGACCCCATGTCACCGTAACGTAGCTTGGTAGGGCTGTTTTTTGTTGTTGTTGTTGAGATTCTTTTTTTTTTTTAGCAGATTTGCTCGGCCCAGAAATTTTTCTCATCTACTCTTGTCCCCCAGGATCCTCCCCTTCTCCTTTCCCAACCCCCTCCGCCTAGAGTAGTCTACTTGGACTGTCTCTAATCAGCTAGAGGGCCAGGCATCTAGAGACTGGGTGGGAGAAGGCCCTAGAAACTTAAGTCAGGCTGATCCTTGAGGACAGATTTGACCCAGGAAGCTAGAATCAGGACTGGACGTCGGGGTGGGGGGGATGAAGAGTTTGTCTCTCTTGGTTGAATCACTCCCCTCGCTCCCTCATCTCCATAACTGGAGGTCGCTGCAGAAGTTTGCTCTTGTCCAGTGACTGTCAATTTCTCCTGAAATCTCGGTTTAGGAAAAACAACACGGACAACCACAGCAGCAATAAAAAACAAGGTCAACCCGAAAAATTAGCAGCAGCATCCAAAGTGAAGCAGAAGAGCAGTAGAGACTGCAACAAGTTTTCCAAACTTGAAGGACAGCTGGAGCAGCTGGCTTGGAAACCTGCTCCCTCCCATTTATTAAAGGCTTTTGGAAGCTGCAAAGAGAAGATAAGGAAAGGACGTCTTCACACTTTCATTTCAAGTGACCACAACTCCAATTCGATTCAAAAAACAAATGCTTGGAACAGTTCCGAGCTAGAAACTGTGTTTGGTCTTTGGGGGTACAAAGACAAAAATGACTCTCCCCCTCAAGGAACTCCCTTCCTCTACTGAGAGGTTACAGAGTGTAAGCAAAGAAGTAAATAAATATAGGACGTATAGGAAGTAAAAACAAAATTATTTCATGGAGTGAGAGAACGATCACAGACAGACACACAAGGAAATTAGAATTAGTCCAAAGGTAGGGAGATTGGCAGGCAGGCAGGCAGGCAGAGTCCTTCCCTTAGGGGCAATGTCAAGTTCTCTGATTTCTCCAAACTCAGTGAGTGGCCTGGGAGCTCCTCCTGCACAGAAGGCCTGATGCCCAGGACTCCAAAGCCGGGCAACAACGAGTTTTCTTGGCTGTGATGACCCACCACATGAAGAGGGAGGAGATGGCACTGTTGCCTGTACATTCTTACTGTCTTCCCTTCACCCACCCTCCAGTACCATCCCCACCCCCCAACTTCTCTCCGGCTTTGTATGAGCCTGTGGGCGCGGAAAATGTCTCAGTTGATCTGGAGATGGAGAGGAGACTGGGGTTAGAGTGGGGGGGGGGGGTGGCGCTCGGTGGAAGAGAGAGAATTGAGTGCTTTCCCCTTTTGGCATTGTGTGATATCCGAATTCCCATGCTACCCTTTTTGACGGGTCACTGGTGACTCTATAGGCAGGTGGTAAGAAGGGTTTGTAATTACACAGTCCCAGGAACCATTCCTTGTCGCCCACCCTCCCCCTTCTTCTCCTGTCCTCCTATTTCTGCCCCACGACCTCCTACCTGCACCAGTCTCTCGGCCACCACTGACCTTGCACCCTTGGAGGGGAAAGCTGGCATGGACGTGCCCGAAGTGGTACGGAATGGAAGAAAAGTTTACCCTACTCCAACGACTACATACACACACAAACACACACACACGCACACGCATACACAGCTCGCCTTTCTACTTCCCCTCCCCCCTCCGCTTTTCTTTTTTCCCCCCTCCCCACCAGTTCCCAACTTAATCTCCAGTCCTCTAGCTATGTTGTATATAGCAGTTGTCTAGTTTCATTTAGCGAAGAAAGTGGCGGGTTGTACTGATTGGGAGCAGTTAAATGGGTTTCAATGAGAAAATCATTAAGTTAACACTTTATCTAATGTCCTCATTGTCTTCGAGAAGGGAGCCTTTCTGAGCCCTTGATGTAAGTCCCTGCGGGCTCCATGGATCGGGGAGCTGGATTGTGCCCCACCCCTGGCCGCCGGGGCTCTATTTTGCGCCTCACCCCCTCCCCAGCCCACTTCGGGGGCGCCGAGGCTTGTAATGAGAAAGTAACTAATGGAGACTGGAAAGGAGAAGCTGGGAGAGAAGTAGAATCAGGTTGTGTGGGGGGTGTGTGTGTGTGTGTGTGTGTGTGTGTGTGTGTGTGTGTGTGTGTGTGTGTGTGTGTGAAGTCTGTGCCACAGGGGCGCCGAGTACGGAGAACAGGAGTGAAATGATTCTTCAATCAAATACCAGCTGTTTTTTTTCCTCCCCAATACTGGGGACAGACAGGGCCAAAGAGTGTGTCTACTTTAAAGAAACGGCCAACTGAGGAACTGAGGCTTGGAAAAAAGGGAAAGGTACTTCAGACAAGTTGGCATGGAAAGGGGAGGGGGAGAGGAGATTCTTTTCAGACCCCCCGGTCTGGTAATTAATGTTATTAAACCAGTATTTATTAAACTACTTTGCTAAGCTTCGTGGAGAGCGGAAATTATTTCTGAGATTCACAAAAAGTAAGGTGAAAGTTTTGCAACTATGTGGTATTATTGTTATTACTTCTACTACTGACTATAACAATAATAAAAACAATGGGTCTCAGAGCTGGGCCCCAGACTCCATCGCGGGTTCCCAGAGTGTTTCTTTTTCTTGTCAGTTTTTAAATTTCAAGTTTGTCGCGTCTCTCCATCACTAACAGCTTCTCGGGCTCAGCGGAGGAGCCCAGGCAGGCTGACCAAACTTTTTTGTCGTAGCAGAAAAGCGAAGGATGTTTTTGCTGTTCCCTCTACTGCGGCGGAGGCTGCCGCCACTGAGCCCATGGCTTCAGGGCCTTTTTATTCCGAAATGGGCCTCGGCGATTGTAGAGGATCCAAATAAATGTAGCGGTGCATGAATAATGGTCATTGTAGGAAACTGACACTTGCTCAAGGGAGGGTGGGGGGAAAGGTTGGCTATAAAATAACTTCATTATTTGCGTTTACCACAGCTCCAGTGCTAATCCCTTCTCAGGTCAGATTGCTTAGCCTCTCTCTCTCTCTCTCTCTCTCTCTCTCTCTCTCTCTCTCTCTCTCCCTCCCTCCCTCCCATGTCTCCCCACTCGCTTCTCTTTCTCTTCTCCCCCTTCTTTCGGTTTTCCTTCCCTTCTGATTTCAGGTCGTATTTTAGACATCCCCTGTAAAGTGTGTGGGGACCGCAGCTCTGGAAAGCACTACGGAGTATATGCCTGTGATGGATGCTCGGGGTTTTTCAAACGGAGTATCAGAAGGAATAGGACATACGTCTGCAAATCTGGAAACCAGGTACCAGTCACTTCGCCCCCTCCTTCCCAGATATCACTCCCTCCTCCTCAGAGTCTCTCCTGCCACATACAGTTCTTCTATTTGGGATCTTTTCCGTACTTTTTTTTTTTTTTTTTTACCTTTCATCTCCTCCTCCTAGTCTTCACCGGCATCAAGCCTCCGCCTGATGAATAGGCGTAAAAGCAAAGTGGGGGAGGAGGGACGTGGGAGGAGAAATAAATATGTTTTCAAGAAGAAAGAAAGGAACACAGAGGTTACAGTGTTTTTGACCTGGAGGAATGATTTTGATAAGTGGTAAGACGCTGGCAAAAGTGCTTGGAAAGTAGATCACAGTTTCGAACCCAGAACAAGCTTTTAGTTTCTTAAAATCAAATAACAAGAGGAAAGTGCTCTGATTTCGGCCTGTCCCCATAATCTTGTGACATATACTTTCTCGGGAACTCGTCTTCATTCTCAATTATATGCATCCACCCTTACACAAATCTGGTGCTGTAGAAGTTCCCTGGTGCCTTAAGGAGATTCTGGAGAGCTTTTCTCTCCCTCTAAACTCTGGACTCAGCCCGAAGAAAGGAGAAACATTTAGAGGAATTCATCCGAATAGTTCCAATCAGAAGATAGGACCATTCAAGATTCAGGGAGTCACGTTTCATTTGTAAATGTAGTTTTAGTGGAACCAAACTCTAGGAACTCTTGCACAGAATATTAGGGCAAGGTGAATGATAAGGAAGGTGGGATCAAAGCAATCTCCTCCAACCCCCAGACCCAGAGTGGGTTTTCTTCTTCCCATCTTGTGCATCATAATCTGGGCCAGTGTCACCTTGCACAGATCAAATTAGCAAAGAAATGGCTTAAGAAAGGCTTTTGGAGGCTTAGGGAAATTGTAGCTGGCATGTTCCTGCAGAATTCAGCAATCACCAATAGGACTAACTGAATTCTGGCATAGGAAGTGGGGGAGACCAACCAAGAGCCCAAGCCAGGGCAGTATGGGAATTTCAGAAAAGCTTCCTGAAAGGAAAAGCAGATGCTTCTATCAATAGAAAAGAGATGCCCAACTTTTTAATAGGCTTAGCTTTTCCTTTTCATTTCAGCCTTATGGTCACAGAATTTTCCCTCTCATCAGCCATTAAATCATAAATGCTCATTTCAGTGAATATAGAGCACTAGCTAAATGCTTATGGTGTTAATATGGCAAGAAATACCTAGAAGTCTTCATCATAGTACTGAGGGAATGATCAAAACTACAGAGGTAGTTGCTGCTTTCAGAATTATGGACATCCACTATATCTCTATATATGCATATGTGCATACACACATAAAAATATATGCATATAGACAAACACAGATACTACACTGTTCATTGTTATTAAATTTTTCTGATTTCTCTTTTGGGCTATATATACATTTATGGACCAATCTGATAGCATTATATTTTTAAAAATCATATGAATACAGCAAAACTTGAGGGAGGGGTCTATACCCCCAAATAATTTAGTTTGATTGAATGTTTCATTTTGTTATTGGTTGTTTTGCTACTTTATTGGTAAAAACGGATATGTATCTAATATGTACTTGGGTATCTCCATACAAGGGCAATTAGTAGCTCTGTGGATAAAGTGCTGGGCCCGGAGTCAGGAAGACCTGAGTTCAAATCTGGTCTCAGATACTTACTAGCAGTGTGACCCTGGGCAAATCACTTAACACTCTGTTTGCTTCAGTTTCCTAATCTGTAAAATGAGCTGGAGAAGGAAATGGCAAACCACTCCAGTATCTTTGCCAAGAAAACCCCAATGGGGTCGAAAAGACTTGGACAGGACTGAATAACAAAAATTTCCATACATTTATGCTTCTTGGGGAGGATTATTACAATCATAAGATTGGAACAGTGTCCTAGGATCATAAGATCACAGTTTTAGGTATGGGAGGGACCTTTGAAGTTATCTAGTCCAACACCTCTCAGACATAAAACAGTTAAGGAAACTGAGCCCTAATTGAGATTAATTGACTTGTCCAAGGTTACACGTAGTAAGTGGCTAACCCAGATCTTTTGACTCCAAATCAGCTTCACCATGCTGTCTTTTCCACTTGATTTTATTTATTGAAATACAGCATGCCACATGCAACAAACAGAATTGGGGGATTCAAAATATAGAGAATATTCTTTTAAACACTGGGAAAGTAGCCAACTCAAAACATATTGATGACACTGACATTTGTAAATGAGCAACAATGGGCCTTAGCTTGCCTGCTCTTTCCCCACTTTGCAAGGCAGAATACATAAACTGATCTTTGTCAGGTACCTTTGTCCCAGGCTTTTGATAGTGATATACATTTAATCTGATTAGAAGATGTGCATAAACACTAATGGAGGCCTTTAGTTGGAGTTAAAATGTTTGTCAGAAGAGTGAGGTAACACTTAATTAAATGTTAACAAACTAAAAAAAATTAGGAATCTCTTTGAAAAATAATTGCTTTTTGGGGGTCAGGGAATGTGTGCTGTAGAACTGCCCCAGGGATATCTCCCCCCAAAAATAATTTTTCATTTTACTCAGTTTACAACCAGAACTTCAATAATTAGAAATTACCATGAACCCTTTACTCCCTTTTTAAAGACTTCAAAGAGAGCTTCTCTTTATCCACCTACACAATAAATGTGTGGATACTACAATGATGTAACTGTATATCCTAGAATAGCACCCCTTTCTACCCAAAGAGAATATTCAGAAGAAGGACAAATCTGAACATTTAAATCCAAGTTTCCTTTATATGGATTTATCTGAACTTATGAAGCAACTTTTTAAAAGCAACTTTTATTTAAAGTGCATCTTCATTCCATTTTTTTCTATCATTCATGTAAAAGTACTACCATGTACAAAAAGAGAGGTACCTGCCCTAAGTGGATAAAGGGCTGATCATGGAATCAGAAAAATCCAGATTCAAGTCCTGTCCCTGTCAAATGCTAGCTATGTGGCTTAACCTCTGCAGTTCTCTAAGATTCTGTTCAGATGAATTGCCATTAGTAGAGGGAGTTTTCACACCTCAGTTTTCCTACACTGATAACATCTTAGGTCCGGATCAAAAATAAAATAAACACAGAGCACATTCTCAACTTGTTTCTCTCCATGTGTTTGTGAATAAATATGCAGTTATATAGCTATGAACGTGTAAACATACACATAAATATACACACCTATCATACTATATATGTATATGTACATAGGTATGCATATATATCATTTAATGATCACAAAGACTTGGTAGTAAAAACTTTTTAAATAAATAAGAAATTTGCCAGTTTAATCTCCCTTCTTAAAGACTTCAATCATCAGAATATTTACTGAATTAAATTATCCCTTTCTCACATTTATTTCTAATTTTCTAATAAGAAGTTTGAACTAACTTTTAAAAGTTAGTTTACTGATCTCAATACATACTGTTATTTCCTTCTAGAAATTATACTGTATGTTACAGTTTTGGGTTTTGTTCATGCCTTTCAATTCTTCCATTTTCACTCCTCATTGTGGATTTCCTTGTCCCCAGGTTTCTTTAACCTTAAATTTGCCCCATTTCGTATGCCACTTTTGTCCTCATATTAATGTGTATTTTCATAACTCTAGATTGAGTCAAATCTTCAGGAAAGCGTTCAAAACGTTCTACCAAAGAATCTATTTAGGAAAGCAAGGAAAGACTGAACCCGTAGGGAGTCCAGACCAGGAAAGTAGAACCTGAAAAGAAAACCTGACTAGACAAAGTGGAGTAAGAGAAGGAGAGATTGGGGGGGGGGGGGGGGGGAGAGAGAGAGAGAGAGAGAGAGAGAGAGAGAGAGAGAGAGAGAGAGAAAGCTGTAGCTCAGAGATCTGCCCCTACCTGGCCCAGTGATGGAAGCTTTCGCACTAAGGGTGGGGCGAGGAAGAGGCAGGGAAAAAAAAAAGAAGCCCTCAAGGTAGGCTGCTGTCTTTGGTGCTGAAAAGGCCTCACCAACCTCTTTGTCAGAAGTTCTCTATTCGAAAATTCCTTTCAAAACTTAGTAGTCTCAACTTGGCTCAAACTCTAGGAAAATCATCAGCTCAATATTTTTACTTCTACTCTCACCTCTTCCTCTTTCTCTGGCATTTGGCCATTTACCCCAGAATTCTGTACTTGTCTGACTGAGGCAACCAGTACTCACAACACCAGCTGACTTTTTCAAGCTCATAGAAGCAAACTCAGATCAGGAATCCAGCTATTTATTGCTTCTCTTCTCTAAAACAACCAAAAGGAGTTGTCTCAAGTTGGGAAACCCAATATGGACTTTAGCATTCAGGATATAAGACCTCTCCCTTCTTGGGGACTCAGAGGCAAAAGCAACAAAGTTAAAGGTGAAAATCAAACAAATGGGACAGCATTTTGTCCTTCTGCTCTTCTCCAACCTTTTCTTATGCATTGATTTGTTTATTTTCCTTGAATCTGTCCTGATTTGTCCTCCTTCTGTGAATAAAAAGCACCCCTCTCCCTCTGCCTGTAGACTCTGATTCTCCCTTTCTGTTACAGGGAGGCTGCCCAGTGGATAAGACGCACAGAAACCAATGCAGGGCTTGTCGCTTGAAGAAGTGTTTGGAAGTCAACATGAACAAAGATGGTAATCAGCACATTCCTTTATTCTTCTAATGTTGATTGAGTAGTAAGTAAATTATATGTACAGAAAATACATTGCATTCATATGCATGTAAATCATCTTCCCCAAACACTTCTACCAGATGCCTGGGAAGTTGTCCCAGTGTTTCAGCCAAAATCTCTCCCTTCGACCCTAATCGGTGCCAGTCCACTTAGAGTTCCCCCTTGTAGGGGGAACCACTCTGGTAGGAGGCAGTGTGGGCCATGAAATCATAAGACCTGCCTCTGTGTGCTTATTAATTCTGTCACCCTGGGAAGGTCATCTAAGCTCTCAGAACATCAATTTCTACATCTGTAAAATGTGGGAGTTGGCCTAGAGTTGGAAGGAATCCTAGAAATCTCTTCCAACTCCATCATTCTGTGAACTAGGGGATCTGACTCCCACTCTCACGAAGAGTCCGGGATCATCACCACCATTCCTGAAAGGAATGGGGTGGGGAGAGACTGCTTCTAAAATGCTGGTTGGGCATTTCCCGCTATCCTTGTGGGAAGGAAGAACAAGTGATCTCGGCAATATTTCCAGCCTCATGTCCTAATCCCCCTTCTCACCTCTTTCCGGAGTCACTTCTCTTTGCCTCCTTTTTGTGACCAGCCTTTAAGCCTATTAGATATCACTGGGACCTTGGCGTCCCATTACTCCTCATCCTGAGGAGAAAGAATGGAATTCGTGAAACAAGTTTTCTGAAGATGAGATTACGTCAAAAGAGAAGAAAACCCTCTTTAACAAATCAACAAAGGCGCGTTCTCCAAGGCTGCTGCTCAGAGATCCCACAAGGGACATTTCTGCATCCTGTACACAGATGAAGAAGAAAGAATGGCTCTGGGAGGCAAAGGAGCATCTCCTATTGGTTCCCCTCTCTCCGTGCTTCCGAGGGGCACTAGCCGGCATTGTAGCACGGGGAGAAGGGACCAGGAACTGGGACTCTGCATGGGGCTGGGAGAGTATATATACTACAGTTCCGAACAGTTTGGGGAATGCCCGGCTCGAGGCCGCTGCTGCACAGGCTGAGGTATTAGTGTTGGGGACCAGGGTCGAGGTTGGGAAGGATTTGACCTTCGGGACCAGGGCTAGGGACCGCAATCCCGCAGCGTCTAGTTGCCAGCTCAGGAAGCTCTCTCTCTGCAGCGGAAAAAAGCAGGAGCGGAAAAACCTGTTGAACTTCTGTATTGACAAGTTGTCAAGCTCCGCGGGCGGGAGATTGCCCCTGAATTAATTTGTTTGTTTAAACTGTTTGCGGTAATTGTCAGATCTCTCTCCTGCTGCTTGCCTGCCTGCCTCCCTTCCCGCACACTCTTCCGAGGCTAGCTCTTGTTCTCTTTCCTATTGCATTTTCCCCACTACACTCCTCAGGCGGCTGGCACCTTTCCCTCTCGAAGCCTTGAAAGCAGAAAGTCATTTCCTCCCGGGGGCTCCCCATTGGTACTGGCTCAGAACCGGCTCGGGTGCAGCTGCTGCCGGTGGGAGCCAGGGCTGCTCTTTGAACTAGGCCTGGGGGCGACAAGGCCTAAAATTGTTCCCTGATAAAAGGCAAGGCACTTATCAGAACTCTACAGTGAGCCCTCCTCTCTCTCTGTCCCTCTTTCGGATCAGATCCAGGTGACAAAAACACCCCTGTCCAATCTTGTTTGCATGTGTCTCCAGTTTCCAGAGGGAAAAAAAAATAGGCTCCAGATACTGAAGGTATCCGCTCCTTCGCCCCGAGTCCTTGAACCAATTCTGGGGCTCGGGACCTACGATGGTCCTGGGTCTTTCCAGATGATCCAGTGGGAAAACGAGAAACAGCGAGATTATCCGGGTCTCTAGGGCTCACACCGAATAAGTTCATGGAAAAGTAAGATTAGAGATTTATGGGATTTAGCAATTTAGATACAACCTGGTCCAACTCCCTCATTTTGCAGATGAAGAAACAGAGGCCAGGAACCGGGAAACCACTTGTCCGAGGTCACGCAGCTTGTTAGTGATGGAGACAGGATTCAGAACCGCATCTTCTGATTCCAAACCCAGAGTGAGGCTGATGGGCTGAGGTTTGAGTCCTTGAGTTACCAAACTTGTTAGAACCAAGCTCAGCCTTGTCACTGTCTGTCTATCCCTGCAGCTGTGCAACATGAGAGAGGGCCCAGGACGTCTACTATCCGAAAGCAGGTCGCCCTGTATTTCCGCGGCCACAAGGAGGAGAACGGTGCAGCCCCTCACTTCCCTTCCGCAGCCCTGCCTGCCCCGGCTTTCTTCACTGCAGTCACGCAATTGGAGCAACATAACCTGGAGCTGGCGGCTGTGTCCGGCACCCCGGAGAGGCAAACATTGGTGGGGCTGGCCCAGCCCACGCCCAAGGTCAGTGGCCCCACTCGAAAAGAGAAAAAATAGGAGGGATCAGAGGGCTGAGTGTCAAAAGTTCACTGTCTCTGAACTGTTGGTGACAAGGAGATTGACAAAGAAAGTAGGGATATGTGTTTTTCTTTTCCCCTTGGATTTAGAAGGGAGAAATACTCCCTGAAATCGGAGTATTCATCTTAACACTTCTCTCCCCTTAGCTAAGTTCTGGGGGGGGGGGTGGAGACCGGCTCCTCTTTGCTGTCAATAATACCCCATCCCTGTCAAAATTTGGATTTCCTTGTAGACCAGTTGAACAGCCGCGTGCCTTACAGGAAAATGACCTCCAAATTGGAGTTCAGTAGTCACTGATGTAGGACCTCAAAATTCAATCCGATTTAATTCAAAAAGTAGTCATTGAGTGTGTGAGGTACTGTCCAAGGTGCTAGTACTAAGAAGACAATAGTCAAAACAATTCCTGCCTCCACGGAGTTTACAATCTTCCAGGATTAGATCAGTTATTAACTTTTTATCTCTTAAATCTAATATTAGGCCTAGAAGCTGAAAGGGAGTTGCTCATTAGTTAGTGTGAAAATGTTAAGTTCTACCGCACCATTAAAGAGGGAAAACCCACAAATGCAAACCCATTTGGATTGTTTTGGCTCCTCTGACACCCATCAGTCACTTCCAAACTGCTTTGCCATCTGCAGACAGCATTTATAACCCTTAAAGGGTTTGTGATGTCCCAGAAAAGGCTAAGATAGTCACCTCAGGATTTCTCTGAAAGAAGATCCAACAACTGCATGGAGTCCTACACTGTCAGAGTTCACACACACACACACACACACACACAGAGCCTCAGAAAATCAAAACACCTGTGCACCCATACACAAACACATGCATACGCAATATTTAATGTTTTTTCCTTACCCCTTGATGTGTATAATAAGCATGGGAAAGTGCTGCTATGAATATGTTGTCAGTTGTGAATGAGAATGCTCTATGAATGATTAAAATGTCTAATTGAAATATTTCCATAACATACTAATCCTTTCTAAAAATATTCATATGCATATTTGTGTTTTGGATGCCTATTAATTTATACTTTTTCATGTCTATTTTTATTTACACAAATACAAGCTGCTCTTGTCTAAATTGGGAGCCAGGCCTGCCACTTGGCTCAGCCCTGTGTAAATTTGCTGGTGAGGATAGAAAAAGACTGAGAGACTCATAGACTATTCACTCTGGAAGAGACCTTAGCAATCATTTAGGCCAACATTCTCATTTTGCAAATGAGAAGACTAACTCCCAGCCAAGGGAAGTGACTCAACCAAGGTCCACCTCTCCAAAGTGAATGCAGCCATCCAAATAAGAGCTTAGAAATGAGGCCTCTCCCAAGGGGATCAAAAAAGTTAGTGCATGGTATGGCTTCTCATGGAGGGTTACAACTGAGAACACATAGTTCTCAAACTATATGCAGGTATTTTAATTATACAAAATATAAGTGTTTCCTTTTTCCTTAGTGTATCCTTTTTCTGGGAATTCTTGGTTCTTATGCAAAATAATGAAAGGTTGATTTCTTTTTAAAATGCTGTGGTTTTCTCACTCTGGCCCATTTAATCTATGTTTCCTTCTTTCTTTTCCCCTTCCAGTATCCCCATGAAGTTAATGGAGCCCCCATGTATCTCTATGAAGTGGCCACTGAATCTGTATGTGAATCAGCAGCCAGACTCCTTTTCATGAGCATCAAATGGGCCAAGAGTGTTCCCGCCTTCTCCACTCTGTCCTTGCAAGATCAGGTAAGTTTGAGTGTGCTTTGAGATCCTTGAACAATAAGGATTATAGGAGAGAAAACACAAGAGAGAATAAGAGTTACTAATCCCAGATTCGCAAAGCTGAAAGGGCTCTGGGAATATCATCTGTAACAACTCCTTGCTATCAGTCAGGTGAATATCTCAGCCTGAAATCCTTAACTGGCTAAACAACCACTGATAACAAAGAGTTTTGTGATGTCCAAAAACATAACCATGAAGTCAACCCAACAAACATTTATTAAGCATTTAGTATGTGCAAGGCAAGATGTCGCATGACATAGGGCTGACCTTGGATTCAAGAACTGGGTTCAAATTCTGCCTCTGAAATATACTAGCTTGATCATGAATGATTCACTTTACTTCTTAGCTTCCCAGCAACTCTCAGAGACTATAAGTTACAAATGAATTACTGAACTGCATCTATGTATACATCCATACACCAATGAAATTAAAAATCCAGACTCAAAAAAATGTACATGGACTTGTGCTAGATCCTGATGATACCCAGACACACCAAGGAAATTATTAAGATAAAGCTCATTTGGGAACCTCAGTTAATTGAAAGAAAAAAGGCTTCATTTTGAGAGGTTGCCCTTTCTCCTCATATTTCCACCAGTTAGAATGTATCTTTACTTCAGTCAAGTAGAATGAAGCTTATTAAGGAAAACATGTGTAAGAAAATACACTTTTTTTCTTGCAAGTGGAATTTTAAAATATTGCCATGTATATTTTAAAATTGTTGAAACCTTTGTGGGAAATTAGGAAAGGGAGAAATAAGATGTATTACTGATAAATAATGAGATATTTCCATTCCTTACCTGAAGAATTAGTCTCATTGCATTATGGTCATACTTTTTTTTCTCTGAAGATGATATATAGAGTTTGGGTCACTAAAATATATGGAGATAAACAGCAAATAGGAACCCAGAGTGTATTATAAACCTCCATAGAGACAAGAGTTCATTTAATTCTTAACTTTTTTTTAATAAATCCCTAAAAACAAACATTTCTCACAATCCTATGGTCACAAAAAGACTTTCAAAAGACTAAGTAATGTTGTACCTAAAATTTCATCATGCCAAGGAAGAAAATAATTTTTATTCATCTTATTTAAAATGACTCCTTCTAGAATTATTTTGTGAATGACCACAAAGAAAATGCATTCTGGATTGCTTTCTGAAGAATTGGCTGTGGGACTAGTGGCAAGGTCTAACAAAAATTATTAAGTGGTTATACAAGCAAAAAATATGAATCCTTTAAAAAAAAATAATAATAATTTAAAGATTTGAATCCTGCTATGCCTAATTAGGTTGTACTAAATCTCCTAAATATAAAATACATTTCCTTACTGAGATGCATGCTAACACATTCAAAACATTTAGTTTTTCTGCATAAGGTCTATTTCTATCACACATCAAGAATAGCCAAAATTGGGTGATATTCCCCCCAAATTTTTCAATTTGTTTTCTTGTACCTTATGTTATAAATTTGACAAAGCATTGATTTTTAAAGATTAGAATTAGGTATGAGTCATTAGGAGTATTTTTGATAAATATTTAATGAACCAGTTCTTCAGACTAACTTATTTTAAAAAAAAGACTTTCATTTAAAATGGGCTACTTCTGCTCATTTTGGAAGATAGAAACCATTTTAAAATGTTCATCAGCTATCCTTACTCATTTACTTAACATTAGATCCATTTCCAAAGTACCCATCTTTGTGCCATTTTTAAACTCTTCCAAATAAATGTCTAGAGGCTATTGGAAGTCAAACATAAAATTGTTTCTCTTTTCGGTCTTCAGAAGAAAACCCTACAATAATAAGTCAGAGTGGAAAAGGGAACTGAAGATGATAATTTGGAGACAATCAAATTTTGCTTTCAAGCTGTCCATGTCACATCACATAAAAATTAATGCAGTCTGTCCCTTTATGCTTATCTGAGAAATCAGGCAACCAACAAGGAGTTAAATGTGGAAACCCTGATTAACTTAATTGTATCACTATTTTTCCTCTCCTAATGCTTGTCTTTGATAAGTACTGTGGCTATTATCCCTCACATACATACTGTTCCTTTATCTTCTAGTTCTCCAGTTCTTCTTTAAGAATAAGAGTCATTCAGAGATTCAGTAAGCCAGTCAGTAATCCTTGAGAATTTCAGCGTTAATATTCCAGAGGGGTCACTTTAGATGGCATTCCAGTATTCAACAGTTTGGCATTTCATAGAGCACTAACCTCATGATCAACTTCTAAGTTTGGCTGAAATAAAAAGACAAGAAAGAAAAAGCAGACCTTTTCCTGGGAGAAGCAAACTTTAGGAAAATAGGCTGTGAAGTACATATTATTTTATCTATAGGCACCTTGTGAAAAAGATAAAAGAAAAAGCTAAAATATTCAGGAGAAATTACTAAGACAGGCATTTAAAACAGTTTTTTTTAAATAATGGAAATTTACATATTGAGATTGTTTATAAATTTATAAATTATACACTATATTCTATTATACATCTATTGTATGACAGCTGATGCTTTTGGAAGATGCTTGGAGAGAACTGTTTGTTCTAGGAATAGCACAATGGGCCATTCCAGTTGATGCTAACACTCTACTGGCTGTATCTGGTAAGAACTGCACAATTTAATGACTTTGTTGTAGAAATTACCATAAAAATACATTACTGAAAAAAGAACAACATGTAAAGAATAACAAATTCCTGCTGAACAATAGAGTATACCTGTCATTTATAAATCTATATTTAAATGCAAATAATGTTGTTTTGTTGTATTCATGACTGCTTGCATTGTTATTTAAATGCAAATTACTGTGTTTGTTATCATCCCAGAGAAGATTTTATATTAACTTCCATACAATATAGTCAGTCTACATGGAATCAGAGATCTCAGAGTGACAATTGAATAGATATTTATATGCAGAATTTTGTCAAAAATCAATATGAAATCATGAAAATGCCCTAATATTAGGACATTAATTTCACATTCCAATTATAGGCATGAATGGTGAAAATACAGATTCCCAGAAGCTGAGTAAGATCATCTCTGAAATCCAGGCTTTGCAGGAGGTAGTGGCCAGATTCAGACAGCTTCGGCTGGACGCAACTGAATTTGCCTGTCTCAAATGCATTGTCACTTTCAAAGCTGGTAAGTAGATGTGAACCCCTTCTTCTTCTTCCCTTCATTATCCCCTCCCCCTCCCTGCCTTTGACCCAGCCTGCCCCCTTCATGATAACAGCCACTTCAGAGTCAGAAAAAGCCTCATAAAATGGAGCTGATCTTTCGGACCCTTTGACTCCATTTTAGAGAGCCACGGTCTTCTTTCATGCTGGACCAGCTTTGCATTTCATCGCTGCTTTATACCGTTGCACCCACCTGGAGGTCAACTGACCGACTGGTTCCTGATCTCTTTTCTAGTACCTACACACAGTGGTTCTGAACTAAGAAGTTTCCGGAATGCCGCGGCCATTGCAGCACTTCAAGATGAAGCTCAGCTAACACTTAACAGTTATATCCACACCAGGTGAACTTTATTTGTTTAGAATCTTCTTTTTTTTTTTTGTGAGGCAATTGGGGTTAAGTGACTTGACCAGAGTCACACAGCTATTAAGTATTATGTGTCTGAAGCCGCATTTGAACTCAGGTCCTCCTGACTCCAAGGTTGATGCTCTATTTGTTTAATAATTAAGAATAACAATAACAGCGGCTATGGCAATAACCCTGTTTTTCATAGGGTATAGGTTACAAAATGTTTCCTCCTCCCCCCCCCAACATCATCTCATTTGCCTTGAGCATATCCCTAAAAAGGATCATAAGTTTCAGATTTGAAAGGACTTTAGAGATCATTTAATCAATCAGTCAATCAAAAAAAGTATCTTAAGCACCTACACAGCCAGACCCAGTGATGGTCTGGTGATGGGAATACAAAGACAAAAATAAAATAGTGCCTGCTCTCAAGGAGCTTACATTCTAATGAAGGAGACAATATGTACAATTAAAAATATATGAAAAATATTTACAAATTAATGGGGGGGAGCACTGACTACTGGAGGGATTTATCAATTAGTCCATGTTCCTCAATTTAGACTCAGAGGAGGTGAAGTAACTGGCCTAAGGCTATACAAATAGCGAAGTGGCAGAGTTTTGAACCAAATCTTATTCTAAGTCCAACACTCTTTCCACTGCGCCATAGGAAATTACTTTTGTAAAGGAGACTCAAGCTATATGTGTGTGTGTGTGTGTCTCCCCAAAAAAGCCAGTTCAATCATTTAGAATAATTAACCACTGAATACAATCAGTTCAAGCCAAAAGAGCACTAATAACAAGTTAGTTAGTCAAAATGATGCAACTGATATTGGTGCTTAGACCCAGCTAGAGTGAGAAAGGTCAAAAATGATGACCAAAGTCTTATGGTTGTGGACAGTGACCTCTTGAATGGGGTTGGATAATCCCAAAGAAATGAAGATGTCTTTATAGAGATGCCAGCTAAATTCCCACAGAAAAGATGGGCTTTCACACTGGTGACGCATTCATCTGGGGCTTCTTTAACCATCTGACTGGTAAGGCCTCTGTGATTGGCTCCATCTCTGATTGTGAAGGCAGCCAGAATGGATCTTCTTGATTGGCAGCCATGAATAGACATGGATAGCTTCACACTATTCCTGGCAATGGGAAGCGAATTCCAGGGAAACCTTGTTAGAAAATATAGTGGATTGGAGCATGGAACATCTATAGTATGGGATTTATTCTAGTTCCCAGGAAGGGAAGAATTAAACATGAGAACCAGTTTTACAATGCTTTACAATGACATTTCTACTTATGTGCAAAAAATAGAAGGCAGTGCTTTCTATCCTATGACTCTATGAATTATTATTAGCTGCCAGCATTGTTTCAGGATATAACCCACCCTGCTAGAGTGAGAATCCCTATATTCCTCTAAAACAGGGGTTCTTAACCTTAGTCTGTGGTTTTTGTTTTTCAAAATTTTGATAACTGCATTTCAATATAATTGGTTTCCCTTGTAATCCTATGTATTTTCATTATGCTGAGAAGTCCGTAAATGTCATCAGTCCACCAATGGGGTTTATGACACAAAAAAGTTGAGGGTTCTTGTTCTATAATTTATGCAAATAGTACACTTGGCTTCTTTAGCCAATCAATCACCATCAAATATAAATAATTTTTTTTCTACTTATGCATGACATCTTTTGGGTGTCAGAGAGATGGTGTTTAAAAAAACCCAAATACATACATTTATCAATCAATCAATAAACATTTCTTAAATGCCTGCTGTGTGCCAGGCACTGTGCTAGGCTCTGGGGATACAAAAAGAGAAAAAAGACAGTCCCTGACCTCAAAGACTTTATAATCTAATGAGATGATATACAAGTACTTTGAAGCCTTAAAGCACTATATTAATGTTATCTATTATTATGCCCTAAAATGAGCAAGTTTGTTATGAAACAGTTCCATTATATTCCATTATATTCAAAACCCACTAATCAGCCAAGTTTTAATAATCCAAATATGTGGGCATTTTAGTGACCCCATGTTGAGTGTTTCTACCCACATTGTCCCTTCATTTGGGAGGATGAGTTCTAGAGTTAGGATGAGATGTGGGAGCAAAGGAGAAAGAGGTATGTTTTCCCTCTTTATATGTCAAGGATTTTGACCATTTAAATAAAAATGAATAGAGATCTTATTCCAGCTACTTCATCTGTAAGAATTACAAGGTAAATATACACTGGTGTTGGGGAAAAAAGCACCAGATAGAATGGTGGCCACAAGATCTAGAGGGAGAGGGAAACAGGATATACATGGATCATAAGGATAGTCATGTTTTTCAGTGATCCTTCTATCCTTTCTTTATTTCTTTGTTTATTACATCTCTTGCCCTCAAAATGCTAAGTGGCAGGGCATAATGGGCAGTATTGACTGCTATTTTGTGAATTCTGGTGAGTGATAATTATAGTATCATAGACTAGATCTAGTTCCTTGCCACAATTGAGTTCATGTCACAGTAAATTTAGAGATGGAAGAGAAATTAGAAATCAAAATTCATTCCCTGCCTTCAACTTTATTTTGCATGGCACTTCCAAAGCACCTTTTGCTCAAAGATTTTTAAACTTTTGAGAAATATGGTTTAGCCAAGAAACAAATTTTTGAGGTATAGAATTTCTGCTCCCATTTTTTTTCATATGGAGAAAGATTTATTAAGAGCAAAATAGTTTTATCTTTGCTTACTTTTAGTTGATGGAAGGATCAAGGAGAGGCCCCAGTTATTCTGATTGCTAGTTCTCTATATTGATCTTGAAGGGAAGAATTAAACTGGAGAACCCGTTTGGAAAACTTCAAAGGAGTCACCACCTTCACAATAAGCCCCCCAAAATACAAATTCAACCTATTATAAACATTCATTTTTAACTCTTTAGATATGGCCAAATCTAAAAAGAGTCAGGATGAAAGACTCTTGCTCAAGTCAACATTTTTGTCTTGGCTGACATTACTTCCCCTCAGGACTCTTAATTTCTATTACAAAATCTCTTTTTTTGTGGGAGGCTGCTACATATATATACTCTGAAAATTATATGAGTTGTTAAGTAAGAGTATGATATTTTCCCTCAAAATTAAAATTTTTTTAAAATTAAGGGCAGGATAGGTTTGAAATCCATTTTTTAAGCTAATTAACCACAAACTAGCTTTCTTTTAGAATTGATTTTTGGTCTGAGTAATACTCATAGGAAACAATACATCATGTTTTCTACAAAGAACCTCATATCTTACACGGACTTTAGGTAAAATTAATAATAAAGTAAAAATGCAACAAAACAATGAAAGTGTTTTATGGGAAGGCAATTGTCAAACTACAATCCACCAATGCAAGGAAATAATAATTGTTGTTGTTCTTGTTGTTTAGTCATTTTCAGTTGTGTCTAACTCCACAGCCCCATTTGGGGTTTTCTTGACAAAGATACTAGAGCAGTTTGCCATTTCCTTCTCCAACTCATTTTACAGATGAGGAAACTGAGGCTAACAGGGTTAAGTGACTTGCCCATGGTCCATCCACTGCACCTAGCTCCCCTAAGTAATTATTATTACCACCAAAATAAATGGTTACATTTATATAGTGATTTAAGGTTTACAAAGGACTTAGCATATATGCTAAGTTGGCAATAGGGAAACTGAAGCTCAGAGAGATAAAGTGATTTTCCTATAAGCAGTTTATCAATGAGTATTTATTAGGTGTCTACTATGTGCTGGGTACTCCACTAAGAACTGGGTGTAGACCTACAAGGAATGAAACAATCTCCATTCCCAAGAGTCTACATTTTATCAGGAGAGACTGCATGTAAACATATGAGTAAATATAAAATAAATGCAAAATCAATATATTAACTAAATTCAAAGTAGTTAGGGACGGGGAGAGAGAACTAGAAGCTGGGAATAGAGAAACACTTTGTACCGAAGTTAGTTCTTGATCTGCATCTTGGAGGAAAAGAGGGATTCTGGGAGGTAAAGGTAAGAAGGGAGTACCTTCCAGCATGGGAGGACAGCCATTGAAAAGGTACAGAGATAGAACATGGAACATCAACATGTGAGGAACAAAAAAAAGACCATTTTGGCTAGACTGAAGAGTGCAGGAAGAGATGAGTCTGGAAAGGCAGATTGAGGCAAGCTTGTAAAGAGCTGTACAAGCTAAACAGAGGATTTGAGGCTAGAGATAATAGAATGTCACTGAAGTTTATTGAATGGAGAAGTGACATGGTCAGAAACACTTAAGGAAAATCACTTTGGCAGCAGTGTGGTGGATGGATTGAAGTGGGGAGGCACAAGGTGGGGGTGAACAATTTGGAGACAGTTGCAATAATCTTGGTGAGACGTGATAAAAAGCCTGGACTGCTGGGAAGTTGTTAAACTAGGAATCAAATGCAGGTCCTTTAACTCTCAAACCAGGGTTTTGTTTTTCCATCATGTCAAGTGCTTTCTCCATAGCACACAGCTTTCCATCACTAGGAGCAATAAAATATCTGCCTTGACCTGCCCTTCTCATTTTATGTTCTTGGCCTAAAGATATAATTTAGCACATTTAGAATCATGCTTGTTTTGAGATTTTCCCTATGTTGGCTCTTAGTTCCATGAAACTAGTGAACATAGACTCACAATCTCCCTTGTGAAAAATGAAGTAGTTAAGGGACAAATGCTATTGAGTTATCATAGCAAAGTTGGTATATCATGATATACCAAAGATGGTATATCATAGCAGTTGAATTCTGGGGTATGGAAATGCAATAGCTACAGGCTGTAATTTGAATGTGTATTCCAGCATCTCTCCTATGCTGAAGTTATGTGCAGTCAGCATATATAAGCTGGGAGAAACAGGAATGCCTCTGCTGGTGTTTGAAAACTGGCATTCAAAGCCATTTTAGTAGGGGAAGGGGGAGACAGAGACAGAGACAGAGAGACAAAGAGAGACAGAGACAGAGAGAGAGAAGATGTAGGATATTGTTTTAAAGGAGCAATGAAGAATTACGGGGGCAGGTGGGTCCTGAGCATCTCTTTTATTGTCATTATCAGTGCTTTTCCCTTTCCTGCGAGTGTTTTTCTAAAACAGTCTTATATATCACACCTTGCTACCAAGTTACCTGAGTTCTAGGTGTGAATTGCCCTTCTGGGAAGTGATCTGTCATCAACTGATGCCACAGTTGCATCCCTGCATCCCTGACTCATTGACCTTTGGATATCACTCTTCTTCCCAGCCCCCACTAGGATTGAAAGGTCAGTCCATCTGATCTGTACCATATAGAATACACAAGCACACATGGGCAGAATCAGTCCTCAAATATCCCTGCTCCTGGATATGTGACAAGACCTATGATTTTTTTTTCAAAACCACATTTAGAAATTAGTGACATACAACATGACTAATATGGAAATATGTTTTACATGACTGCACATGTATAACCTATGTCAAATTGCTTACTGTTTTGGGGAAGAGGGACAGAAAAATTTAGAACTCAAAATTTTTAAAAAAGGATGTTAAAATTTGTCTTTACATGTAATTGGAAAAAATAAAATACTATTAAAAAGAAATTCACAGTATTAAAAAAGAAATTAATGACACAGAGTAATTTTCAAACATACACTTCAAATCATGTACATGGCTCTCTCTCTGTTCCTGCCTAATCCAATAACACCCAAAGTGAGGTGCTCAATTCATGTTTTTGAATGGATTCGTCACCCCTTCCCTTTTTTGACTCAGGACCAGCCATGGGAGAAGACTATAGAGTAGATGATTTCCTCATAAGAAATCAAGAGTTGACTGTCTTTGAGAAAGTAATTGACTCCCACGTAGGTTTCTAATCATGAGAAAACTTCAGAACTTTGAATAACAACAATAACAGTAGCTCACATTTCTATAGCATGCTAAGGGATTAGTTTTTCTTTTTGGACCAGACTTGTAATTTCATGGGTATAGGAACTCCCAGTGAGGACACTGTCTACCAATGCATTTCAGCACCTGCTCTGTAATATGTAGTCTTAGAGGGTGAAGTTAAGTGCCTAAATGTGGGGGTGGGGGTCATACAGATAATATATGTCAGAGGTCTTTCTGACTCTGAGGCCAACCCTGTATCCAACATGCCACTTTTCAAACATTAACATTTACGGAGCACTTTTCTCACTGTAACCTCGTGAGGTCTGTAAATCTTATTATCCTCATTTTGCAGATAAGGAAATTGAGATTTAGAGGGGTCATGAGGTCCATAGATATATAGCATAGTTCAGAGCCTGAATTTGAAGTAATAGCTCCTGACTCCAAATCTGGTACTTTAACTAGACTCCTTTCCAACTGAGGACATAGTACAGTCTTATTATGGACTTTTAAGTAGCCTTTGACATGTCCCTGAGACTGTTCATCTCTCTGCTATAATAGTAAGGAAAAGGGTCAGTGTGGTATAGAGGAAAGGAAAGGATTGTTCTTAATGTTAGGTTTATATGGAAGTTTAGGAGTCATCTGTATGAATTTAAAAACAAAACCTTCAGCAATTAAGATTGAGAAATGGTAGCTTTAGATCAACTATCTCACTTCCTTAGGCCTCAGTTTTCTGACCTATAAAATGAAAAGGTTCAACAAATTGATCTTTGACGATCGTCATAGTATTTCTAAATGTTTTGCTGTTACTTAAGACAGATCTAAAAAATGTTGATAAGCAATCACCGCTTCCATACAGGCTGATTTCAACCTATTAAAAGATTTTGTTCCCAAAGTTCATATCTAGGTAACTTATTTAGAATAAAGAATACATTTCCCCATAGAAAATAAATTTACATTTTGGTTCCTAGGTCTGCCTAGCAAAAGCCTATGGTTATAATGCCTGAAATGTGGGTACCGGTGTTTCTCTGAGAAAAATCTTTTTGGTTTTCCCCCAAGAGACCAGCTTTAAAATCATTCTCCACTGCAGGCCCAGCAATATTCACACAATCACAAAATCTCAGCTCTGGAAAGGACCCCCGAGGTCATTTAGTCCATCTTGTATGTGGACAAGAAACTCCTCTACAAGGGCTACAAGTAGTAAACCACCCTTTACTTGTAGACCCACTTGGAGTGATGGGAAACTTGCTACTGAATCCTTCTGACTTATGACCTTTCCATTTTCCACTGACATTCATATTTTTTCAGGTCTTGAGTCCCTTGCCTATCTTCAAAAGCTCCTTCAGGGGGCAGCTAGGTGGCACAGTGGATAGAGCACCAGCCCTGGAGTCAGGAAGACCTGAGTTCAAATCTGGCCTCAGACACATAAGGCTCACTAGCTGTGTGACCCTAGGCAAGTCACTTAACCCCAATTGCCTCACTCAAAAAATAAAACTGACAAAACAACAACAACAACAACAACAACAAAAGTTCCTTCAGGAGGAAAATCAGACATCAATTCGGCAAATCCATATTAAGTGCTTATTGTGTGTAATAATGGTACGCTCTCTTTCCCTAAAGATAAAAGTAAAATAATCCCTTTCCTCAAAAAATTTTAATTTTATCAGGGAAAAACATGTACACATGTAAGAAAATATAAAGTTTATACAATGTAGGTACAAAATAATTTTAGGGAGGTGCCCTTAACCAGGAGAATAAGAAAGCCCTCATGTGGGGGATGGCACTTGAGCTGAGCTTTGAAGAGTTTGAGGGATGCTTAGAGGCTGAGATGAAGAGGGAGGGCATTCCAGGCTGTCCACTGGACAGCCAGTCGAAGGCAAGCAATCAGAAGATGAAATGTCTTGAAGGAGGAACAAAAAGTAGGCCAGGTTAGCTGGAGCATAGAGTGGCATGAGGGGAAGGACTTTGTAATGAACCTGGAAAGAAAGGTGAAGGTCAGATTGTGAAGGACTTGAAATACCATGTAGAGAAGTTTGGATTTTATCCTAAAGGCAAGAGGGAGGCATTGGAGCATTTTGAGCAGGGGAGTAAAATGGTCAGATCTGTACTTTAGGAAAATTGATATAATGGAGAAGACAGCAGTTTGAGGCAGAGAGGCTGATTAAGAGACTATTGTGTTAGTCCAAATGAGAAGTGATCCTCTAAAGAGGGTCAAACAAAGAGAAGAAGCACTAAGAGAGAACAAGGTCACAAGAACTAGATGGGAGAGTGTCCAGGAGATGAGGGTGGTCAACAGGAAAATGCTGCAGATAATTCAAGAAGGATGAAGATTGAGAAAAAGTCATCCTATTTGCCAATTGAGAGACCACTGGTAACTTTGGATAGGACAGTTTTAATTAAGGCAGATTGCAAAGGGTTGAAGTGAGTAGGAGAAAGTAGAAGCAATGAGAGTAGATAGCTCTTTTTTTTTTTAAAAAGAGTTTAGCTATGAAAACAGGGGAGAAATATAGGATAATAGCTTGAATGATAGTAGGATAAAGTAAAGGATGTAAGGTAAAGTAAAGTTTAAGGATGAGGAAGTCTTCCTCAGAATATGCCAGTAGATAAGGAGATATTGAAGATTATAGAGTAAGGTGGGATCAAATACACATGTAGAGGAGTTGATATTAATGAGAAGGATCACCTCCTCATCCAAGACTGGAACAAAGAATGGGGAATGAGGACAAGGAGATAATTTTCATGGTCTCAAAGGGAAGAAGAGATCAATGAAGGATTTGGCACTTGGACTTTGGACTTTGACTCACCCACTCTCTAGTGGTTTTGGTGACAAGGGAAGAAGCCACTTAACTGTCTTTGGTAAAGTGCTTGCTTTGAATGAATTCATATACCTGTCAGTTTCCAGTATGAGAGTTTAAACTTGGCCTTTTCACCGATATATTTCCCAAGGAATGATTGGCCTTTGCTTGTGGTTTATTTCCAGAGAGAGCAACCCATCTAACAAATTTTGTTGCTATCCAGTGATAAAGGAAACAATAGAGAGTACATTGGTATAGACCTGCAGCCTCAAGGCTGTACAGGCAGCGGAGACTTAAGCTTGTGCATCGGAGCCCAGATGGATGTTGGACCTCAAGAGAGAGAATTGTTCAACACTTTTTCATCTTTAATTAGATGCCAATTTCATTGACATGTAAGTTGGGTGGCATTCCCACCCAACAGAATTTAGTCTTTAATTTGTAATGTAATAGAATTATTCCTGTGAGTGACTAAGTATAAATCCTGAATAATAATTTGGAGAAACACTTAGGAATAGGAGCCATTTCATTTGAAGGAAGCAGTCTGGGGGAGAAGCATTAGGACTAAGAATCGAGAAACTTTTATTCATTCAAAAAAGCATTTCTTAAGCACCTAATACATTCAAGGCCTTATGCTAGGCACTAGGAATATGAAGATGAGAAAATTAGTCCCTGCCCTCAAGAAGCTTACTGACCAGATACAATGTTTACACAGTTAAGTAATTTTAAAGAGGGGAAACATTCTAACAACTGAGTGGAAGGGGGCAGGGTTGTTCTTTTTTTGTAGTTGAATCACCAGATCCTATAATACAGTAGGTACTTAATAAACACTCGGCTAGTATGCCTCCATCTCTCCCTCTGCAAAATAAGTGATACCACCCTTTCTAAATTCATTTCTGAAGTACCCTGTTATTAATGAAATCAGGCCAAAAACTCAGTTGGCACTTTCGGATATGGTTTTTGTCCAAATACAAGGTATTAAGATTTTTTTAAACAAATATTATCACAGGAAGCACTTTGGCAAATGCTCTTCTAACTCTCTTGATTTCTTTTTATTCCAGGTATCCCACTCAACCTTGTCGATTTGGGAAACTCCTGTTGCTTCTGCCAGCCTTACGCTCCATTAGCCCATCTACAATAGAAGAAGTGTTTTTCAAAAAAACCATTGGCAATGTGCCAATTACAAGACTGCTTTCAGATATGTACAAATCCAGTGATATCTAATCTCTGTGGAACATACACGGTCTTCAGGATGAACAGTGTCAGATGAACTTTTACCTTTGGAGAACAAGCCTCAACTAACAAAACCTTCAGGAAGCATAAACCTGGGAAAGTGTAGCCTTTGGAGGAAAAAAAAGTAAAAGAATTAATTGGCACAAAACTATTCCAGTAGATATGACCTGCTGCCTCTACAGAAGATTGTAGATCTGAAGAAAAGGCATTGCTTGATAGGACACCCAGAGTGGAGAGAACTCATCAATTTCCTTTCTCCCTGGGAGGGTCTCACGATTGTGGTTGCCACTGGCCATGCTATTCTATCACTCACCAGGAAGATGATTCTGATATAACAAAAGCCAAAATACAGTATTTCATTTTTCCTTTTCAGTATATGAAGTTGGGTTACCAAAAATTACTCTGGAGGTAATACAATGTACTGCAGCCTTCAGAAAGTAACTTAAGTTGACAAATTTGTTCTGAATATAGTGGGCAACATTCTAAATCAAATACTTCACCAAACACTTTTCTTCTGTTGTAAGACATCATCAAGTGGCCTTCATAATGAATTGAAAAGTGTTTTATGTTATTGATTATCCACCCCCCCCCCTTTTTTTTTTGGCCATTGAAGGCCAGGCAACCCTATCAAATCAAATGGTGAACACAGATGACTCTCTCATCAGGACTGCAGTTTGGATAACATCTCAAAGACAGAAGACTTTTACAAAAAGAATACAAGTCAAAGAAGGAAGAATAAAACAGCAAAACCAAATAAAGCAGAGATGTCTCACTGAGTGAGCTGATTGCTGTCCCATTGGCATAGTGCTGAAACCAAAGGCAATGGGGTCCGAACTCTTGGTCCAATGAGACATGCAGAACAGCAACTGAATATACACAGCATGCTAGAATGAACTTCAAAGAGATAGACACTAAAAGATTTCTTAATTGATAAACTGCTAACAGTCTCTGAGACTCTACAATGCCTTTCACAAAACTTTGGGTTCTAAGTAAAGCCTTGTTCACACACACACACACACACACACACACACACACAAAACCTTACACTATACGCTGCTTCTTTGAAATGAGACTATACTTATGGAAATGTAGAAACATTTGAAGATAGCTGCTGTACTTTTCATGTTTTGATTTGTTATTAGATACTAGCCCTGAGAAAAATCAGCACTTGGACTATCATAGGATGAGTAAAACTTTTCTTGTACAAAGTGAATTAACAGATTTGTGAAGTTAAAAAGTTGTACTCATTGTATTTACAAAGAATAAAATATATATTGAATTTAAATCATCTCCCCTTTATTTTATCAATGTCTCTTGCTAGTTTCTATCCCTTAGATACAAAGTGATATCAACACTTACTGTTAAATACCTAGAACTCAGATTATGCTCCACACTGGATGTCCAAAGGATTGTGTGACAAAAGACTCTTATTCTTTTTAAATAGTGAATCTCATGTATAAAAATCATAAATAAAGAAATAAAACAAAAACTATTCTCTACATCTCTCAACTAGAACTGCATCTGTAGGGGAAAGTTACTATGTGAGAAAGTAGCTGATTAAAACAGGTTCTGTTCATTTCTAAATTTCTCACTATCTTGCCAACATTTCAATCCTGGCCATGAATTTATTTTTTCAATAATCAGAAAAAAATCATGCAAAGCTAGACAGAGTGAGTGGATAGTGAGAGATAAGAGGTGACTGGAGGAGAAACAGCAAGAGAAAGGGCAAATGGACTTCAGATCCAGATGTTCAAAACTGCAGGTCATCAGCACTTTCTTCAGAGGGAATAGAGGTAGAATAAATGGAGAAAATCTCGCAGCCCTCTATTCTACTGTTTGTCATCATTCCTAGGAAAGGTTTACTTACTGAGGGAATTGAAACTATTGATTAAAATGAAGACTGGAGATGACATGCTGATTTCAATTCATCTTGTTCTCCATAGTCATCATGATCATAGCTAAATGAGAGCTGGCCTTAAAGAGAAAAAGGGTGAGATTCACTACAAGATTCCCCAAATTGCCGGGCACCCAGAACAGGAATCACCTCAATTTCTGGCAACTCTGATTTACTTTTAAAGACTCAAATGTTGCTAAATCATACACTTCACCAAATGCTTTCTTTCTGTTGTAAGACATTATCAAGTGGCATTCATGGTGGATTGAAATGGGTTGATTTTGTTATTTAATCTTTTTCTCTTTTTTGGCCATTGCAGGCCAGGCAACCCTATCAAACCAACTGGTAAACACAGATGACCATTTTCTTGGAGGTGGCTAGGCTCCTGCTGGGGAGTCTCCTTGTAACAAAAAAAAAAAATCTTGTGGGTCCGCAACTTAATAAACCAACCTTCTATGTTTAAGTATCATATAATGAATTCTGTTTGGTACTTCAGCAATGAAATATCCTTGATTAGGTTTCAAGACAGAACTCACACATACTAAACTCCATGAAAGTATGGACCATGGCATAGTCTTTTTTCCAACTTTCCCAGGATCTGGCACAATTAAATGAATAAATGAATGAATACTAAATTCTCTCTAGTTTAGGTCATACTAAGGTTCTAGCACGTTCTTGCAATGACAACTTTCCAAGTAAATAAATTCTTTTCATCATTTATTTCTTTATTAATATTATTCAACTGAATACTAGGGAAAATGAAAAAAAGCTGAGGCAAGACACAGTACTTGCCTTCAGGTATCTTACAATCTAGTAGAGGGAATTTGATATATTTTGTTAATGTCCAAGAAAGCAGGGATGGAAATAATGTCTGATGATCCACAACAGTCTAAGATCAGTGATTAGTATCTCTCTTCTGACACAGTCAGTATCTATACATATAAAAGGGATTTCACATACCCCAGACAAAATATGGGATTTTCGCATCTCTGAGTGGCAATGACATAACTACAGTAAGGAGCTGGGAGGCATCAGACCCTATATGGACATACCCTAAACTTGATTATTAGAAGTAGCTGTTAATTCTTTTCTTTTTTGCTTTTTAATTTTTTTTACTTATTTTAAATTTTTCATTCTTTTCAATTATTGAAAACCCGTTATCCATCTTCCCATCTCTCCTCCCAAATTGAGAAAGAAAAACAAAACCCTTTTGCAAACATGTATTGTTAAGCAAAATAAATTCTCCCATTGGTCATATTCAAGGGGGAAAAAATATCTCTATCTGCCCTTGAGTCTATCACTTCTCTTTCAGGAGGCAGATAGTGTCCCAGTGAGTCCACTAGAATCACAGTTCGTCATTGCATTGATCAGAGTTCTAAAGTCTTTCAAAGTCATCTTTACAGCTGTGTTGTCATTGTATAAATTGTTCTCCTGGTTCTGCTCATTTCACTCTGCATTAGATCATACAGATTTCCCCAGGTTTCTCTGAAACCACCCTCTTTATCATTTCTTATAGCATGGCAGCATTCCATCATATAATTTATTCAGCCATTCCCCAGTTGATGGATACCCTGTCAGTTTCCAATTCTTTGCCACCACAAAAACTGCTGCTATAAATAATTTTGTTCACATAAGTCCTTTTCATCTTTCTTTCATCTCTTTGGGATATAGACCCCATAGTGGTATCACTGGATCCAAAGGTTATGCACAGTTGAATAACTTTTGAAGAAGAGTTCCAAACTGCCTTCCAGAATGGCTACACCAGTTCACAGCTCCGTCAACAGTGCCATTAATAAACCTGTTTTTCCACAGCCCTTCCAGCATTTGTCATTTCCTTTTTTCATGTTGTTTGCCATCAGATGAGTGTGAGATGGAATCTCTGAATTATTTTAATTTCTGTAATTATTAATGATTTAGAGGATTTTTCATGTGGCTTGTTTTTTTTTTCTCTGGAAATTGTCTGTTCATATCCTTTGACCACTTATCAATTGGGGAATGGTTCCTATGCTTATAAATTTGAATCCATTCCCTCAGAAATGTGACCTCTATCAGTGAGACTTGTTGCAAGGATTTTTTTTTCACTTTTGCCTACTTCTCCTCTAATTTCATTTGTATTGGTTTTGTTTGTGCAGAGACTTTTTAAATTTTATAGACCCAAAATTGTCCATTTTATCTCTTGTGAGACTCTCTCTTATTTGTTCATGAACCTCTTCTGTTATCCATAAAGCTAAAAGCCAATTTCTTCCTTGCTCCTCTAATCTGTTTATGATGTCACCTTTTATGACCCCAAACTCTCTATATGATCTCATCATTAAAAAGAAAATCACTACATCTTGCTTTGGTGGGAGATGATATTGTAGCACATGCTGTATTGTTGGGATTCTTGTGAGGGGCTTTTGTTTTATTTTGTTTTCAAATGGATTGGGGCATCCAAGAGGAGAGGATAAATTGAAACCAAAATTATTTCCCTTAAAGCAAAGGATTTCAAGTCCAAACTAGAAACTAATGATTGAATGTTTCTGCTATTGACTCAACTTATTGGCTCTGTCCTTCATGTACCTTCTTCAAGAATCAAGAAAAATCAAGAAAAAAAATCAAGAAAAAATATCTAAGGATTAAGAAGTTTGACTTGTACATATTTTGGCTTAGACTACAAAGTCCTTAGTTAGATGGCTGCTTCATGGGCACTGTGCCCTTTTAGCAAAATAAAGGGAAATGTATTTCTTTCTAATTGCATTTCAAAATGTCTTCTTTTCAAATATTTGAATTCAGATCTTAGCCAAAATGACTCCTAAAATAATAAGTAACTTTCAGAGTGTGCCCATAGGCAACCAGGTGGAACAGTGGATAGAGCACTGGGCCTGAAGTCAAGAAGACCTTACTTTAAATCTGGTCTCAGAAACTTACTAGTCAGGAGACTTTGGGGAAGTCACAACCTCTCTTAGCCTCAGTTTTCTCAGCTCTAAAATGGGGATAATAATAACACCTACCTTACAGGGTTGTTGTAAGGACCAAAATGAGATATTTGGAAATCCCTTAGCACAGTGCCTGGAATAGGGTAACACTTAATCAATGTTTGCTTCTTTCTTTCCATGAAGTTTGAAGTTGGTTAGCTCAATGCCTCCCAGGCTTTGCAGTATGTGACACATCTTTGAATTGACTATCCAAGAGATGAGGAGAATAAGATTGTAAGCTCCTTGAGGGCTTGGATTGTTTTTTGCCTCTTTTTGTATACCCAGTGCTTAGCCCAGTGCCTGGCACATAGTAGGTGCTTAACAAATGTTTATTGATTTGTTGGGGGAGATGAAAGCAGACGTAGCTCAACACACAACACAACAGTTTCTATTGTAGAGATTATTTCCTGTCTGGGAACTCTAAGGCCAGTATTGCTCCTAATTCATACATCTTGGGTATATCACCTTTCTTCATAGAGATGGAATCATGATTAATCATTGCATTGACTAGAGTTCTTAAGGCTTTCACAGTATTTTTCCTTTACAATATTGTTGTTATGGCATAAATTGTTCTCTTGGTTATGCTTACTTCATTCTGCATCAATTCATTCAAGTCTTCAAAGGTTTCTCTGACATCATCCCTTTCATAATTTCTTAAGGTATAGTAATATTCTATTACATTCATAAATTATCATTTTTTGTTTTTAACAAACTTTATTGATATCTTTTGGTTTTTATATCACTAAATTTTCTCCCAATATTTCTCTTCTTTCCCCTCATAGAGAACCATTCTATATAACAAAATTTTAAAAGAAAAAGAAGAGAAAAAATCAGAAAAACTGATTAATACATCAAAACAGTCTGAAAATATGTACAATGTACCACATCCATGGACCTCTTACCTCTGCAAAAGAATGGAATGAGGGTGTCTTCTCACATTTCTTCTTTGGAGTCATGCTGGTTCTTTGTAATTTTCCAGCATTCATTTTTGATTGCTTTGTGGTTTTCTTCTCTGTTTACATTGCTGTAGTCATGTATATTGTTTCCTTGACTCTGCTTATTTCATTCTCATCCGATTAGGTAAATCATTCCATGCTTCTCTGTATTCATCATAGTCATCATTTTATTTTTTGGCTGGGCAATCAAGGTTAAGTGACTTGCCCAGGGTCACACAGCTAGTAAGTGGTGTATGTTATGTGTCTGTCCGGATTTGAACTCAGGTCCTCCTGACTCCAAGGTCGGAGCTCGATCCACTGCCCCACCTAGCTGCCCCCATAGTCATCATTCTTTACAACACAGTAACGTTCCATTATATTCATGTACAATGATTTGTCTAGGTAGTCCCCACTTGATAGTCATCTACTTTGCTTCTAATTCTTTGCTATCACAAAAGTGCTGCTACAAATATTTAGGTGTATACAGGGTCTTTCTTTAAATCAATAACCTCCTTGGGGTATAAGCCTTTAGTGTAATTTCTGGGTCAAAGAGAATGGACGTTTTAGTCACTTTATTTACATAATTTCAAATTCCTTTCCAAAATGGTTGTACTGATTAACAACTCCAGCAACAATGCACTAGTCTGCCTATTTTCTCTCTGCCATTGATTATTCTCATCTTTTGTCATCTTTGCCCATTTGCAAGTTGTAAGGTAAAACCTCATGATTGTTTTAATTTGCATTTCCCTTTTTATTAGTGGTTCAGAACATTCTTTCATATGATTGTTAATAGTTTGCAATTCTTCTTTCCAGAACTGTTTGTTCATATTCTTTAACCATCTATCTATTGGGGAATGGCTTTTGATATAGCACCATTTATTTAGTCATTCCCCAGTTGATGGACACCCTGTTAGTTTCCAGTTATTTGCTATAACAGTAAGAGGTGCTATAAATATTTTTGTCCATAAGTGTCTCTTTCCTCTTTCTTTGATCTTTTGGGAGTTACCCTTGGGTTCCTAAAGGCTGTGCTAGGTGATGTTACCAGCTATTTGTGTCCAAAGAACTTTCATAAATTAAAAGGTACTTTATAGGATTTGGAAACTATTAAAGAAAATCTGTGAAGAATTGTGCTTATTTGCTGAGCCTTTAAATGATCTCACTTTGGAATGTATGGTCATCAAGAACTCAGAGCAGAAGGTCAAGAAAGGTAATTGACCTAATTATGAGACCATTGAGATGAGCTTTGAAGAAGCCTTGAATGGTTTGGTTAACTGCCTTGCTTGCATTAGTGTTGTCTTAGGTAGATCCAAGTTGGCTGCACATTGTTAAGAGGGTTGGGAGCCATCAAGGCAATGATAATCACTAGAAAACAACTACATTTACTAATAGAAGAGTAACTGACAGTGAGACTTGTTCTCTCATAGACAAATTAGAATTCTTGATTGTGTAGTGGGTTGTCACTGATAAATCCCATCTCAACAAACTTCAGTGACTCAATCCTACCTCTAGGATCCAATGTAAATTCCTCTGTTTGACATTTAAAGCTCTTCATGACCTGGCCCCTTCCTACCTCTCCAAATCTTTTTACTTATTATTCTCTTCCACAAACACTGTGATCCAGCTGCATTGTCCTTCTTAAAATTCATCAAGTTCGACATCTCCATGCTTTTGTATTAGTTGTCTCCTGTGCCTGGAATATTCTGCCCCCTCACCTCTGCCTTTTCATTTCCCCAAACTTTCTTCAAAACTCAGTTCGAGGGGCAGCTAGGTGGCGCAATGGATAGATCACCAGCCTTGGAGTCAGGAAGACCTGAGTTCAAATCCAGCCTCAGACACATAACACTTACTAGCTGTGTGACTGTGGACAAGTCACTTAACGCCAAATGCCTCATCAAAAAAAAAAAAAACAAAAAACCCAACACGTGCAGGCTGAAAACTCAGCTCAAAGCCCACGGTCTTCAGAAGACCTTTGCAGGGGTGGAGAGGAAGGCAGTAAAAAGAGCAAAGTACAAAAGTGCACATCAGAGAACAAAAGAAAATTTACAAGGGAGAAAGAAAAGATGGACAGCTCTCAACCCAATGCTTAGTATTTATCATACAGGCTTTCTTGAAATGAAAGTTTATTGCTACATATTTTGAATCCTCTCTTATGTTCTGCTTTGCACGTGACATGCTTTTTTTTGTCTTTTCTTATTTTGTATCTAAGTTTCAATATTTAAGTTTATGATATGTTTTTTTCCTTTTCTCTACTCTGTATTTATGTTCTGGTGTTTGAGTCTAAAATTAAAAAAAAAAAGTTGAAAAAGAAAAAAAAGACCTTTCCAGATCCCACCCTCCCTCCCACCTTCCCCTTTCAGATTACCTTACATTAAATTCTGTATATTTTGTATATATCTGGTATGTCCCTAATTATTTACATTATTCTAACTCCTGTTAGAATGTAAGTTCCTTGAGGGCAGGGACAATTTTTGCCTTTCTTTGTATCCTCAGTGCTTTGCATATTGCCTGTATACACTAAGTGCTTAAATATACTTATTGACTGAGTTTTGGCTACCTATATAGAGTTCAGTTTCAAGCACCAAGTGTGCCTTCACTTATAAGTGGAGGAAAGGGACTCATTTTGACCAGTTCAAAGTTGACCATTGCCTATTAGAGATGAGTAGGAGCTCTAGGCAAATGTGAGTTCAGTTTGCTTTATACCTCAGGGAAAACTAATGGGAATGCAGAAACATCCTAACATTTAGGTACAGGTTGGTGTCTCTGCCCTCATTTACATTTATCTCTATGTCTAGTGAACCTCTCATTTCTTTGTGTTCAAGGCAAAATTCAAGTTACCAGAAATGTTTGGGTAACAAAGCAGCAGGATGCATTTCATTGTCTGTTGTTGGACAGGCACCCAGAGGGGAAACTGACAAAAGAGCATTTTCTTGGAACTTGAAACTTTCTTGACAGTTGGTGGTGCAATGGACAGGGCACTGGGCCTAGAGTCAGGAAGACCTGAATTAAATTCCAACTTCAGACACTTACTAGCTGTGTAACTCTGGGCAAATCACTTAACTTCTGTTTGCCTCAGTTTACTCAATTGTAAAATAGAGATAATAACAGCTCCTACCTTGCAGGGTTGTTGTGAGGATAAAATGGGAAAACATTTATAAAGCCCTTTGCTTGGCATATAATATGTGCTATATAAATGCTTACTCCTTTCCCTTCCCTTGGAACTTCCCTCAGATCTGGAGTAGGTGGGCACAATTAGTGGCATCAACTGTCAGAGATGCCTGGAGGGAAAATATTTCCATTCTCTGGCACAGTACAATGCCAGCTTCTATTTCTGGTTGCCCCGGTAGAATTAGGTTCTTTCTGGCTTGGTCCTGGAGGTCCCCATTCCTTTCCCTCTGAATCTCCTCCTTGTCAGGACATAACCAAATCTCTCATCCAAAACCTTTAATTGATTGAAGAAGGTTCTAAATGAGGTGTTTGGGTCATACTCACACCTAGTTTTGATAAATGGATTCAATCAAAAAAGTGTTCTTAGTGGAATGATTAATGGAACCAGATTGACCTCAGGCACGGGGCTTAGTTATGATATGGGGCATAGATAGTTACTCAGTTAGGCAGTCAATAAACATTTATTAAATGCCTATTATTTGCTAGGTTCTCTGCTAAGCACCACAGATAAGGCAACAGACAGTCCCAGCTTTCACAGATTAATGGAGGAGAAAACGTGCAAATGATTATGCACAAATAGACTACAGACAAGATAAACCAAAAATAATCAAGTCTCCATTTCAGAAGTAATTCCTTGATGGCAAAATAGAGGACTCTGGGAATCTTGATATCTGCTGGAGATCTCTCTCTAGCAAACACTGAGAAGCTCATAGATTCTGGTCTTGTCTTTAATGATAATCATGAATCAATGAGGCTGAAGGACTCATGAAGGCAATGTCCATGCTAGTTCAGATTTGTGTGTGTGTGTGTGTGAGGCAATTGGGGATAAGTGACTTGCCCAGAGTCACACAGCTATTGAGTGTTATGTGTCTGAGGCTGGATTTGAACTCAGGTCCTCCTGACTCCATGGCTGGTGCTCTATCCACCGCACTACCTAGCTGCCCCACTGGTTCAGAATCCTATCAACGAGGACAAACTGTCTCCTCAAGTAAAAATAATTAGGACTTTGGTGGAGAAGTAATGACCACTTACTAGAATTAGTGATAGAGAAGGAGAGCAAAATAGGGCACAGTCTCCTATGAACCTTTGATTTTAAGAAAATAAATTTCAAAAGGTTCAGAGAAAGAATAGACAAGATCTCATAGGCTAAAATTCAACAGGTGAAGTCAGGCCCAAGGGGATGGGAAGTCCTCAGGAATGAAATTTTGAAGATACAAATAAAGAAAAATAATGATGTGGAAGAATAGTAAGAGTTGTTTAAAGAGACAGACCTGTTAAGGGAACTTACCTATCAACTTAGATTTTTTTTAAAAATTGTATTGATATCTTCTATTTTTATACCATATTCACTTGTCAGCGTTGGTCTATCCATTGAGCTCTCTCTTGTAACAAATAAAAACATTTCAGCAAAACTGACCAGCAAAATGACCACATTTAATAGTATAAGTGTCACACCCATAGTCTCCCACTTCTCTACTGAGAAGAATGAAATATTCTCTGGTACCAAGTTCGTTCACTGTAATTCATTAGAGTCTGGTTGTGTCTTATTGTTGCCTTTGTGTTCTTGTGGTCATTTGTATGTATTATTTTCTTGGTCCTGCCCATTGTGCTCTACTTTATTCAGTTTTTCTCATGTTCAGCTCTTCCCTCTACCCTATTTTTTTTTTCATTCTCTCTTCCTCTCCCCTTCTGTCTCTTCCTTCCCTCATCCCTTCATCCCTCCCTTCCTCTTTCTCTCTCCCCTTCTCTTAGTTCTCTGTCTTTATCTTGCTCTCTGTCTCTCTCCCACCCTCCCTTTCTCTCTCTGTATCTCTTTCTCCATCCTTTCTCTCTTGCTCCCCCCCTTTCTCTCCCTCTCTATTTCCTTCTTTCTCTGTGTCTCTGTCTCTCTTGCTTTCTGTCTCCCTCTCTCTCTTTTCCTTTCTTTCTCTCTCACCCTCTCTCTCTGCCTTTCTCTCTCCCTCTATTTCTCTCTTTCTTTTGTTTTCTTTGCATTTCTCTTCCCTTTCCCCCCACCCCTTGCTCTTGGTTTATATCCCTTTCTCTGTTTTTGTCTGTCTCTTCTCTGGCTCATTGTGTCTCTGTCTCTGTCCCTGTCTCCATCTCTGTCTGTCTGTCTGTCTCTCTTTCTTTCTTATACCCTTTGATGACCTTTAAAAAAGTTAATTCTTTTAACTCTATTCCCTTTTGAAGCCATTATTGAACTCGACCCACTGATTGCAGCACTTGTGATTGAGAACCCTCTTTTGATCAATTTCCTTTCCCCAGAAATTAATGCGCCCATTAAGGCTTATAATTTTACTCACCAGGGCTATCAATCAAGGAGCTCAGAAATAGAGTTAAGGGTTTTCTTATAATTGGTAGCTGCCTGAGCTCTGTAAGGGAGCATGCAGAGGAAAAGGGGGGAGCTGGAGTGGGAGCACAGGACTGAAGGCAATATGAGCTTTGGCTCCAGTAACTGGCTATGTGTCCCTGTCAATGTGCCTGTTTGTAAGACCAGAATGCCTTCCAGATATAGACAGTTGCAGGACCACCTGACTTGGTCAGCTTCCACAAATATCAAAAACAAGCAATTGCTCCAGGTAGGATTCTTATTGAGGGAGGTCTTTCTCTTCCCCAGCTCCCTCCCAGTTCTTCGAAATGTAAAAAAAAAAAATAGTCCATCCACAGAAATCTCTATCATCTAATCCAACTCCCTAGGCAAAGAAAATAAGACCTGGAGACATTAAATGGCTTACTCAAGGTTCCACAGACATGAAGTAGCAAGTTCAAGTATAAATTCAGGTCTCTGGATACCAGGTTCCATTCACTTTCTACTTTGCCAGGCTTCTAGAGGGAAGTGCACAGGACAACCTCACCTGTCCACATGGGTTGGGACTGTGTCTCAGATCTCTTTCCAAACATGGGAGAGAATCAGAGGTCAGACACAGGACAGAAGCCCTTTTGGTTAAGTCATCACTTTGAGACTTCTCCAGTAGGAAACAATCCAGGTCAACCAAGCAGCAAGCACTATTAAGTACCTACTATGCGTCATGAGGTATGCTAGGTGCTGGAGGATAAAATACAATGAGTCTTCTCTAATGGACAGGATGATGAAGTCCTGTGGTGCAAGCTGTCAGGCCCAGTTAAAATGAATGCTCTTATTTCCATTGGGGGCAGGGAGTTGGATAAATGAGGTTACACTATTATTTTGGCCAGTTATTTGCATGAACTCAGTGTAAGTGATGACTATTCTTAAAGACAACCAGGAGGAAGGTCTTTCTAATGGCCAAAGAACAACAGATTCCCAGGAAGAAAAGAGATAGAGAAAAGAGGCAAGAAGAGTCTTCCTCTTAAACCCTCAAAATTAAGACTACGATCTCACCGACTCTTTTTTCTTACTGGACCTGAGATTTCATCCTGGGGAGTTCTAAGTGGAAAAATTCCCTTCAGCAATGAAGACAGGCACCTTTTCTGCAAATTATCAATAGCTGGCATCTTTGATTTTCTCAAACACTAAGCTACTAGGCTCATTTACTTCTGTATATTGCATGCCTAACCTGCTCTGCCTGTCGACTTCTCTAATTCTTAGCCAGTACCAAATCATACTGATGCTTACTGCTTTGTAGTATAGTTTGAGATCTGGCACTGCTAGGCTTCCTTCTCATTTTATTTTTATTATTTCCCTTGAGATTCTCAACTTTTTCTATCTCCAGATGAATTTTTTTTAGCTTCATAAATTAATCCATTGGTTGTTTGATTGGTATGGCACTTAATAAGTAAATTAAGGCATTATTGCCATTTTCATTATGTTCAGCCTACCCATGAGCAATGAATATTTCTCCAGTTATTGAGATCCACATTTATTTGGATAAATATCATTTCAGAATCATATTCATATAGTTCCTATGTGTATCTTAGCAGGTGGACTCCCAGGTATCTTGGACTTTTTGTAGTTATTTTAAATATAGTTTCACTTTCTATTTCTTCCTACTAGATATTGTTGGTAACAGAGAGAAATGCTGATGGTTTATGTAAGTTTATTTTATATCTTGTAAACTTGCTAAAGTTTTTAATTGTTTCAATTAGTTTTTTAGCTGACTCTCTAGGGTTCTCTAAGTAAACTAGCATATCATCTATCAAAAGCAATACTTTGATTTCCTTTTAGACTGTTTATTCCCTCAATGTCTTTATTTTGTTGCATTGCTATAGCTTGAATTTCTAACGTTATAATAACTCTACTGGACATTTTTGATTTACACCTAATCTTACTGGAAAGGTCTTTTGTTTGTCCCCATTACAAATAATGCTTGCTCTTTGTTTTAGAGATTCTATTTATCATATTAAGGAAAGATCCCTTTATTTCTGTGCTTTCTAGGTTGTAACATTAACACAACACCTGGCATTTGTTAGGCACTTAATAATATTCTAGTAAATAAAGGCTCGTAGGCTGAATGGGCACTGTATCTTGTTCAAAGAAAGCTTTTATGTATCTATTAGTATAATTGTGTTATTTTTATGGTTCAGTATTCATGTAGGGATATTGGTCTATAGTTTTCTTTCTCTGTATTGACTGTGTCTGGTATAGCTATCAATACCATATTTGTATTATAGAAGGAATTTACTAGGACTCCTTTTCCTCCTTTTTGAAAGTTTATATAATATTGTAATTCATTGTTCTTGAAATGTTTGATAGAATTTGCTTTTAAATATATCTAGTACTGGGTTTCTTTGTTTTCGTTTGAGAGTTCATCTATGACTTGTTCAATTTCTGCTTCTAAAATTTGGTTTTTTAAGTCTTCTAGTTCTTGTTCTACTAATCAGGACATTTTACATTTCTGTAAATGTTCATCCACTTCATTATACAGTCAGTATTCGTGGCATATAATTGGACAACACGGTGCCGATTAGTGTATTTGTTTTTCACTAGTTGTAAATTCAACATTTTCATTTTTGATACTGGTAATTTGCTTTTCTAATTTGGTTTTCTTTCTTTTTAAAAAATTGGTATCTAATGATCCATTTGTTTTATTGGTTTTCCCTTCCCCCCCAAAAAAAGCTCCTAATTTTATTTATTAATTCAATGGCCTTTTTTTCTTTCAATTTTGTGAGTCTCTTTTTTGAATTTCAAGATTTCTAATTTGGTATTTAATTTGGAGTTTTCAATTTGTTAGTTTTCTAGGGTTGGTTTTTTTTTTTGGTTGTTTCATACACAATGCATATATCTGCTCTTTCTCTCTTTTATTGTGAGAGTGTTTCGAGATATAAAATTTCCCCTAAGGATTGCTATCGCTTTATTAAAAAAATTTTGGCATGTTGTCATATTATTGTCACTAATTGTAATGAAATTATAACTTGTTTCTATGATTTGCTTTTTAACATACTTATTCTTTAGGTTTAAATTATTTAGTCTCTAATTAATTTTTAATAATTTCTCCAGGGGCCTTTATTGAATGCAATTTTATTTCATTGTAGTCTATAAAAGATGCACTTAATATTTCTGCTTTTCTGAATTTATTTGTGATGTTTTCATGCCCTAATATATGGTCAGTTTTTGTCAATGTGCCACACACAGATGAGTAATATACTTCTTTCTCTTTCCATTCAATAATCTCTAGCAAACTATCATATATGTGTGTATACCTATAATGTAATAAGTATAATGTATATAAGAATGTATGTGTATATGTATGTGTGTGTTTCTGTATTCTGTCCAGGTCCTTCACTTCTGGATTTTGTTTTTGTTATATTTATCTAGGTCTGAGAGGGATAAGGTACAGTGGATAGAGCACCAGTGCTGGAATCAGGAAGACCCAAATTCAAATGTGCCCTCAGACACTTACTAGCTATGTCCCTGGGCAAGTCATTTAACTCTGTTTGCCTCAGTTTCCTCATCTGTAAAATGAGCTGGAGAAAGAAATGGCAAACCACTCCAGGATCTTTGCCAAGAAAACCCCAAATGGGGTCACAAAGAGTCAGACACTACTGAAAAATGACTCAGAAACAACAAAAACGTTACCTATTTGAACAGGTTCTTGTGAGGAACCTATATTGAAAACTTTAAAGTGAGTTACATGTTAGTCATTACAGATATACATATTTATACATATATATACACATATAAATACACACATATACACATATATGTTGTGGTTATATAAATAACAATTACATTTTGTATGGGTGTATATATACACATATATATGTAATTCTGTATACTGCTTCATTTCATCCTCTCAACACTCCTGTGAGGTAGAGAATATGGGTTTTAGTGATAAGGAAACTGAAGCTCAGTAAAGTGCCCAAGGTAGCCAATGTGGTACATTTGAAGGATCATTGATTGAAGTCAAAGGTTATTGTTGTTATTGTTCAGTCCTGTCTGACTCCTCATGCTCTCATTGGGGTTTTCTTGGCACAGGTACTGGCATGGTTTGCTATTTCCTTCCTTAGCTTATTTTAGATGAGGAAACTGAAGCAAACAGGGTTAAGTGACTTGTCCAGAGTCACACAACTAGGCTGGATTTGAACTCAGGTCTTCCTGACTGCAGGACCAGGACTCTATCCACTGTGCCACCTGTCTGTTAGTCAAAGGACCTGGGTTCAAATCTTGCCTATATGAATTACTAGTTTATGACTTTGGGCAAGTACCACCCAGGTCTGGTCCTAGGTTTCTGTATCAGTCAAGTGAGATGTTTGGGCTAACAAGGTGACCTCTGAGGTCTACTATAGACTGAAGAACTTATAATGATGATCCTATGAAAAATGAGGAGGATTAGATTAGGAGAGCAGGAGGGAGTAGAAGTTTGGGACATGCTGAATTTATTTATTTGTTTGTTTGTTTGTTTGTTTGTTTGTTTAGTGGCAAGGCAAATAAGGGTTAAGTGACTTGCCCAGGGTCACATAGACAGTAAATGTCAAGTATCTGAGACTGGATTTAAACTCAGGTCCTCCTGACTCCAGGACTGGTGCTCTATCCACTAAGGAACCTAGCTGTCCCACGGGACATGCTGAATTGAAAGGACCAACAGGACGTTTGAATAAAGACTAATCAGCTAATTAAGAAAGGAGGGGAACGAAGTCATAATGATGTAATTGCCTAATGGATAGAGTGAAAAGATGGTTAAATGTTAATACATGTTTTTTAATTGACTAATTGATTTGGACCCAAAGGTTCTGTGTTCTGATCCCAGCTCTGCTCCCTATGGCCGGTGTGGCCTGGGTGAGTCATTCAGTTCCCTTCTCTGTGAAATGAAGGAGTTGGGCTTGATAGAACCTAAGGTCCTTTCCAGGATCTTCTACCCATTCTGGAAGGGACAGCGGGCAAAGGTAAAGAGAGCAGACAGAACCCCAGGTGGGAAATTGGGCGGCACTTCCAGTGGCTCTACTTGTCGCTCTGGAAATCCATACTCTTTCACAGCAGCATTTACCCAGAGACGTATATGGCTGGGAATCTTGGAACATGAGGATCTCAGATGAATCACAACCCTAAGTGACCCCAAGGTACAACAGAAACACACCTGATGGGTATGTGTTTGCCATGATGACTTGCTATAATATTTCAATTATCTTGGGTTTTTTTTTTGTTTGTTTGTTTTGGTTTGGTTTTTTTTGGTGAGGCAATTGGGGTTAAGTGACTTGCCCAGGGTCACATGGCTAGTAAGTGTCATGTATCTGAGACTGGATTTGAACTCATGTCCTCCTGACTCCAAGGCCAGAGCTCTATCCACTGTGCCACCTAGCTGCCCTGCAGTGTTTCAATTATCTTATCAGGGATAATGAAAATACATATTTGGCTTATACCATCAATATACTTAAGTGTATGGGGTGGTCACGGAGGACAAGGACCTCTGGCGTGAGGCTTGCTGAGCCCTTATCTTTGTTTGTTTGGGTGTTTTTTTAGGCAATTGGGGTTAAGTGACTTGCCCAGGGTCACACAGCTAGTAAGTGTCAAGCATTTGGTCTGAGGCCGGATTTGAACTCAGGTCCTCCTGACTTCAGGGCCGGTGCTCTATCCACTGCGCCATCTAGCTGCCCCTTACTGAGCCTTTTTCAGGGCTGCTCATCCACCTTTGGTGTCCACCTTCACCCAGCTCTCACCTGTGGCTCCAAGATACTGTAGCATGCACAGCCACTCCCACCCTGATAAAACCATCGCAGCAGACAGGCTAAAGCAGGTTGAGAATGACCAACAGGCTGCAAACCCACTGATGAGTTGGGGGAAGCCTACCCCAAGTAAGTGGAGACTTCCTCACGTGGTGGAATGGATGGTGGCTGAGAACAATTTGTTCCAAGGCCACAAAGGTGACTGAAGCAGGTGCTACAGAGCACTTCAGAGCTTGGTCAAATATGGAAGACGCCAAGGTCATCTACCATGTCCTGGACCACATCCAGTTGTCTTGACTTCTGTCTTGCCGTTGGACTTTGATGACTCTGGAAGACTCTGGCTCATTGGAACAAATTGTTCACATCTGCCTATTCTACCACGGAAATCTTCGCACGCTTGGGGTAGACATGCCACTAACTCACCAATGGGTTTGAAGTTACCCTCAATGGTTTAGCCCATCTGCCAAGACAGCATGCTACAGCTTCTTGGAGCTACAAGTGAGAGTTGGGTGAAAATGCGGACACCAAAGGTGGGTGAACAGCCGTGAGAAGGGCTCAGCAAGCCCTCACACCAGAGGTGCCAGTCTTTCCTGAACACCCCATACCCGCCAACTACATACACTGACAACTAGGGGATGAGGGTAGTCTTCCCATGAGCTGAGCTTTAAAGGAAACTGAGGATTCCAAGAGAAGGGGGTGAGAAAGGAGTCTATTCTATAAACTACACAAAAGTGCAGAGGAGGGATATGGAATATCAAGGCCGGAGAACAGCAAATAGGCCAAATTGGTTGGGACGATCAATGACTAAAGGAAAAGGAATATGAAATTAGTCTGGGAAGGTAGGAGAGAGCTAGAACTAGAATGATAAGGGCTTAAAAGCCAAGCTGTGAAGCAGTATTTGATCCAGAAAGCCATAGGGAGCCCCTGAAGATAAGTACCTTGTTAATCTAGTCTAACCTGGACCCTTAAAGGGGTAGCGGAACTCTGAGTCACAAAAGGAAACCAGGCCTGAAGAATATTGCAACTTGAAACCTTGTAAGTAGAGTCATTAAGTCTACGAAATATTGCAGGATTGGAACACAAAACATCATTATGCCATTAATAGCCTTATTAAAACCTCTAGATGCAAATGACATGACAAATTAAAAAAAAAACCCTCATACCTACCAATCACAGAATAAATTATTTATCTGATGGATGGTCATGCAGCTCCTCTAGACCCAAAGAACTTGAACTTTCTGAAATGAGAGAGGTTTGAAGAAGTTATCTTTTAAAAGAATCCAAATTCTCATAATTCAGGCAAGAAGGCAGGGGCTGGGGCAGCTAGGTGGTGCAGTGGATAGAGCACCGGCCCTGGAGTCAGGAGGACCTGAGTTCAAATGTGGCCTCAGACACATTTACACTTACTAGCTGTGTGACCCTGGGCAAGTCACTTAACCCCATTGCCTAGCCAAAAAATAAAAAAAAAAGAAGGCAGGGGGTGTTCCCCTATTCTCCCAAGAGGTTCCTGGGAAAGCACATACACCCCAATCCAAAAATATCTTCACTGGGCTCCTGGGGATAGGATATATGGAAATATGTGGATATATAATGAAAAATATTATCCAGTTGAAAATTAAATAGGAAGGATTCACATTATATTCATATTTTATTGTTCAGTTGTTTCAATCATGTTTGACTCTTCATGATCCCACTTTGGGGTTTTCTTGGCAAAGGTACTGGAGTGATTTGCCATTTCCTTTTCCAGCTCATTTTACAGATGAGAAAACTGAGGCAAACATGGTTAAGTGACTTACCCAGAGTCATATAGCTAGTAAGTGTCAGAGGCCAGATTTGAACTCAGGAAGATGCGTTTTCCTAACTTTAGGCCCAGCACTCTATTCATTATGCCACCTAACTGCCCCTTCCTTGTCTGTTAAATAGGACTAAAAATACTGGCACTCCCTCCCTACCTTCAGGAGTGTAGGAGGCCGGCACTTTGAGTACTATGGAAATGTGAATTAGAGACCCTCTAGTCCAGTCCCCTCCATAACAGTGTAAGATTTTTGAAGCCCAGAAGTATTAGTACAGTGTAGTAAAGCTATGTTATGAGCTCAGGCCTTCTGACTCCAAGTCCAGAGTTCTTCAGTCAGGTAATCAGGTGTCCTAAAACCTAGCAGAGCTCAGAAGAAATGGAAGTTTGGATTAGAAGCAGAAAAAGGGAGATGCTTGGAGTACTGAACAAATGATGATATTGGGTCATATGACACAAATAAAGAGCTCTAAGGTTTGCAAGGTGCTTTACATAGGTTAACTCATTTGATCTTCATAATAACCCAAGGAGGGCCTTGATATTGTTATCCCCATTTTACAGATGAGGAAACTGAGGCTGAGAGAGTTGAAATGTCTTGTCCAGGATCTCACAGCTACTAAGTGAAGCAGGATTTGAATGTGAATCTTCCTGACTCCAAGTCCTATCCACTGCTTGCATGTTAGTCAATGTAAGTTAAACATGTGCAGTTAGATGGTCAACTATTCTCAGGAGGCAGAGGCAGATACTCTTTACTATCCCATTTGATAGATGGGAAGACTCAGTCCCAGAAGAGTCTACCAACTTTCCCAAAGTACAGCCGGTGGATCAGTGGCCAAGTAGCACCACTTCAGCAATTCCTGGTTCTCTGTAGTTCCTTCCAAACCCCACAGGGTAACTCAATAGCCTACATTTGTTCTTGGATCCTTTTTCCACCTTACATAGTCCCAACGGGGCTTTGCTGCCTTATAAAAAGCCATCTCCCTAGCATCTGAAACACAGCTGCCTCTGGGGAAGGAAAATGGGAGCTATTCATTGCATAACAGCAGACCCATAGCCGTCAGGAAGTTTAAGCAACAAATACCAGAGGGAATTTAGGTTGACAGCCTATATAGTTGCCCCATCTGGCAGGCAAAGACCATGGAAATAGTATCTCTCCTCCAGAAGATGATGCCAGCAGAGGAATTAAGGCCTCTAGCTTTACAACTTTAGAGCTCACCTGAAAGCCTTCACTTCCCCATAGGATAGTTCCCCCAAATTCAAAAGTGGGGTGTCAGTTTGGTTTTGAGTCAGGAGGGAAAATAAGATGTGAAAATGTTTCCTTATCTGTAAAGGGAGGAGGTTAAAGATCAGATCAATGGTCTCTAAGGTCCTTCCAACTGTATCTGCTATGATCTGACTTTCTTGTTTTCATTAAAGAACTTATGGCCTGCCTTCTAAATCTGACCCACTCTTTCTACATTTCTACTTTCTACTTTCAGCATTTCTCTACTTCTACCTGAAAAGTATGCAATCTAAGGATGGTCCACTCAAGGAAAACTGGGTGGTGGAGAGTGGAATGCTGGTCATTCTTTCATTCCCACTGGGGAAAAGTGGTAGTACACAGTGTCTGTATTTACACAACCATTGTCTGGGTTGCTATATAGCATCTAGCACTTTTCAACTGTCTTTTCAACTGTCCACTTAGTTTTTTCACCTGCAAAATGGCAACAATAGCCTTTGATCCTTTGATCTCCATACAGACAAAGGAGATGTTCCTTTAACTTTATCTTGCAAAGGTTCAGATACTTTCACTTTCATAAGAGGAGGCCACATGAAACAAAAGTCGCTAGAGGCAGCTGAGTTGCGCAGTGGGTAGAGTTCTGGCCTTGGAGTCAGGAGGACCTGAATTCAAATCCTACCTCAGACACTTGGTACTCAAAAAGCAAAAAAATAAAATAAAAGTCACTAGATTTTCCTTTGATGTATATTTCAACTTGTTCATTCCTTTACTTGGGACTTGCTCCCTGAGGAAATTACTTTATTTTTCAAAATTTTAATTTTCAGCTTCAAATTCTCTCCCTCTCTCACACTCCTCCCCCCAAATTGAGAAGGCAAGAACAATAATGTCCATTACACATATGAAGTCATGCAAAACATAATTCCACATTAGCCATGTTGCAAAAGAAAGAAAAAGCAAGAAGAAGGAAATGTGCTTCAATCTGCACTGGGTTCATCAGTTCTCTCTCTGGAGGTGGGAGGCATTTTTCATCTTAAGTTCTTTGAAATTGTTGTGGATCATTATGTTGATAACAGTAACTGTCTTTCATAGTTGATCATTGTTACAACATTGCTCTAGTGTTCCTTTGGTTCTGCTCACTTCACTTTGTATCAGTTCATATAAGTCTTCCCAGGGTTTTCTGAAACCATCCCCCTCATAATTTCTTATAGCACAATAGTATTCCACCCCAACTTGTTCTGTCCTGCCCCAACTGATAGGCATCCCTTAGATCTCCAATTCTTTGCCACCACAAAAAGAACTGTTAGAAATATTTTTGTATAAATAGGTCTTTTTTGTTTTTCTCTGATCCCTTTGGGATACAGACTTAGTAGCGGTATTGCTGGGTCAAACAGTTTTATAGCCCATTGAGCATAATTCCAAATTATTCTCCAGAATGGCTGGACCAGTTCACAACTCCACCAACAGTGCATTAGGGTCTCTATTTTTCCACATCCTCTCCAGCACTTATCATATTCTTTTTCTGTCATGTTAGCCAATCTGGTAAGTGTGAGGTGGTACTGAAGAAATTATTAATTAATGCCTCTTGCCTTTAAATTTTTCTTTTTAATAATGAATGTAACCATCAACAAACAGAAATGTTCCAATATATACAGATAACATATGAACTTGTTCCTTCTTTGGTTGTTTTAAGTTATATCAATAAAATTGTCCTGTTTGTGTCCCATTTTAACCTTTTTGTCCTATTCTATATAATCTTTTGTTTTATGGAGTATTTTTCTTTTCTATTATTTTTTTTTCTGCCCCATTAACTCACTCCTTCCTCCAATAGGAACCCTACCTTATAAAGCAACAGGAAATTTTTTAAAAATCATAAGCACAGTCAAGCAAAACAAATCAACTCAGAGAATGCTTTATATCTTTAACAAAGAGGCAGCAAGGCTTAAAGCACAGAATCATTGAGCCTGGAGTCAGAAGCACTTAACAAACAAGAGACCTTCTCTGACAACGTCTATAAAATTCTTTCCAAATAGGCTCCCCACCTCTCTGCCATGAAGAAGGAGCAATGTTTCGTTACTTGACGGTTTCTTTAGGAGACTCATACCAGCAATGGTGTGAGCAATCAGGAACAGAAAAAGAAAAGCATGTGACTTTCTAGTAGACCACGGACCACTATGGACTATGAACCATAGATATCCTCTAGACATCTCTCGAAAGCTAAGGGATGCATATCTCTGGATAGGTGATCAGAGAAAAAGTGGGAAGTGCCACATATTTTTCAGGTTGTATGTGGAGGGCCTGAAAGAATTTGGAAAAGGCTAGGACATTAAAGTTATCTAGGTTTCAATTTATTCAACTATGAAATAAAGGTGTTGGACTAGGTCCCTTCCACCTATGGTCCTAGGTAGGGACCTTTCAAGTTTAATAAAGAAATGTATCTCGGGGCAGCTCAGTGGTGCAGTGGATAAAGCTCCAGCCTTGGAGTCAGGAGGACCTGAGTTCAAATGTGACCTCAGACACTTGACACTTATTAGCTGTGTGACCCTGAGCAAGGCATTTAACCCCAATTGCCTCACCAAAAAGCAAAAGGAAAAAGAAAAAAAAAAAGAGAGAAATGTATCTCTAACAAAGGGCAGCTAAGTGGCTCAGTGGATCAAGGGCTGGCCTGGAGTGAGAAAGACCTGACTTCATGGCCAATCTCAGACACTAACTTGCTGTACGACCCTGGGCAAGTCACTTAACCTTATTTGCCTCAGTTTCCTCATCTGTAAAATGAGCTGGAGAAGGAAATGACAAACCCCAAATGGAGTCATGAAGAGTCTGACACAACTGAAATGACTGAATAACAATAAATCTCTAATAAGCTGTTTGTCTCTATATGTGAGCTCAGTATATCTAAGCTGATGATTATCCTTATTGTAAATTGGCAGATTTTATAGCCCAGTGACTACATGGTCAGCCTTGGAGTCAGGAAGTTATGCATGTACACTGTCTGTGTGACCATGGGAAGTCATTTGCTCTTTTTCTTGTCACCCTCCTGATGTCAATGGTCTTCTTTGAGAACAACAACAATCTATCTTTTTTTAAAAATTATCGAGCTTTTCTGTATTTACATCATCATCTGTCAGGGTCACAATCCAACATCTAGTATGATAGATTCCTCCTAGCCAGAGAGAGGGCTTAAACAAACAGTTCTTTTATTAAAATCATATTCTAGCACCCTCGGGTAGAATCTGCATGTCTCACAGCAATTTAAAAGGAGCCCAAAGGACAAGATAAAATAGAAGCTGCCTCTGAGGTTTAAAAAGCAGTGAACAAGTTATTTCTTCGGAGGCTCAGGAGCTCTCCACCAGTCTAAAAAATTACTTTTATACTCCTCTTGGCAGCGAGGTAGTATAGTAAATAGAGCACTAATCAGGAAGATCTGAGTTCAAATCCTGCCTCAGACACTTACTAGCTGTGTGACCCTGGGCAAGTCATTTAACTTGTCTATCTCAATTTCCTCCACTGTAAAATGGGGATAATAATAGCATCTTCCTCCCAGGAATGTGAGGATCAAATCAGATATTTATAAAAGTTCGTAGCATAGTGGCTGACACATAGTAGGTGCTTAATAAATGCTTATTTCCTTTCCTTCTTGCCCAAAGGACCCCCACCTACCTGGGTGCAAAGTTAACCCCAACTACCCCAGATCTGCACCACAACTTCCTAGTTTGCAGTAGTCCTAGCTAGTGTCGAGGGTAAGAGAATTAAGAAAGGAAGGGGGGAGGGGGAAAGCAGTTAATTACAAGCAACCACACCACATCATCCAAACTGCTTTCTAAAATGTCCATAGTTCTACCAATAGTGTATTTAATACATTGTATTGTTGGGTAGGGGCTAGGAGGCATAGTGGATAGAGTGCTGGCTGTGGGATCAAGAAGACCTGAGTTTAAATGCTACCTCAGACATTTACTGGCTGTGTGATCCAGCAAGTCACTTAGCTTCTCTGGGCCTCAGTTTCTCCATCTGTTAAATGGGGATAATAATAGCATCTACTTCAAGGATTGTTGTGAGAATCCAGTAAGTTAACATGCAACCTTTAAAGCACTATATAAATGCTATGAAGTAACAGTAGTACCAACCACTTACTATCCATGTGACCTTAGAAGAAGTCACTTAACTTCTCTGCACCTCAGTTTCCTCATCTGTAAAACGAGGGAATTAGATTAAATGGTCCCTAAGGCCCCTTCGAGACTTAAGTTTATGATTCTATAGTCCTATGACTAGAATGATAAAGAAGAGAAGGTGCTCATAAAAGCAGAGAGCAAATGGGTTGCTGTTTCTGCACTAAGACCACAAAGGACCTGTCTCACAAGATTGGGCAAACTGGAAGAAGGAAAAAAAAAAGAAAGAAAAAGAAAAAACCACAGGAGAAGCTGGTCAGGTTACAGACTTAGGACCCCCTTCCTCCCTACCCTCCCTTCTAGCAAAGAGTAAATCCCCACTTGAGTTGAAAGGATTCACTTTTGTCACTCATGAATAAACCGGTTAAACACGGTTTGGATTTACTGAATGTGAAAACAACTGGATTAAGGCATAATCTAGCTAGAAAGGAAATGGAAGCATGAAGAAAGCAATTACAAAGATGCAGTGTTTACCTCTGCCAAGCAGGGATAGCTTTTCCAGCATTAAAATTAAATTCTCTTAAATGTTTTAGCCTTCCATTAGGTTAAAATAATAATCATGTTCATGGTTGCCATTCTGATAAGAGAATTGGTTATCATGGCAACCACACACTTGCAGTTAAGATTAGTCTCCCACCCTTTAAAGAAGGACCCTCCCTACTAAAGTTGGTAACTACTTAGTAAGAGGTTGGGTCACTCAGAGCAGGGGCACTGATGCCCAGGACACTGAACTGTGGTTCCCACCATGGCACAGAAACACCAGGAGGTGGTAGAACCAGTACTGGATTTAAATCCAGAAAACCTGGGTTCAAGACCCAGCTCTGGCACCTCCTAACTACCATGACTTTCTAGCTTCAGATGAGGATGCTATTACTTCCACTACCTTCCTAACAGGGTTACTGCAAGCATAGCAAACCGTAAATTGTAAAGTCCTATAAACATGTGAGTCATTATCATTAAATCACACTGATTTAGAAATTAAAATAGTACCTCAGTTTGAGGCTCACGAGATGCTTGCCTGTGCTAGATGGCACATGGAGTGAGTTTTATGTGGCATTATCAGGGACTCTCTCTGATCTCTTTTAGAGAGGCCTTATTCATAAAAGGGTATCTGACAAATAACCAGTATGTCCTTATTCCTATTTAAACTACTCCCACTTTCAGAGAAAGAATTGATAAATAGAAGCGTACATAATATGGTTTATATATGTATATGTACATGCATGTATATACATATGTATATATGTGTATACATGTACATATACATGTGTGTACACACATATATACATGTGTGTGTCAAATGTTAGCCTTCTCTAGGGTGGGGTGGGAAGGGAGACAGTTTGGAACTTAAAATACAACCAAAAAAAAGGGGCAGCTAGGTGGTGCAGTGGATAGAGCACCAGCCCTGGATTCAGGAAGACCTGAGTTCAAATCCAACCTCAGACTCTTGATACTGGGCAAGTCACTTAATCCCGATTGCCTTACCGGAAAAAAAAAAAAAACTAACAAAAAAATTAATTAAATTAAAAAAAAAATTTAAACCACTCTCTTTCTCTCTGAATCTGAATTCTCAGAGGGCTTACTGTTTCTTGTGATGCTACCCTCTATTGCGATTTATTTGTTAATGTATAAATCCTTTCTCCTCAACTACCTTTCCTGACTTTTCTAGTATTGTTACTCTATTACTTCCCTCCCTTTAGACTGGGAGCTCCTTGAGAGTAGGGACTCTCTTTAATCTTTCTTTGCATTCCTCCAGTACTTTGCACAGTGCCTGCTTAAGACAGGCTTGTTGACTGACCCCCCCAAGCTCTGGGCTTCTTGCTATTCTGAACCTACAAGGATGTTCCATCTCCCAATCTCCATGTCTTTGCACTGGCTGTTGCTCGTGTCTTGGAATGCACTCCCTCCTCTTTTCTGACTTTTGAAGTTCTGGATTTTCTTCAAGACTCACCTACAGGCCACCCCCATATGGAAACTTTCCTCACCCGCCAGTTCTTCAAGTCTGCTCCATCCCAAAACTTCCTTCTATTCATCTTGTACTGCATGCGTGTGTATGTATGTTTAAATGTGGTCTCTTCTATTAGAATGTAAACTCCTAGAGGGCAGAGACCAATTCACTTCTGTCTTTGTATCCCCAGTGCTTAGGGGAAGCCTGACACATAGTAAGAGCTCAATCAATGTTTACGAATTGATTAAGTGAGCTCCTTGAATGAAGGGCCCCTCATCTTTGTGTGCCCTAAAGTGGTGGTGTCACATGGGTCACTAAATAGAAATTGAGTCATACTTTGACTTAGAAAGCCACTTATTAACATTATTATTCCTCATTTATCTATTTAACTGTTTATTTACTTTGTATTATTTATTTTGTTAAATGTTTCCAAATTACATTTTAATCTAGTTTGGGCCACACTCCACAATACTGTTGACCACAGGGCTGCATATTTAACACTTCTGCCCTAGAATGCCTAACGATGCTTTGCATAGACAAGGCACTTAATAAATCATAGGTTCACAAAAGTTTGTTTGTAATTTTTGTTGATTTAAAGAATTCATTTCCCATTCTGGCAGTGACTGCTTTTTAAAATTTTATTTTATTTTTATATAAATTATATATATATTATACATAATTTTATGTATTTTATATACAGTTTTTATAATTTTATCATTTAATATAAATGCTGACAGAAAGCAGATAAGACCTGGAAGACACTTTCATATATTTACAAATCACAGAAGGTGAATCATCTCCTTTCTCCTTCTTGAAATAAATTCCCTTATCTGCAGCTCATATAGGAGCCTTAAACACTATGCAAGAGCAACATTGGCCTGAGCCTCTTTTAAAGGTAATGGAGAGAAGGAAGAGAAGAAGGGCAGCTTCTAGATAAACATGCCCACAATTTCCCCTTAACATAAACTTGAAAAAAAAATTGGCTCTATACCTCTGAGAAAACTTCTAACAAATGAAATATGCACTTTTTGAGATCCAATTAGCTCTGGCAGTGACCTCTTGATACAATTTTTTTTGTTGTTGTTGTTTTGTTTTGTTTTTTTGGCGAGATAATTTAGGTTAAGTGACTTGCCCTGGGTTTTGGTTTTTTTTTTTTTTGCATGAGGCAATTGGAGTTAAATGACTTGCCCAGAGTCACACAGCTAGTAAGTGTTATGTGTTTGAGGTCAGATTTGAACTCAGGTCCTCCTGACTCCAGGGCTGGTGCTCTATCCACTGCACCACCTAGCTACCCCTAGGGTCACCTTTTGATACAGTTTTGAGAAGAGAATAAAAACATAAACAAGACACAAATAAAACAAGTATTCAATTTCCTTTAGTGTTTTTTAATAAACTACTGTGGTTCCCCAAATAAAAAGCTCTAATTTTTTTTTTTTTAGTGACAGCAGAGAAATGAAATTAGCTTCCAACAGGAATTAGAATTGACATTTAACTTTGCATATCAAGAGGGACGCAGTTAGTCTGGAGGACCGGAGCTCAAATTCTGCCTCAGCCAGTTCATGAGCCAAGTCAAGTCACCGAGCAGTTATTGAGCACTTACTATGGCCAAGGCAGGTCATTTAAGTTTTGTACCCTCAATTTCCCTTCGTGTAAAAGGGATATAATAATAGCACCTACTTCACAAGGTTATTTTGAGGATCAAATTAGATAACATAGATATAGTTAGATAAAGGGCTCTTTGTAAATCTAAAGGCTATATAGGTGTGAGCTATTATATCAATTAATCTAAATATTTGCCTTCTTTCCAATGATTCAAATGTAGCACCCCCTTCTACTTTCTACTTTCTCACAGAGCAGTTACCACCTCAAGGTTCTGGAGGCAGTTGGTAGAACTGCCCTATTAAGACTATACTCAAGGCTCTGATGACGTGCTGTTAATACAGCCAACCAGTAGACTCGATGAACTCTTAGCAAAGGGATTTATACATAGTAAGAACAGGTGTTACAAAATATTCTCCCTCCATTACCATGGGCTCCATTCTCTTGTCTTACAGAAGAGTGGGCTCAAGTTTAGTGCAGAAGAATAGTAAGACACGGGGCAGCTAGGTGGCACAGTGGATAGAGCACCGGCCCTGAAGTCAGGAGGACCTGAGTTCAAATCCAGCCTCAGACCAAACACTTGACACTTACTAGCTGTGTGACCCTGGGCAAGTCACTTAACCCTAACTGCCTAAAAAAAAAAAAAAGAAAAAAGAAAAAAAAAGAAACAATAGTAAGAGAGGTATGGGTATGGATGGGGATGGCATTTGCCACAGTGACTCACAATTCCAGCATCATAAGACCTTCAATTCCTTTCTCTTTGTGAAATCTTCACAAAAGGGCTTATTAATTCTTGATGGTCATTCTCTTGAGCTGATAGCAAGAACTCCTTTTTTTTTTTTTTTTTTGCTACCAGAGATCTCAATCTTGGAAGCCACCTCTTTCTTCCACTGAGTCTGTCAGTATCGTTGGTTTGACTGCAAATTGTGTCTCTTTTCACTTAAGCAGGCCTCCAACTTTCTCAAACTGAGTCTCCAATTGCTGGATGGGGTGTCTTCTGGGCGAGTAAATCTGATGTTAGATGCTATGACCTATAGCATATAGGTTGAGAGAAAATATCCCTTCCAGGAGGTGAAGAACTGGGTTTTTCCCAGTCTGCTAATTCTCTCTTCAACTGTCTCAATTGCCTCCATGTCTTCCCTATTTAAAGCCTGCAGGGGTAAAACCAATTTGTTCAGCCAATATCCAGACTCCCTTTCTGATTCATTAAAGGGGCTCATAAAGGGATTACCAGGAAGAACAATTTTATAGCTAGTTTAACACCTAGTTATCACATTAAAATCTTATGATCTGTGATTAAATTCTGTGACTACATCAATTGAGTTGGGGTAGGGGGAGGATTATATCCTTAAATACAAAATGATCTCCATTTAATAGGTTTCAAGACTAATTATAACATCCGTTAATTCAACAAATCTCTTTCTTCTTTGTTGGTCCAAATAGTTGCACATGGTGAAGTTTAACCGAATTTCAGGGGATGCTTTTCCTTCTTTCCAGAAAAAGTGAAAACTTTCAACAGATATGCACTTTATTTCCAAGAGGGAAATCTCTATATATTATAAAGGTTTTATAAGTGAAAAAAAATCTTACCCATCTGGGTCACATTTTTTAAAAAATTATATCTTTTGTTTTTATATTATCTTCCTTTCCAAATATATCCCTCCCTCACTGAACAAGAGGAAAGGGGAGAGGGGAAGCAGTTTAGCAAATCAACTAAAACATCAACCAAGTTTAACAGCATATGCATTATTGCACATCCATAATCTTTTCATCTCTACACAGAAGGGAAGAAGATGCATTTCACAATTCTCCAGGAGAAGCTTCCTGGTCATTAAAATTTCATAGTATTTAGGATTTTGTTTGGTTATTGTTCTTTCTATTTACATGTTTTGGTTTTTATGTATATTGTTTTCATGGTTCTGCTTACTTCAATCTAAAACCATTCATGGAAGTCTTCCTATGCTTTTCTGAATTCTTCATATTCACCATATCTTTTTTCTTTTTTTCTTTTTTTGGGCTAGGCAATGGGGTTAAGTGACTTGCCCAGGGTCATACAGCTAGTAAGTGTCAAGTGTCTGAGGACAGATTTGAACTCAGGTCCTCCTGACTCCAAGGCTGGACCTCTATCCGCTGCGCCACCTAGCTGCCCCTTATTCACCATTTCTTATAGTGTAATAATATCCCATAATATTTATGTACCACAATTTGTTTAGCTATTCATCAATCAATAGATATCTACTTTCTTTCCAGCTCTTTGCCACCACAAAAAATGTTGTTAAAAGATTCAAAAGAACCTGTGGAGAGCAGAAGGGAAAGCTAGTAGCTAGCAAAATAGGCAACCCATCAATCAAGTATTTATTAAGCACTTACTATGTGCCAAGCACAAAAAAAGTGTGTGGGGGTGGGGAGGAGGGGAGATAAAGTGGAGAGGGGGGAAGGGATGGAATCTGCAAACTATAGGCCAAGAAGCTTTACTTCAATTCTTGACAAATTTCTAGAAGCTATCATTAACAGGATAGTGAGCATTGAGAAAAAGTAGGGATCAAAAAAACAAATCATGCCAGACTTGACCTTATATGCTTTTATGACAGGTTAATAGACTGGTACGTAGGGATTGGTATAGACAGTTAACCTAGATTTTAGCAAAACATCTGACAGTTTTTCAAGTCTTTCTTTCGGAATAGGTCTAAAGCATAAACTAGACAATTATATGATTGGATGGATTTGGATCTAGTTGAATGAACAGATCCAAAGAGCTGTCAATAATGGCTCAATGGCAGTTTGGAGGAGGCTCCAGGGGAGTGACCTGTGGATCAATTCTTGGCTTTTTTCTGCTTAACATTTTTATCAATAGGCATAGATAGTTACAGGCATAGATGGTATGCTTATCAAATTTTGTGATAACACAAAGCGGAAAGAATAGCTAACGGAATTCAAAAAGTTCTCAGAAAGTTGTAACATTCAACCAAATCTAATAAAATGGCCTTGAAGAAAGGTAAATAGAAATTCTAACACTTGGGTCCAAAAATCAACTTAACAAGTACATGATAGGGGAGGTGTGACTTGTTTGCTCTGCTCAGTGCCAGAGGACAGAACAAGAAGCAGTAGAGGGGAAGTTCAAAAAAGGCAAATCCAAGCTTCCAGTAAGGATAAACAGAGATAAATAGTTTTATCTTCCATTGAAATACATTCCATTGAGTACTTCCATTGAAACAGCCCAGGAGCTAATGGTTTCCTTCTCACTAAGCATCTTCAAGTCAAGACTGGATGGGCATATATGAGGAGATTCCTTTTTAGCTATGGCTTGAGCTAGCTTCCCTTTGAGGTCCTTTTCAATGTTGAGATTCTGTGAAATTGAAGACAAGCCCTAACACGATTCCAGCTTTCCTCCACTATCAACTACACTAGCAGCCTGGTCTCACTTTAAAACGGTATTTGACATGGTAATCTTGATACCAGTTTTTCTTTTTCTTTTCTTGTAAATTTTTTTTTATTCTATACTTAAGTAAACAATAAGAATAGGAAAAAAAAACCCCAACACATTGCTAGGTACACAGCAGACAGTAAGAGAGGATTCAACATAAAACAGTAAGTTTCCTTTCAAGAAAACCTATATAGTAAACACTACACATTCTTTTCAAAGCTGCCCAGTTTTTCTTTGCTTCCTTCTAGGTTTTCTTTTGTTCTCTGCTGTGCACTTTTTACTTTATTTTTTCCCTCCTTCCCCCCACCTCCATAAAGAGGGCTACAATTAAGCATGAATATACATATATATATATATATACACATATACATAGGTATCTATAAACATACACATATATACATATATATACTTATACACATATACGTAAGTCTGTACTATGCTCTTTTTTTTTTTAAGGTTAACATTGATCCTGAAACACAGTAGTCCAGCTTGCAAAATATGATAGCATGTGAACCAAACCCTTACTGCTGCCTGGATATGCAGATTAGGAAGCCAGTTCAACTACTTAGGCCTATATCTCAATTTATACAATAACAACACTGTAATGATAAACAACTTTGAAAGCTGTAAGAATGACCATCCATTATACCAGAGGGCCAATAAGTAAACAAGCCATCTACTTCCTGACAGAAAGGTGATAGATTCAGTGTACCAAATGAGAGATGCATTTATTTATTCATTAATTTATTTATTTAGTTATTTTTAGCACAGCTAATGATGGAATGTTTTGCTTGACTGTGCATATTTGTTACATGGGAATTTGTTTTCCTTTTTGTTTTTCCTTCCAAAGTAGTTGGGGGTGGGAGATAAATAATTTATTATAAAAGAAATAAAACTTTAAAAAATGTTTAAAGAGCAAAAGGACCTATAAATAGAAAAATATTTATAGCAGCTCTCTTTCTAGTAGTCAAGAACTAGAAACCAAGCAGGTGTCCATCAACTAGGGAAAGGTTGAACAAATTATGGTACATGAATATAATGGAATAATATTATGTCATAAGAAATGATGAAAGGGAGTTTTGGTGAAACCTGAGAAGATCTGAACTGATGCAACATGAAATGGGCAAAACAATTTGTACAGTAACAATACCGTCAAAACTAGTGACTTTGAAAAGACTTAAGAACTCTGCCTCACACAATGTGGAACCATGACTCCAGAAAGCCAATGATGAAACACGCTGCCCATGCCCTGAGAGGTGATGGACTGAGGATGTGGAATTTGACATGCCTTGGCCAATGCAAGAATTTGCTTTGCTTTACTATGCATGTTTTTTTAAATAAGGTTTTATTGCTATTTTCTGTTTCTTACATCAGCAGTTATCCATCCATGTATCCCTACCCTCCCTATCCCAGAGATGATCCCATATGATAAATACTTTTTAAGAGAGGAAAAAGTCAGCACAACCGGATCAATACTTTGAAAAAAAATCTGAAAACTTGTGCAATGTCTAACACCTATGTATCTCCCACTTCCACAAGGGTAGGCTAAGGGTGTCTTCTCATATCTCATTTTAGTCCTGTTTGATCTTTTTAAAAAAAATTTATTCATTTGGAACTTAAATACAAAAAAAGTTTCCATTTACACAGCATGATACAAAGAGAGGATTCAAAATGAAACCATCAATCTCCATTTCACAGGTTACTTTTTTGAAAAACTATGTAATAAACACTACACATCATTTTCCAAGCAACACTGCTTTTCTGTGCTTCCTTCTGTTTTCTTTTGTTCTCTGCTGCATACTGTTCGATCTTTATAATTTTGTTGCATTCACTTTTGATTTTTTTGTTGTTCATTTTCTTTGTATTATCTATAATATCGTATATCTTATTTTCTTGGCTCTGCATGCTTCAATCTGCATTTCATGTAGATCTTTCCATGTTTCTCTATTCATTACATAAATCATTTCTTACTGCACAGTAATATTCTATTACATTCATGTACCACAATTTGGCCATTCCCCAACTGATGGGCATCTATTTTGTTTTCAAGTCTTAGCTATCACAAAGATTGCTGCTCTACATATTTTTGGAGTAAATGAGGCTTTTTCTTATTTTCCTTGGGGCATAAGCCCCGTAATGGAGTATCTGATCCAAAGGATATGGGCATTTTAGTCATTTTATTTGTTTTGGTTTTTTTAGGCAATTGGGGATAAGTGACTTGCCCAGGGTCACATAGCTAGTAAGTGTCAAAGGTTTGGTCTGAGGCCAGATTTGAACTCTGGTCCTCCTGACTTCAGGTCTGATGCTCTATCCACTGTGCCACCTAGCTGCCCCTAGTCATTTTATTTGCATTAATTCTAAAGTGCTTTCCAAAAATGGTTGTGCCATTCACAGCTCCACCAACAGCATATTAATGTGCCTATCTTTTCACAACTCCTTCAACATCAACTGTTGCCATTTTTACCCATTTGCAGAGTGTGAAGTGAAACCTCAGGGTTGTTTTGGTCCACATTTCTCATTAGTGATTTGTGACATTTTTTCAAGTGGTCATGAATATTTTGCAGTTCTTCCTTTGCATGTTTGTTAAAAGGGATTTTTCTTTTTTTCTTCTCAATTGGGGAGGTTGGGAAGGAGGGAAAAATCTTACTTTTGTTCACCAAAAAAAATTAAGGAAAAAAAAAAGCATGTTTGTATTTTTTTTTTAAAACTTGAAGTAGCACAAGGGTTGGCATACATTACAGATCCCCTGAGTGCCAAATATACTATATTTCACTACCCTATACCATTTCCTCTAAATTCTTCCACGTGGTCATTCATGCTTTGGAAGGGGTATATTTCAGATATTCCTTTGAATGATTTAAAGGTCATTCCAGGAACCTTTTTCTCCTATCAGTTGCCTTCTTCTCCTTGGCAGGTATCACTTATGAGCTATTACAGGTACACTTCAATTATGCTTCTCTTCACATTAACCCTATCATTCAGGCCATTGTACTACACCTGGTACAAGAATGCATGTTACCATCAGTTGAAGGCTTGAGGCTTTCACTCATGATTCTCATAGGAGCTTCCCAAAAGATGAAGCAATTTGTAGTAGTTCACAAAAATTATCAGTGACAGAGTTGGGATCTGATCCCAGGTTCTTTGACTTCAAGTTAATTGTTCTTTCCATTGCATCATCAAATTGGGGGACTGAGGGTTTTATATTCTAAAGAGGTATTGAGGATAACTGCTGTTTTTAAGAAGGAAAAATAAAAAATTAGAACTAAGTCACACATTAATCCCATGACCCTCCAATGTGTCACACCAGACAGTCCACACACATCTGGGTTTGAGTTGGCACTTAGCAGCTGCCCAACATCAAGCAATTTCTTCACACACCTTAAAAATGCTTAAGACGGAGAGAAGGGGAAGAACTGAATATAGCAGTCCACCCTCCACCCTAATCCATGGTTCTTCACCACCACCACACCGAAGTCTACAGGTGCTTGGTATAATGGCTGCGGATAAAAGCCCACTCCCCAATCTGAGAAATCACAAATGAAACCTAATCTGAAACTAGTTTTTACAATCCATTTAATGATGCCAAACAGGAAAGATTATGACAAAAATCACATTACACCCCCCAGTTAAGAACAACATCTTTTAGGTATGGTTCCATTAATGACCCAGTAATATCAAGTGTGGAAATAGTGTCGGCAAAAGCATACTCCAAGTTAAGCCAACCTTTCATCATTACGTACATTTCCTCTGTAGATACTACTTTTGCTTAGATTTTAGATGCACACAAGAAGAAACCAAGGAAGATAGTTAATAGCATCACACACTTAGAATTGTAAGAGAACACAAGAATAATCTAACCCTTTTCATTTTATACCTGAGGTCTCTGAGGCCCAGAGAGTGTCACTGACTTTCCTACGGTCCCCAGGATAGAAAGTAGCAGAGCTAGGATTTAAACCCAGTTCCTCTGATGCCAAATCCAGCTGTTTTTGTTCTATCCTGAAAACCAAAAATTGACTTTAAAAGGATTTGTGGTCTATTTTCCGGGGTGTGAGTATTTCAGGGTCATAATGGAAATGACGTTGATCCACCTCTATAGAGTCAAGTCCAACCATAACAACACCCTTTCCAAAGTTCTTCCTTTTAAGTGCTCTAGGAAAGCAACTTACTCAGGAATAGCTTCCTACTATATCCCACTGTTTTATAAACCCACAATCGATATCCCTTAGTCATTCTTTAAAATCTAAACAGTGAAAAACCTATTTAAGTTAAAAGGGATTCAACAGCTTGTGCCAAGAAGCATTCCACTTGCAATCAATCAAGTGCCTGGTAGTAGTGACAGATGCCATGAAATTCCAAAGCAATTATTTTGCTGAGGCTTCTAACATGGCAAGGGATACATCCCAGTTTAATGGATTCCCCAAAGGCCCTTTACAAGAAAATCAGTATCCTTTAGTGATATTTACCTATATTTGATTCACCTTTTTTGGGAGGAGGGAGAAAAGCCTCTTGCACTTTTTGGGTCAACTCGGCTCCTTATACAGACTTCATATACTGATACATCTTATTATTACAGAATATCTACTTAATCATCCAGTTCAGGGAAATACTCCCTAATGACCAAAGGGATCTTGGAGTTCTCTCTCCTCCAAAATTTTGGTGATGTGCACACAGGGGCATCTTATGCCTATTGTGAACTGGCTAGGGGACAGTTTTCAGCAGTAAGGTATCATTTTTTTGTCCACAGCTTTCCCCAGTTTATGCAACCTGCTACTATGTTTTGCTGCTCAAATATTATACTATGGAGGGAACATGGCTTATCAGATTCAGGAAAAAAGACTGTGACTATGGAATGTAGTTCAAATAAGTTACTCAAATTAGCTGGAATAAAATGGAAAAAAAAAAAAGACTCACTATGCCTAACTCAAAGGTTTATTTTAACAATGACTTGAGGTTACATAGTATTGTGCAAATAAGCACTTCATAAATTATTCAATAAACCTTAAAAGGCAGTGCTTCTTTAAAGCACTGCAATGTTTCTAAAAATTACCCCATTCAGAGGCAGCAGCATATCTGATATCACTTTTTTTTTAAAAGAGAAGTGAAGCTACAGGAGAATACATAATTAGTAAACAATCCCTCCCAACAAATGAAGTAATAAAACCATAAAGGAAGAAAGGCCTGAAGCAAAGTAACAATCAATACACATTAGAAATGTATTTTCATTTTTATTTCAAAACAACTTAAATTTTTAGACAAATGATTTTAGTATATAAATTTGATTGTTTTTTATACAGAATATAAAGATTTCCCTCATTAGTCTTCCATAGAAAGTGTTTTACAAGCCTGAAGGAAGATACTTTCTGCACACAAGTGTTTCTCTCACATGTGGGGTACTGGAAAACAACTGCCTAATGCTTCTACACATAAATTAGAACAGGTGACACTGCATATCAAAAAGAGCGTGAGAAACATTTTAGTCAATCATACACAAGAAGCAGATGTGACACGGAAAACTGCAAATTCCAGTAAGGCCAAGTCAGTAACTTTAGTCGGGACACAGCAGATAATAGAGGGAGATGAGTAGTGTGCACTGAATTAAAACAGCACTCAAGCTATTTTTTTAAAAGGTAGAAAGAGGGATTTTTGCTAAAGCAAATGAATTTGTTTTAACTGCCAAAACAAAGCAAAACTGAGCATCATAATGAGTGTTAGTATACTGGAGGCTTATTGGCCCGTTTCTGTGCAGCATGCTAAAATTAGCGAGAACCTCTTCACCAGTGCGTATGAATCACTAATATTCATGGTAATAATTTTGTTTATTTTTACATAGATTTTTTTACAGCATTCAGGCATGTCTGATTTTGGATGGAGTATAACTTTTATCTATTATTTCATCTTGTAAAAACATGTGAAGACAACGTTCATTCTGTGCCAACGGGTGGCCAGCAACCCTAGAAATAAGAATAAAAAGAGACTCAATTCACAGGATTTCACAAAAATGAGGAAGTTTGGGTTTACATAGACATCAATTTCTTCACATCAAAAAAGTGGCATCATTCAATACCTTCCCTTAAATCCAGAGAAAGTCTCCAGTGACAAAAAACTTCAGTGCATATATAGGAATCAATCAAGGCACATTTCTCTTTCCCTTTCTTCATTTAAAGTTGAGAAAATCTGCTAAAGCATCATCAACTATTATGACTACTAGGACTGCTATGACTACGATTACGACTACCACTACCACTACCACAGCAGACGAGATTTAAAGTGAGATGAGATCAAACAGGACTGTTCGGCTTCTGTAACATCTCTTACATGGTACTAAAAAATTCCCAGGGTTACAATGTCTTTCCCAGAAGGGCAACAAGTTCACAAAAGAGAACAACAATAACTGTGCCAAGAAACTGCAGAGACAGTTTTTGGGCTCCGTGCAACTCTCTTCTAGTTTTCTGGTTTCTTTTTTTTTTTTTTGTATCAAGTATATCCTAAAGTTACTAGCAATAATCCATCAAAACTCTCCAAATTCCTTAAACAACTGAATATATACGTTAACACAAGCATATTTCCCAAGACTCTTTTTTAAGGGAAGAAATGCTTACTATTAACAATAAGTCTAGGGAGCTTTTTATTAAGGCCAATGCACAATTATAGTCAGGCCTTTTTCCTTTCATAAATCTTCCTATTACCTTTGCTTTTAAAAGAGCTACAATTCAAACGGGAATGAAATACATGGCTAGAAATTTTGGCATGCAGTCTATTAAGGGTTTCTAAAGTAAAAGACCAAATTGAGACAAACAATCCTAAGTATTCTTACAGTTTCAAAAGAATACATTTTACCATGAAAATTAAAGAAAAACGTGCACCTTTACACAAGACATGCTGATAATACCTCCATCTGCAATCAAACAAAATGATTGCAAGTGCATTGTAAGTTTTATTGTTCATGATAGAACATACCTTAAATCAGAAAGATCCACACAAGTAAAACTGCATTTTTTTAAATGCTGTAATTTCAGTAGTAATTTGCATAAATTAACCAAGCAAAACAAATACAAAACTTAGGTCAACACAAAGATACTCATTTCAATCACTCAAGTGTGTTAATATTTAACATCATACATATCATTCAACTTGTTAGATACTTCTACATTTTTGAAGTTTAAACTATGCAAAAGTTACACAAGCTTAGAAATGGCTGTCAAGTCAAAAAGGAAATGCAATATTTTATACAATATGGTATTTGTACTGGTACTTGTAGCTGTAAAAAGAAAAAAACTGTATATGTTTACTACCATATCAGAAAAGGTTACCTGCACTTGCCTTAAAGGATAGTGAGTACTTACTTGTTTATAAATTGTTCAAGCCCTTGCTTCCTTTCCTCTATAAAAGAATCATCGAATATTCCATCATCTCCTCGAAAAGGAAGCTGACGCAGAAATGCTTTCCCAGGAAGGGGTGGGACTACAACCTGAAGAGGAAAAAGAAAAGAAAGATTAATTCATACTGATCTGAAGCTGAGAAGTGCTGATCCGTAGAGTATTTCATCCCAGGCTAGTGTGAGCCCTCATTGCAACATCACATCTTCTTAGCTAGGAAAACAATTGGGGAAAAGATTATTCACACTACATTCTGGAGGTGAACAATTAGAGAACCACTATTTAAGGAAATTCCAAATGTGAAAACCTCCTGTCCAAACTACCTACTGCCAAATGCCTGACTCATGCCAGGGTTGATTTTTTTTTAAGCTTAAAAAATTTTAGTGACTAGCAAAAGAAAAGTGTAATTGCCTGGAAGAATGGGAGAAAAATGCAAAAGAATGCTTCATCACCTACTACAGAGAAAAAGAGGAGGGAACAAAGCCTCGCAAAAGAGGAAATGCTATAAAAGGCAAAAGGTAACACAAGATGAGGATATCACAAGGTTAAGAAATTAAATTTGGATTATCCCTTGTCAAAAACATTTTCCTTACTTGGAATTTGAGATTTTAGAAAGAACATAGTAGTAGGAGGCCAAAGTTTCCCCTTAACAGTATCACTAATTCATAGGATGACCATAGGCAAGTCACCTCAGTTTTCTCATCTGTAACATGAGGTTCTAGGATCTGGAGTTTTCTATGAAAAATATACCAAAGCAAAAGAGAATGATCCTTAAGATAAGTGGAAGGTAAACAAAAGCGCTTCAAAGAATTAAAGTCCATGCTTTGAATTAAATCAAGAAAAAAAGTGCACATTTGTGTCTGCTGGACTGCTTAGCACAGGTGTGGTTAAATGCACTTTAACTTCTAGTGTCTTTCCAACTTCTTTCTGGTTATCTCCACTTGGAAAGAGCAGTTTGCTAAGGAAGGAAGATGAGTGTACTTTTAGACATCTAGAATTTGAGGTAATAGCGGGATATGCAACTAAGACCACTTTTAACATTGGAATTACCCCTCATCTTCGGCCAGGCTACAAACCACAGTGAGTTTTGTATTTGCCTACATATGCATTCGTTGTCTCCCCTGCTGGAATGTGAGCGGAGGGCAGAGATGATTTTGCTGTTATCTTTTTGGATCCTGAATGCTTAGCTAAGTGCTTGATAAATGTCTGAGTCAGCTTTGGATATGAAGATGAAGGAAGAGTCAACAGTAATAGATAGTTTTTATTTCCCTTTAAAATATGTCTCATATTTGCCCATAGCCTTCCATTCCCATTTCTTTCAGCCTAGCCCAAGCCCTCAAACTCTTACATCTAGATGGCTACATTTATCTCCCACTTTTCTCCTGTCCCTCTTCTATTCCATTCTGCATACTCTTATCAAACTAATCTGACCTAACATTAAATCTACTCTCCTGCTTTAGGAAACTACTACAGTTCTTTTCACCCACTGTATTAAAGTTCAAACACCTGTTTGATTTTCCAAGCCCTTGGTCAATCTTATTTTTTTGCTACTTTGTAAAATAAGCCCTCCATTCCAATAAAATCAGTCTCTGCCCTAGTTCCAGAGCACAACACATCCTCATTCTTACCTCCCTGCCTTTATTCATGCTGCTCTACCTTAAAGGAATGCAATGTCTATCACTCTGCAGGGTTGGTTCCTCAATGAAGCCTTCTTTAACTATTTGGGATCATGCTGATCTTTCTTCTCAACTAGACCTTAACCTGTATTTGCTGAACAAATTACCCTGGAGTCTATCCCATGCAGTTTTTAACATTCAATTGCTCTCATTCTTTCATATTATCAGTTTAGTCTCACCCAACTAGAATACAAGCATTTTGAGAGCAGGAACTGTTTTATGTTTTAGGATTGCTTCCTCCAAACCACAAAATTTGAGACTGTATTACCCCAAGTGAAAAATGACTGAACAACAACAAAAATTATGTACAAGGTGTCACCAAGGGTGCACTGATGATTCAAACACTACTCAATCTGTAGGAACTATATTTTAACAGACGAAAAAAGAAACATACCCAAACAACTAATACAATGTAGAACTATGATAGATATCATGAAAGGAGGGACAAATAACAAGTTCAGTGGCTTGGCAGTGGGTAAAAGTTTGGAATATTTAATGGTGAGTTTAAACATCTGAGCTGAGGTTGAGAAGACACAATTTCAATAAAAAGAGATGGAAGGTAGAGTACAGATAAGGGATAATAGGTAGGGGGAGACAGAAGGTGATGCTAAGAGTATTTCAGGCAAAGAAACGCATGTATTTTCATGCAGAGCTGAAGAAAAAAACTGTGGGTTATACTTAAGGAATGAAAGATAGTGCAGGTTGGTCACAGCATGGTAACATTTAGATCTAGACCTAAAAGGGACCTCCAAGGCCATTCAGTCCAAACCTCTTATTTCACAAGTGAGGAGACTGAGGCTCAAGGAGGTTCAGTAACCTGCCAAAGGTAACAACATTAGCAGTATCTGACACAGTATTTGAACCTGGATCTTCTGATTCCAGAGCAGTGGTCTTCTCCATAAAAGACTGGAAAGTTAAGTTGGCCCCACGTATTGGTACCTTGGATACCACATCAGGGGAGTAACACAGTCAAAGTTATGCTTTAGGAAGATTACGTAGTCAGTCAGTGAAATAAACTCGTGTTTATTAGGCACATATTATGTACCAATCACTGTGCTAGACACTAGGGAAACAAAGGTAAAAGATAATCCCTGCTCTCTCTCAAAGAGTTCTTTGTCTAACGGGGAGGACAACATGCAAACAACTATGTAAAAAAAGATACATCCATATAGAGGGATAGAGATATATATGTATGTATATACATATACGTGTATGCATGTATATAAAAATAAATTAGAGATGAATGCAGAGGGAAAGCACTAAGATTGAGGAGGACCAGGAAAAGCTTTTTACAGAAAGTGAAGCTTTAGCTGAGATTTGAAGGAGATCACGGAAGCCAAGAGGTGGTTATGAGGGAGGGTATTCTAGACATGAGGGACAGCCAGTGAAAACACACAAGAGTTGGGAAATGGAGTATCATGTACCAGAAAACAGCAAGCAAGCCAATGTACTTGGATCTCAGAGTACTTGCAGGGGAGTAAGTTGTAAAAAGGGTAGCAAGGGGCCAGGGAGCAACTAGAGTTTACTAAATGAGTAAGGGGGCTACAGGGTATTGCTGACCTGGTCAGATCTGTATTTTAAAGGAAAATCTCTTTGACAGCTGAGAGAAGGGCAGACTGCAGTGGGGAAGAAACTTGGGGCAGGGACACCAACCAGAAGGCTATTACAATAGTCCAGGTGTGAGGTGATAAGGGCCTGTACCAGAACGGTAGAAGTGTCAGAGGAGGCAAATATACAAGAAATGTTATGACAATAGAAACAACAGAATTTGACAGATGATTGGATGGGGGAAGGAGGGTGAGAGAGAATGAAGAGAGAGGATGACACCTAGGTTTCCAGCCTGAACGACGGTACCCTTGACAGGGAAAGACGGGGGTATCATGGGAAAGATAAATTCAGTTGTGAACATGTTGAATTTAAGATGTCTAAGGAACACTCCATTTTAAGATGTCTAACAGGCAGTTGGAGATGTGAATCTGGAGATCAGGAGACAGATTTGATAGATAGACCTGAAGATCATCTGCATAGATATGATAACTGAAACCATCAGAGCTGATGAGATCACCAAGTGAAAGAGTATAGAGGGAGAAGAAAAGAAAAGAAAGCCCAGGACAGAGCAGAGCCTTGGGGGACTCCTATGGTTACCAAGACGACATGAATGAAAATCTAGCAAAGGAGGCAGAGAAGGAGAAGTCAGACAAGAAGGATGGACAGGGGTCATGAAAACCTACAGAGAAGAGTTATCGAGGAAAAGAGGATGATCATTGGTATTTAAGGCTCCAAGAAAGAAATTAAAGAAAGACTGGGAAAAGGCCATCCTTTAGATTTGCATCATTAGGGACTTTGGAGAGAGCAGTTTCCATTAAATGATAAGGAAGCTAGACTGCAAAGAGTTGAGAGAGGAAAATAAGTGGAGGCTTCTACTGTAGGTGGCCTTCTCAAGAAGTTTAGACACAAAAGTGAGGAGAGATATAGGACTATAGCTAACTGGGAAAGATGGATCAAGTGACAGTTTTTTGGGGATGGCAGCAACAAAAGCATGTTTGTAAGCAGTAAGGAAGCAGCCAGTAGACAAAGAGCCATTGAAAATCAGTGAGAAAGTAAAACAGATAGAGAAAGCAATCCGCTGAAAAAGACAGAATGGAATGGGATCATTTGTGCACAGACGGGTTTGCCTTGTGAAGAAGTGCTACTTCTCCACGTTTGCACCTTCAAACAATGTAAAAGGTAGAAGAAGGGAGACTAGACTCAATTATGTAATATGTTAAAATTTATGAGGAGTTTTGCTAACAACCTTTTTTTTTTAATAAATATGAAAACTAAAGCTGGGAGGATATGAAACATTTCTTCAATGTCACAAAACTTATTACGTAGTAGAGCTGAGACTTGAACCCAGGTCCTCCCAATTCTAAACTTAGTGATCTTTCTACTACACCAACTAACATGTTAGAAAGCTATTCTAATTGTTCAAGTGAAAAGTGTTAAGATTCTGAACCAGGACCCACTAGGAAATGGGAAAGAAAAGGAGAGGAGAATCAAAGATGACTCTGAGGGTTTTAGCCTGGATGATTTCAAGGATGGTGGTAACATTAACAGAAATGGAGAAGATAATTAGGAAGATAATTAGGAAGATAACAAGGAAGATAATTAGGTTTTCTTTTGAGAGAGTGGGGAGAAGGCATGGAAGAAAACTAATTCAGTTTTGGACATGCTGAATTTGAAATGCTAGGAGAATGCAGATATCCATCAGGCAGTTGGAAATGAAGATCCATAGCTTAACTGAGAAGTCAAGATACAAATTTGAAAGTTATTCTCAGAAAATCTGCATTTACTAATTTTGTATACATTAGAAATAACAGATTCTTCAGCGGCTGATCAACGTGAAGTTGCTTCTAATTTTAGGGTACGGAATATTTTTAATACAGTCAAAGCACAGTTCAATATATAATTTGTTCAAGATTTAAGAGTCATATATTGTTGTCATGTGTATTCTTTTGTTTTGTTTTGTTTTGTGAGGGCAACTGGGGTTAAGTGACTTGCTCAGAGTCACACAGCTAGTGAGTGTTATGTGTCTGAGGCTGGATTTGAACTCTGGTCCTCCTGACTCCAGGGCCAGTGCTCTATCCACTGCACCACCTAGCTGCCCGTCATCTGCATTCTTAACTTGGCAAAAATTATCTTATAATCAGGTAAGTCGTAGCACAACACAGTCTTTGTTAAACTGATATTAAAGACCACCCAAAAGGACAACATAGAAGAACACAGTGGGCATGAACATGCTAAAAACATTACACCAAGAAACTGCTCAGGAAAAGCAATGTAGAAGGTATCATCAAAGAAACACATCATCAAAAAAGACAAACTAAAAGCCCAATGATAAAAACCAAATAGCCTGTCACAATGTCAGGGGAACACATGGTAGGTGGGAATAAGCACCCCTTAAGTGAACTAATAAGTGGGAGGGATATGTTTGGGTTGTGATCTGTAACAATGGTGGGAATATTCAAATCTGAGATTACAGATCCACTAGAAGACTAGAATTTAAGCAATACACATTTAAACTGAAAACTTTAAACTGAGGAGAAACTGAGGATTCTGGATGAAGCACTGGTATAGTAGTACATTAAAGTATCTGAGAAAATCATTACTTCCGTTTAGATATGGAAAGGTTTTTCCAATCCAAAGCCTTTGAAGGGCTTAAAAGGACAGAATAAGGACTATAAACAAGTTTATAGCCATGGCATAAGGTATATATGGTATAAAAGGAGAAAAAAAGACGATCACCTTAAAAGTTATTAGAATTAGACTTCCCACACTTCTCTGGGGGAGAAAACCAGGAACAACAATAGTGATGATGCCAGCAGCAGCTTAGGTTTACATAATGTATATGTGTGTGTATGTGTGTGTGTGTGTGTGTGTGTGTGTATGTGTGTGTGTGTGTGTGTATGTATATGCACCTAGAAATACCACTTTGTGAAAGGAATCAATATGTATGGGATGATTCAAAGACAGCCATGTCTCCCCCTAATTAGGCCCAGTATGCTGCGGATCTCATATATCTTTGTAGATATTACTGAATAAAAACAAAACCAAAGAACATTAAAAAAAAAAACCCAAATTCATCATTTAGTTCCTCATTTTCTATTAAGAAGCTGACACAAACTCAAAAACACAAAACAGAAATCAAGGCTATTTTTTCTGATAGTTTTAATATTTTAGTTTAAAAATACATTTTGCTGGGGCAGCTAGGTGGCGCAGTGGATAAAGCTCCAGCCTTGGAATCAGGAGGACCTGAGCTCAAATCCAGTCTCAGACACACAACGAGTATTAGCTGGGTGACCCTGGGCAAGTCACTTAACCCCAACTGCCTAGCAAAAAGTAAAAAACAAAAACAAAAACAAAAAACATTTTGCTTAGAGACAACATTATAAGAATGTTGCTCTACCCCAATTCTTACCTTGCTTTCTCTTTCTAATTCACTTCGAAGCCACTCAAAATCACTGTATCTTCTTCTCACAGAAGACTCCTTCAACTTGAAAATAGGAAGATTGGTCTGAAAGACAAAAAAAGTTAAAGGGTTTACATTATATTTTTTGAGGAAAACAAACTTTTTTTAAAAGAAGAAAAATATGTCTAGCTATCAAACCACTATAGTTGTATAAAGTGCCAGGTCAACTTGACTTAGGAAGGAAACTGTTAAATAGCCTAAAGAGACAGTATTTCATCTTTGAAAAGACAAAGAGTATAGATTTTGCATTAATTGTTAAAGGGAACATTATTTAAAGAGCATAAAGTCTAAACAACTAGAGACAAAAAGTCGTTCCTGTTCATGACTGTGGCTGGTCATGCTATATAATGTTTTACACATATCTTAAGTGCTTTCCTGCATTTCAGGAAGCAGTTAAATATCTCAAAAATAAGTATAGGAAGACAACAGCTGATTACAATCAATTTCTACTTACTACCTCAGCTAAGACTCTTATGTGCAACTAAAAAAATTTTTTTAAACAAAATTATTTTGTTTATATTACAAATATGACACTATATGTCTGATATAATAAAGGAAGATCTGAATAAAGCACTATTGTCTCTCCAATGTCACTAAAATAGTATGAAATAACAAGAAAATAAGTAAATTTATCTTCAGTCTTCCCTCTAGCAGGAAATTAAAGAAGCCATGCAAATTTGATCAGGTTCACAGATCCAGGCTCTCACAGGCTGTGGGCAAGTTAAGTGTTTTAAGTAAAACTGAAAACATGATCCCTAACACTCTGAGCTTACACAGGAATGTGAGAAAACATTTAGGGACTTATGTAGTCTTTGCAATCTCACACAGAAGCTTTTTACAACTTCTGACAGTTCAAATGAAAGCCTTTCAGGATCTTTTACCTTTTAAGAATGGAGATAATCTACTAGTTCCCTTCTCTTAGGGAAGATATAAATTAGAAACCAATGGATTGACGGTCATTTTTGATTTATGGAATATCAGTTATTTGCTATTTGACATTAATATTTTATTTTACAACAAAAAAATTTAATTTATCATTCTAGGAATTTTAATAAAGATTCAGAGGGGAGGAAAAATATTATGCTAGATTCAACCTAAAAAGGTCTGCTTTCTTTCTTTGGGCAAATATGAGACTAAGATCAAACAGATTTAATACTTTTAGAATGACAAGTTGTATTGAACATAGAAGATACAAATCAACTTTCACTTGAAGGACTTTAGAGATTTAAGTATGAAACAAAAGGCCAACCAAAACCAACAGGCATTAAAATCCAACTTGCTCCTAAAAGCCTAATAAAATTATAGTTATATGCTTAATAAAAATGCTGCTGGGAAGCCAGCATGTTGCTTGGTAAAAATAAAAGCTTTGTTCTCAGGACCTTAAACTCATTTTGTAGTGTTCTCAACTTTTTCCAACGTGTATTAGCTTCTACACTGTATACCTTACAGCTTGGAGCTCTACACAGATGCTGTTGTATATATTTCATGCATGAAACCAAATCTCACAAGAGGTTTAAAAGCACTTGAGTTTTCTTTCCCAGGTAACCACAACATTTGTTCATTGTATTAATGACTAAGAGCAAAATTGCACCTAACAAGACTCTTATTATGCTAAAAGTCAAGCTTATATTCAAAGATGCTGGCTTTCTGTACAGAGGAGTATTCTTATCCCCAATAGGGAATAAAATTAGGTCCCCCAGAGCGCAGGATGGTGATTCCCAGAAATAAAGCACTGGATTATTTCTCTCTAATTTCACCTATTGGCTTTTTAACTGAGTTCAACCTTCCGCATTAAAATATTAAGTCTTTGTAAGTGTCTAAAGACAGAAAGGCCTTTACAATACTGAGTGTTTTCTGCAGGTGAGATTTTACATTTTGAATTCCCTCCTCTCAAATTACCTTACAAAGGGGATTAACTGCTCTCTTTTATTCAATACCTTAAGATCAAGCCTGTGAAAAGAGTTCCCTAAGAATTTTCATACTTCTGGGCACGGAAGTCTATAAAGTTAATCTCTGAAACAACATATCAAGCTTACAGGTACAATGTTGGGGTAAGAGTGCCAATTCAGCTCATTTTACCTTCCATTTTCCCTTTTGAACTTTTGACACACAATCATGATTACATCTGACTCATTCTAATATGGGATTTTCACCATTTTGAGAGTTTGTAAGAAAGCTTCCCCTAAGATTTTCCTTTTTCCAAAAGAGCAAAATAAAAAACAGTCCATCACAAAGGCCAGTTTTCAAGTATCTTTAATAAAATTTTTCCCCTGCCTCAGTTTTTTCTCTTTCGCTACCCTCGCTACCCTAAGAGTGTTTAGATGTAACACCTCAAATTTCAGCAAGAATGAGTTACTTATCTACTACATTTCTATGAACCAACCAGATTTAAAGTGGTAAAATTTATTAGAAAACTAGAAGATAAACACAAAAGAACTACTGAAACCTTACCATTAAACTACCACATCTGATTACAGACTCTTGTGGTCACTCAATTATTTAGAATGCATTAGGAAAGAGGAAAATGCTCCAAACTACCTGTTTAGACTGAATATGAGATAGCATAGCATCACTAGCATTGCTAAACATTAACATGAGGCCCAAAAGTCTTCACACTTAAGAGTTCTCTTTTCCATTCCAAGAGTCCCCAATTTTTCTTAGGTTAATGGGGACTCCTAGAGAGTCATACTTTTGCCTCAGCATGGAATGGAAGTTACCCTGGTTGAATGATATGCCTGCAGAAGGTAAAATTTTGTCAAGTTTTACCATGTTGGAAAGAGCTCAAAGATGATACCAGTAACTGACTAGGTTAGCTTTCCAAGAACCAGCCTTGTCAAGTACGGAGAAGCTTTCCGGTAGTCTGGTCATAGAAGAACATGCAAGGTGCTCAGTCTTGGGCATCCCTTTTCCACTTCTGCAATGTTAGCAGAACGGGGGGGGGAGATGTGTAAAAGGTGCCAATAATGATATAGTTTTTAAAAGCAGCTATAAATATTAGCTACCAGTACTTAAAAGTGAGATCCTTATCCGATGACCAATGAAGGGTCATACTTTTTTTTTTGTTTGTTTTTTTGGTGAGGCAATTGGGGTTAAGTGACTTGCCCAGGATTACAATAGCTAGTAAGTGTCAAGTGTCTGAGGCTCGATTTGAACTCAGGTCCTCCTGACTCCAAGGCCACAGTGGACACACATTCTCGGAGAAAATGAAACTGGAAGAAAAAGGAAACTGTCAAATCTGGCCCCAGACCACACTTGACACTTACTAGCTGTGTGACCCTGGGCAAGTCACTTAACCCCAACTGCCTAAAAATAAAAAAAATTAAATTATGAAAAAAATTTTAAAAGGGGGCAGCTAGGTGGTGCAGTGGTTACATCACTGGTCCTGGAGTCAGGAGGACCTGAGTTCAAATCCAGTCTCAGACACATAACATTCACTAGCTGTGTGACTCTGGGCAAGTCACTTAAACCCAACTGCCTCACAGAAAAAAAAAAAAAAAGCTGCAGTTGAATGAAAAAATGATTCACAGCCTCACCTTAGAGGGACAAATAAAAGACTTGGTGAAATTGGTTTTATTGTGCACCCCAAAACAAGAAGAAACATCATGTTGTGGAATACCTTGGCCATCTTATCTTGCTTGCATTCCTCAAGACAGTTGTTGCTTGGGGCAGCTAGGTGGCGCAGTGGATAGAGCTCAGGCCTTGGAGTCAGGAGGAACTGAGTTTAAATCTGGCCTCAGAAACTTGACACCAACGCTGTGTGACTCTGGGCAAGTCACTTAACCCTGACTGCCTCACCAAAAAGCAAAAACAACAACAACAAAAGACAGTTGTTGCTTATCTGCTAACATCTGTTTCAGAAGATGAAGAGGTAGAAAAATTCTGAAGAACTTTGAATGATCACCCAAATTAAATTAACATAATTCAATACTTGGTGACTTCAACAGAAAGACAGGCAAGGGAAGATTCCAAAAAAGTATCGTGGAATACATGGTTTAGGTATAAGAGAAGATAAAGGGTTGTAGACTATAGATATACCCCATATCTACAAATCATTAACATTTTCTTTGAGGGGAAAAAGTCAGCAGAGAACATAGCAAACTCCAAATATGATCAATTTCTCTTTTTTTTTCAATGTTAACAGATAATAGCAGTCTTTATAAAGCCAGACCACTGTCTGTTAAGAACAAAGATTAAACAAACTATTGATGCAAAAAAAAAAAAGAAATGCATATATAAACAATTTGCAGAATATCATCATTTCCAAAGGAAATGTAACCAGTGGTACAGTGGATAACAACTAGTCTCAATGTGACCTTGAGCAAGTCATCTAATTCTTTAGTGCCCAAAGCAACTCTAGAAATACAAGTCAATGAATAAAAAATTGTTTCTTATGCAATGGATAGTGCTGGATTCGGTATTAGCAAGACCAGAGCTCAAATTCTGCCTGACGCCTACTTAGCTGTGACCCTGGACAAGTCACTTAAATCTGTCTCAATTTCCTTGTTTGTGAAACAGGGATAATAAAAGCATCTACCTCACAGAGCTGTTATGAGGATCAAATAAGATAACATATGCTTTGCAAATCCTATAGCATTATATAAATGCTAGTTATTATTACTGTTATTATTTTATGAGATCACAAATCTAAGGATATGATCCTAGTTCATGAAGCTGCTTTTCAACTTTATACTTTATATTCTTCCTAGGATAATCAAGGTTCCTCATGGAGCTTACAGTCTAAATAGGGAATAAGACATAAATATAAATTATATAATATATAGAATTCTAAGTATGTCAAGGAAGTGTAGAACAAAGCGCTGTGTGAGGTCTGAGGTGGGAAAAGTCATCACTGATAGAATAGCATTGCCCTGTTGAACTTATAGGCCATTTATTGTTAAACATAACTTTATTCACCATTAAAATTTAAAATCTTCCATTCTTTAATGTTAGCAATACAGTTTAGTGGATAGAATGATGGACTGAAGAGGCAGGAAAACTCAATTTCAAATCTTAGATTATGCTTACCAGCTTTGTGATTATGGGCAAGTCACTAAATCTCTACAAGCCTCAATTCTCTCATCCATAATATGGGGATAATACTGTACTCCACATGGTGTACAGTATAATATCTATTCCACATGGAGTTAGGAAGATCAAATGAAGGAATGTATGGAAAGCACTAGATGTTACTTCATCTATTTGGATATTCCTCCAACTTTACGAAGGATAACAATCCATTCATGTTTTCTTATTCATCTACTCCCTTGTCCATGTCTTTCTACAAATCCTTCACAGGAATCTACTTAATGAGCTAGGGGCCTTCCTTGTGATTTCTTGACAATGAATTACCTGTGGAATATACGGGTTGTCATTTGTTAGCCCTTATTTACATGATGGGATCCCTTCATTTACCATATATTGTTGTGACATCTCTACAGAGGTCCCATATCATTATCCTTTTTCCTCAAATTGTTAAATGCCTGGCTCACAATATGCCCCCTAACACCTGTTCTTATGCCTGGGGACTCAAACACCCTAGCTTTCCAATTTATCAAACTCAACTATCATGATCTGCAGTTTCACTCTACCACAGCAACACAGAGGTAAAGTCACAACCTTGATCTGATCATTAGCTACAACTCTTCTACTACTCAGAATTCTGAAATTTCCCTAGCAGATCATTAACTTCTTTTCTCCTTATGCCTCCTAAACATATTCTCTGCTTTCGCTGCAACTTCCAGGCACTCTATCCCTTGCCTGCTTTGGACAGGCTGGTCTTCCTGCCCCAGCCTCACTTTTCTTCCTTCAAAATCTTGACCTTATAGTTAACCAGTTCAGCTTTACACTATCCTAAGCTTCACTCCAACTGCTGCTCACCCCTTTCCAAAGCCCAATTCTGGGTTCCTCTTACCATATGCCTTCTTTATTCTTTTGAACTTAAATGTACATGGAAGAAATCACATAACCATGCTGACTGGGTCTTTTACAAGCCATAATCAAACCACCTCTTAGATCCAAGAACCCAGGAATAGCAGCCCTCCCCACTCAGACCACCAGTCTCTGCCTCCAACCTGTTCCCCACAGCTGTCACAGAAGAAAGCAACTCTTGCTGAGACTGGCTTGACAACTGCCTTTGAAGGTACTACAGCCCCCACCACTGCATGCCCTGAAAACAAAGTTCTCAGCACCAAACTCCTTGGCACTACCAAATGATTTACCCAACCCTAGTCTCTAACCTCTCCTTCACTTTCTCCACTTTAACAAAAAAAAAAAAAAAAAAAAAAAAAAAAAGAACATTACAAAATACCAGTTTAATTTTTTTTCTAACAACTGTATTTTTCTCCCACACTTGGCAAACAGACCATCTTATTGTTACTGTTTGAAAGCTCTTTTAATCACTCTGAACTACAGATCTTTAAATTGGATATGACACCCCTTTATGGTTTGTCTCCTTAAAGTTGTAAAAGTATCACAAATAAATGTACCAATGCTTGGAGTCACAGAAGCTTCAGATTGTAAATCATATATGAAGTTCTTTAAACATTCTGTTTTCAAAAGCTTTTTGTACTTGTTGGGAAGTTTGGGTGGAAGAGGCAGAGAAAATAATAATTAAAATTCTGCCAATTAGCTTCTCCTATACTGCCAAATCTCATTAGATTAAGCTTAAGCTAAATTCTTAATTTCATTACATTTTATTTTCACACATCTTTGAAGCATATTAAATAATTTAGTGGATGACAACTTGGGAATGTGAAATTGTCTCTATACAGAAATTTGTATAGCTAAATTTTTAACTTAGAGAATTGCTAATAAGGAATTGTTTCTGTTTCCTATAGATGTGTTTATTTTAGGCATGTTATTTGCCTAATTTCTCAAAGGGATAGATTAATACTTTACCTGGTGAGACAGCATTAAAAAACATGTCCCCCTTTCCCTTGAAACTAACAACCCTTCAATTCTCATTTAAAAACTGGAATCAATGGCAAAAGGGCTCAAATGTATAAAATTTTACTTTATGGTTAACTTGAATAGATTATAGACATTCTTTTTTTTGGCTAGGCAATGGGATTAAGTGACTTGCCCAGGGTCACGCACCTAGTAAGTGTTATGTGTCTGAGGCCGGATTTGAACTCAGGTCCTCCTGAATCCAGGGCCAGTGCTCACCTTGCTGCCCCTTAGAGACATTCTTAATATTAAGGGAGGCCAGCACTTTGCTCTTGGTAAGTCCAGGCAAGTTGGATTTTTTCCTCTCTTTTTTTTCTGACCATAAAATGGGATAATGCTTTTCACTTAGCTCAGAAGAATGTGAAGTAAATTATAGAGGTTGGAATACACAAAATATCAAGGGCACTTAGAAATATTTACTCTCCCTCCTCCTCAGGATGACTATATATTTGGTCTAAAATAGCAAAATAATTTTCTAAAAACACTTTAAAGTTCATGCTATCCACTTTCTGTTTCTTTCTGGATACTGAGAATCTTTCAGACTGGAGAAATAGCATACACAGTATTTGAAATAAACTCTAAATGATGAAATGTTTATAGACATATTAATGTCCATTATTCAAGATACTTGAGGTAACTGTCTAAAATTATCAGTTCTAAAAGTATCATCTGGAAACCTGAGGGTCTTTGAAACCCTTTAAGGAAATCTGTGAGATCAGAACTATTTTTATAATAATACCAATATATTAATTTCTAAAACAGTAACTATTGATAGATACAACCCACAAAAAACAAAAGTCTTTGGAAGGAGGTCCTCGATAATTTTTAATAGTGTAAGGGAGGGAGGGGTCTTGAAACCAAAAAGTTTAAGAACCCCTGGTCTAAGAAAAACCGGGTTTTTGTTGTTGTTTTTAAAACCACTATTGATTAATCTCTCAGACCCGAACAGAATTTGGACACTTCAGTACAGATGTAAGACAGCTATTCCCTTCATGCCCAAACACAGAAAACTGCCTTCCACTTGGGCTTCAAGAAGCTAACTATAGTTTAGAGAAGGTGACTTATTAAAGTCAATAGCTCACAGATACCCTATATGTGACTGGATTATCACCAACAACCTGAGCAGAAAGACCAAACCTCTTTATGTAATCATCTGAATACAGTTTAACAATAGATATCAGAAAAATGTTTACTAGCTGTTTCTAATATTTCTTCAGATAGTGTCACGTGTACATCTTAAAAGAGACTGGCAACTACATCAAAAGTATACTCAACAGGCCATGCTCTATTCAGTCAATCCTCAGAGATGTAAATGGATGCCTCACTATAGTTCTCATTAAATGGTTGCATTTCTTCCCATATCTGCATCTGAAGATAAAGGATAAGCTGAGAAGTGCTCCAGCCATTACCTCTCCCTTCAGAACTTTTGATACTACTTTTACCCAATCTGAAATGGCATGAATAATTGCAGATATGGTTTATAACTTAGATGAACTTCAAATATATCTGGGGATAAGTCATTCAGTAAAGAAAAAGCTTTTAGTCAGGAGACCCTTTTGAAATGTAGATTGTCACTAAGCCAAGGTATTCAGTTCGGTTTTTTCCAAGTACATGGCCTTCCAGTGTTACAATTCCCCGTTATTTTTTAACAGTGTCCTTTACAGTATAATTTTCAACTAGTGCAGAGGAAATTACCTCAACTAGTTCTGTTACTAAGCTATCCAAGCTAACACATCTTCCTACATTTTCATCTAGTAACCAGCAACAAGATGCCATGCACAAGATCCAGTAGGGTTTTTGACGTACAACTCTCTCATGGAATGGAGTTTCGTAATGATCTCATAGAACAGTGCAATTTCTCCAAGAAAATAGAAAAATAAATTATGAACAAAGGGAAATCTGTTCATAACTCCACCTGAAAAGTCTGCAAGGTCTCCACATGTGGAACTTGAAAGAACTTAAAAGACTGGTCAAAAATGCCTCAGGCTATAGACACTGAAACTATTACAACACAGTCTACAATACTTCTATATATATTACTATTACTTATTTATCAAGGTTGTATAGAGAATGCTTTATAAACCTTTAGCCACTATACACAATATGAGTTAACTTGCTAAGGGTAAGCCAGGCATGCATTAACAAGTTCATATCTATCAAAGGATCACAGAACTAGAACTAGAAAGGACCACAAAGGCCACCGAGGTCAACCCCTTTATTTGCTCAGAATTAATAAAACCCAATTAAAGAAAAATAAACATTTCACTTCTATTAACAGAAAACTTCTTAGGAGAACTTAAATGAATAGTCTTTGTTAATATTTATCAGGAACTGTTTTATTTTTATCTTATTAGAATGTAAATGCCTTGCCAATAAAGATTGTTTCATTCCCTGTATTTATATCCCCAGCACCTAGCTGCGCACTGGCAATCAATCAAGTGACACAAATTTATTAAGTGCCTACTATGTGCCAGGCACTGAGATACAAAGACAAAGGCAAAACAGTCCCTGTCCTAAAGGAGTTTACATTCTAACATTGCAAAAACTGAAACATGGAGGCATCACATATGTAACAAAACTATACAAAGCAGGTACAAGGTAACCTTGGAGAAGAGAGAACAAGACCACTGGGATGTAGAATAGGAAAGCCTTCAGAAGGTAGCACTTATGCTACATCTCAAAGAAAACCAGAGGCCAAAAGGCTGAGGAGGCACAGCAATGCAGAAACGAGGGACAGAAACGGAAAGGCAAAGAGAGAAGAGAGAGACTATCGTATGCAAGAAACAGCAAATAGGCTAGTCTGGCTGGACATGGAGAGTACGTAGATGGGAATACTGTGTAAGAAGACTGGAAAGGGAGGACAATGTTAAGATGTAAAGAGCTGAATGCCACTGGAGTTTATCGCTGATCCTAGAGATAATAGTCTGCACGTGCTGGTGTCAGGTGGTAGAGGAGGAAACATGGTCAGACCTGTACTTTAGAAAAAACCTCACCGGCAGCTGTGGAGAGGCTGGACTGGAATGTGAAGTGACTTGAGGAAGGGAGATCTACCGGAACACTACTGCATTAGTCCAGGTGAGAGAGGACGAAGAATGGAAGCAGAATCAATAGTATTACGCAACTGGTTAGATAATGTGGAGTAAGAATATAGAATTGAAAATGACCCTAAGGTTAGAACTGGATGAATGAAAGAATAGCTCCTAAAATGTAATAAAGAAATCTGGAGGAAAGGCAGGCTTGAGGGAGAACATAATGAGTTGTTTTGAACACACTGAGTCTGAGATGTCTATGGATAGTCAGTTCAAAATGTCCAACATCATGCAGGACTGAAGCTCATGAGAGAGACCAGGTCTGAATTCATAGCTTTGGGATCCATGGGATCTCATGATTTCTGGCTCTTCAAACCATGCTGTCTCAATCTAGAACTTCCTTCAGCTCTTGAAGTCTCCTCATCCTGGAACATCCAACCACCCCTGCAGCCTTCTCAATATGGAACATCCCTCTTAAAGAGCTAGTGCTCTCCCCCAACCCAAAATTACTTTTTGTTTACTTCATGTGTATTTTTGCTATTTTTAAAATTTTCTTAAAATTCTCATCTTCCCAAACACCAAAAAAAAGAGAGCATTCCCATATGTCAAGTAGAAGAGATAAAAAAGATTATGTGAAATTGCACATCTCTATTAACATACAAATTGCTTTTAAAAATAAGCATATAATTCAATATATTACTCTGAAAGCTTTCCCTATTTCATTCTGAACCTCCTTCTGTCCTCTTCTATGCATTATATGTATTTATTTACTTATCTGTATAAATATTACTTCTCCCCAGTAGAATGTAAACTCATTTAAGGCAAGGACAGTTACTTTTTTTTTCTTTGTATCATCTCAGTGCCTAGGAGCATAATAGGCAATTATCAATGGATGTGTTTGTTCAATGGTATCTCTGTGTTCTGTGCAGTTGAGATTGCTAGATAAGTGACCTCTGGACAATCAAGTGTTAATGAATTCATTAAGAAACCTATACCATGAACTAAATGAAAGGTCTACATTCATTTTCTAAAGACAATTAAGTATCATCATGTAAGATGGTGATCGCTTCTCTGAGCAAATAAACAACCTTAAAACAAGTGAATGCATACCATTAGCTACAGAGAATTAATATGCCACCTACAAAGAAATAATATGCCACCTAGAGGACAGAGGAACCCCCTCCCCAAAAATAATTAGGCTGATATATTTTATCAACTTGTCAGAGTTCAGTGATATGATGATGCACTGAGTTTATAAGTTAAACTTAGTTTCACATTTTAGCTAGTGTAACATACTTAGCTATTAGAAGTCATAAAACAACTTTTCTTTCCCTTTCATCTTCCTTAGCTCTTAAAGTAATTTGAAATTACCTTGTTACAAAGGACGGCATAGCGTACAGGGGGCAAAGGAAAAATATATTCAGCATATATTTGGATATATTCGTTATTTCAAACAAGATATAAAAACAAGTTATCAATAAAAATAAGAGCTGTTCTTGTAGTGGCAAAGAATTGGAAATTGAGAGGATGCCTATCAATTGGGGAATGACTGAGCAAGTTGTGGTATATGAATGTGATGGAATACTATTGTGCTGTAAGAATGATGAATAGGCTGACTTCAGAAAAACCTGGAAAGTACTTTTATGGTCTGATGCTGAGTGAAGTGAGAACCAAAAGAACGTTGTACACAATAACAGCCATGTTGTGTGATGACTGATATTGATAAACTTAACCCTTCCTGGCAATACAAGGATCTAAGACATCTCCAGAGGCCTTGTGATGGAAAATGCTATCCACATGCAAAGAAAGAACTATGGAAGTCGAATTACTATTTTTTTCCTCTTCTGTTGAGTTTTGTTTACTCTTTCTGATGGTTCCTCCTATTGGTTTAAATTTTTATATACAACATCACTAATGTGAAAATATGTTTAATATGAATGTAAATGTATAGCCTGTATCAGATTGTGCGCCATCTTGGGGAGGGTGGTGGGGAGGAAGGGAGAGAAAAATTTTAAACTCAAAAGTAAATGGAAGTGATTATTGATAAATCAAAATAAATAAAATAAAAAAAATAAAAAGCTGTACAGTTTAAAGGCAGAGATAATACTCTTGAGCCAATTCTCAGAGAGAATACTTAGAAGCAGGCTTGGAGAAGGAATGAATCTCACTTGGATTGGAAGCCAATACATCCCTCACACTAAAATGAGAGGAAAAAACTAAGTTACTATTCCGTAAGTTATGCCACTAGTTTCTCAAATAATTTAGCTACATTATACACCATGGACCAGTGTATTTCTATGCTTAAGTTTATTCACACATATGACATCTTCAAACACATAGAGTTTTCTCTTAATTTCTTCAAGAAAATTATTCTTAAAATAATTTGGCTTGGCTAAGCTGAAAGGAATCCATGTCTGGCCAAGATGGCTGCCTAAATGAGAGGCATTCTGCCCTCCTCCCTACACGTACTCCAGCAAAAACCTGAAATCCACACTAGACCAAATATTCAAGAACCCCAATAAGACATTACACTAAATTATTTCTTTCAAGCCAGAAATGCACAAAATCCCAAAACCCCACAGGCAACAGGAAAGGGGACCACAAGCAAAGCCAGTGCTTATACAGGCTAACAAGCCAGCAGTCATCTAGTACAACCAGAGGGACACTTGTGAATTATAAAGCTCTGTGTCTAGAGACAAGAGTGGGAGGCCGCCCTAAGAAAAACTAAGGGAAGAGACTGTGGAAGTATACTTACCAACTAATACAGCATGACAGTGATCATATCTACTCAAATAGGGTCACCCCAGGCCAAAGGGCTCTGAGGTTCCTAAACATTTGGTGCTATGGTGTCAGACAGAGCCTTGAGGATCTAGGGCTCTGACATCAAAGATCCACAGGGAATTAACTCAGGGAAGTAGAGGTCAGGCAACGAAGCCAGGATGAAAACAAGTAGGGCCAAAGGTGCAACAAGGAAGCAAAAACTGGTCCTATCACAAAGCCCAATTCATGAAACTAAAGCTGGAAAGGTGACTCAATCAAACACTGACCAACATCAAATATTGTAAATCTTGAAATGCACCAAAAAAAAGTAACTCCCTAACAACTGCAAGCAATGGATAACTCAAAAATTAAAGATCTGGATGAAAGAACTGGAAGGAGAACAAACAGTTTAGAAGACAAAATAGTAAATCTTATCAAGAAATGCCATTCCTTGAAATCTAGAATATACCAAACAGAAATCAATGACTTTGTAAGACAGCAAAAAAAAATATTACAACAAAAATCAAAAGATCCATCTGATATCAAAAACAAATGATCTGGAAAACAGGTCAAGGAAAGAGAGTAATTCAAGAATCATTAGAAACCAGGATTTTTTCCCCAAAAGCCTGGACACTGTAAGAAAAGCAAACAAACAACCTGTACAGGTCAGTCAGAACTAGAAAGCAAAGTGAAGACAGAAAAAACCCACTTTTTGAAAGCAGCCCCAAAAGGAAAAAAGTCCCAGGAACATCATAGCCAAAATTTAGTTTCTTAATTAAAGAGAAAATACGACAAGCATCCAGAAAGAAGCATTGTAGGCACACCAAAAGGACACACTCAGGATGACACAAAGCCTGTGATCTTAGCAACTACTACTATAAATGAGAGGTGATTTTGGCAAACAATATTCCAAAAGGCAAAAGACATAGGCTTAGTACCAAGAATAATTTATCCCGCAAAGTATAATCCTACGGAGGAAAAAAAAATGTACCTTTAATGCATTTCTGATGAAAAGATCAGAGTTGAGTAGAAACTTTAAAATACAAGTGTTCAGAGAAATCATAAAAGGGTAAATGTATTCAATCAATTGTAAAGGGGTATAGGATGACACAGTGTTAACATTCTAATGAGGGAAACATCCCTTCAGAACTTTAATGTGTTCAAGGGTACTGATTTAAATAAGAACAAGAGGCTGGGGGAAGGAAGGAGGTGGGACTGGTTCTGTTCTCTTCCCCCTATTCAAACTCTCACAAGGAAGGGTAAACAGATACACTAATGTAGAAAGGAAGAAGGGCATGGGACTTTTTAGGGTATATGAAAAGAGCATATACACCTGAAATAGCTAGTAAATGTTAAGTATCTTGAGGCCACATTTGAACTCAGGTCCTCCTGACTGCAAGGTCAGACCTCTATCCACTGTACCACCTAGCTGCCCCCATCCCTCCACACAATTTAAAAAGAATTCCTCAAATCGAATTCTAGAATGGCAGAGCTAACAAAAGGTCAGGGTAAAACAATTTTCTAGCACAAGACAACTTAGGAGGTCAGCAGAAAAGGTCTGTCACACCAGGAGCACAGCTCTGCCCAAGTATGGCAACGACAGCAGCAGGTCTTGGAGGTCACTGCAAAAGCAGCAGCAGCAGCTTCAGGAGCTCTCAGCCCAGAAATGGTAAGGGGGTTGGACAAGTGGTCAGAAAAATATTACAGGGGACCTTTTGGTGGCACTAGGTTCGGGATTCTGTTGCCCATATGCAGTTGTGGGTCACAGTTCCAGGGCTAAGAGAAGTGCTAGCACTTGCAGTTACAGGAAAACAAGGTCCCTTCCTGGATAAAGACCAGAGCACAGTCCAGAAGAGAGGTGACCGAACCTCTCCTTAGATCATACGCCCTTGGAAGCACCAAAAACTTAACCGACCCCCAGAACTCACACTGAAAATAACAGCACAAAAAACCTGAAGTCTGAAACAGTGCCCCCTCCTCCAAGGAGCAACAAAAAGTTAAAAGTCAAGAATAGGCTTGAAAAATGAGCAAACAACAAAAAAGATCAAGACAGAAGAAAACAAGGACATCAAAACAACTACAAGCAAAACTTCAAAGAAAAAAAGTGAATTGGACACAAACACAACAAGAATTTCTGGAAGAGCTCAAAAAGGATTTTAAAAGTCAAATCAGAGAGGCAGAGGAAAAACTGGGAAAAGAAATGAGAGTGATGCAAGAAAATTATGGTAAAAAAAGCCAATAGCTTGGTAAAAGAGATACAAAAAATATTGAAGAAAATAACACCTTAAAAAACAGAATAGGCCAAATGGTAAAAAAGGCATAAAAATCCAGCGACAAGAGAGCTCCTTAAAAAGTAGAACTGGTCAAATGGAAAAAGACACACAAAAATTTTCTGAAGGAAAAAAAACTCCTTAAAAAGTAGAATTAGACAAGAGAATACTAATGACTCCATGAGACATCAAGAAACATTAACAGTCAAAAGAATGAAAAATAAAAGAAAATGTGAAATATTTCATTGGATAAACAACTGACCTGGAAATAGATGAAGGAGAAAGTTCAACGACTTATCTGGACTCACATAACTAGCAAATGTCTGAAGTGGGATTTTAATTTAGGTCTTCCCAACTCCAAATCCAGGTGCTTCTTAAGATAGAAACTGAAAGAAGAGAAGCTTTATAATATTGCAGAGACTTTGATAGAGAGTTTGTCAGATGAGGAATGGCTCAACAAGTTGTGGAAGTTGATTATGATGGAATATTATTATGCTATAAAAGCACAAGCAGAATTTAAACAAAAAACAAAAACAAAAACAAAAACCTGGACTTACATGAACTGATGCAAAGTGAAGTGAAGAGAAACAGGAAAACTTTGTACACAGTAACAGCAAAATCACACGATGATCAACTGTGAAATGACTCAGCTATTCTCAGCAATGTGAGTGAAGACAATTTCAAAGAACTTATGATGACAATGCTATCCATCTCCAGAGAAAGAACTAATGGAATCTGAATGTAGATCAAAGCAAACTTGTTTTATTTGTCTTGCCTTTTTTTTGCAACACGGCTAATATAGAAATGTTTTGCATGACTTCGTATGTATAATCTATATCAAACTGATTGCCTTCTCAAGGAGTGGGTAGGGAAGAGAGAATCTGGAATTCATAATTTTAAAAAATGAATGTTAAATTTTTTTTACATGTAACTGAGGGGAAAAAGAAAGAAAATGAGGGTGTTGGACAAGATGTCCTCTTAATGTTCCTTCTAGATCTACAGCAATGATTTTATGTTATTTTATGTTATTAGAGCCCAGGGAAATAAAAGGGAGTCTGGACAGAAAGAAACACAGGAGGGACAGTCAATACTAGCTGTGAATGACTCTTTCTATTAAGGTCAACCTCTAGTATTCTAAATGGGGACAGCTTATTTTGCCTTCCTTAACTACAACTACAAGGGAATATGATTTAAATAAATTTAAAGTCAAGAACACTTGCTTTAATAATTTTTCCTTATGACTTGCTACCATAAGAAGCCTAAGGGAGAACCTCTCAGGATGAGAGGCTATAACCCTTAAGTATATAAAACTTGGTAGGTCTAAGATAAGTAGAACTAGGTAGAAACCAAATGGCCCAGATAACACTGAGATGAAGAACGTTCCAAGGGAATAATCAGGGAAAGAACCAAGAGACAAAATTGACAAATTTAAATTAGCAGCAAGAGATATAGGAACCAGGAAAAAAAAAGAAAAAAAAAAACCAAGATCACTGTGGGAGAAAAAATGCTTAGCTCTTAGTACTGTGGAAACAAGCCTAGGAAGCCCAGAGAACAGAATAGCACTGGAATGATCATACCATAATTTTCACTGGATTTCAAATCAACTTCAAATTTATCACTGGAATCTTCTAGAATAGCCTGATCAAAAAAATTTCCCATTTCTGATACTCCTCTCATAATTATTTATCAACATATTTGAAAGTTTGCTCCTTCAGAGAGTCAGGGGCTTAACTTTGAACTTACAAACTTTCAGAGTGTTAAGAGTTGAGTAGGTCTATTATCTAGCCTAATTCCATAAAAAACACTACCTCTATATCTAAAACCCCACAATCTGTGGTTTTAGTTTGAGAGCTGAGTAAGCAATTTCATATTCTTAATGAGATCTTCTAATCTGCAGTAGAACACTGATCCTACCTTAGCAGAAAGATTGTCTTTAATCTTACCCAGTAGTTTTGGTGAATGCCCATAAGAATGAGTTAGTTCCTATAGGAGTAAACAAAATATTTTTAGTCAGTCAATAGGCATTTATTAAGTGCCCACTATGTGCCAGGTACTATGCTTAAAGAGATGAGGGGATGACAATGCAAGGGGTGTGGAGGAGATAATATGCAAATGATACACAAATAACCTATATTCCAGATAAATAGGAAATAACAGAAGGTATTAGAATTAAGGATTGGGAAAAATTTTTAAGGTTAGCATATATTTTATCTTGAAGATTATATTTAAGCTGTAACACATCTATGGTGATTTATTAGGTGTTGCATTTGCTGGGCCTAGAGTCAAGAAGATCTGAGTTCAAATCCTGTCTCAGACATTTACTAGCTATATGACCCTTTTCAAGTCACTAAATCTTTTTGATTGCCTCAACCATAAAATAGGGGTAAATAATAGTACCTATCCTACAGGGTTGTTGTGATGATCAAATGAGATAATATTTATAAAGCACTTAGCACAGTGCCTGGCACACAGCCTAATAAATGCTTATTTCCTCCCTCTCATCTTTTAAAGTACCATTGATTTGTATCTACTCCAACACTTAAGTAGGTTTTTAAAAATAATTTTAAATAATGAGCAATACTTAAATCTTAAATTAACTTGCATGACATGAAATGGGATACAGTCGGAACCATTCTCCCACAGGAAATAGAGACAACTAGACTGACTGATGAATTTTTGAGTTCAGTGCCTGACACCAAAGGAATTCTACCAACTCCTGTGTAAAACCCTATTTAGATTAACTACAGCCTTACTTAAAAGGTACAATCTATGTACCTTAGATTTGTGCATTTGAAAAGGCTTTGGCTCCCTAGGCTCTCCTGGGTATTTCCTCCTACAAGCCCAAGGTTACTCAGAGCTAGCCCATAACCCTGTAATTCTGGAGAGGGATGGTTTTCCCTAGAATTGCTATGTATGGTTTTTTGCCTCTCACTGACCAGAAATGATAGCTGAGAAAATGGGTGGCCAGCAAAGCCAATTAGCACATACAATGTTCTATCCTTTTTGTATGCAAACATTACCACTGGTGGTGTGTAGACTATGCTATCAATATAGCCTATAATTAGATTTGAGTATGGGGCTACATTTCTCTTCTTTGAGTTTCCTTTAGAACTAAATCATCACAGCAACATGCCTAAAATGAAGATGTAACTCAAAAGATTTTCTCTACACAAAATGCAAAGGAATGATGTCTACAAAATAATAGAAATAAATCATGTGAATTAGATAACCCGATTTCTTGAAACATATAGGCCCTGTCCCAAATCTTTCTAGGCTTTAATACTTAGGATCACAAACTGGCTTAAGTGTAAGCATTTTTCCCCTAAATATATGGAGTACAGAGAAATAGACTACTACTCCCATGATCTTGCTCAGAGTAGAAGTTGGAGGGTTCAAAGGCTTGCCAAAAACACTGAACATTCTCTGTTAAAATTTAACCTAGATTCAATGCTGGAAAATGATTTATCATCAATTCACCATTAATTTACCTTCTTTCTCTCAAGAGAAACCCAATATCTCACAGCAGCAACAGACCTTAAACTTTTTATTCCAATCTGTCATTAAAGTGGCTGCATTTTACAACACTGGTCAGTATGAAGCCATGCTTGTATTATTACTTTGATGGCGATGTTTTCCAGTTAGTAATTTAAGAAAAAACTTTAAGAAAATGTGAGGTAATAGAAAGAACAGAGGACTTGAAGAGATGAACTAAGAGTCAGGAGACCTGGGCTTAAGCCCCAGATGTGCCATTCACTAGCCATGTGAGCACAGATAAGTTGTAACTTCTCATCTTCAGTTTTCCTCTCATATAAAATGGGAGCCAGACCATCACAGTAACATGCCTAAAATTAATACAAAACTAAAAGATTTTCTTTAAACAAAATGCAAAATCATATCAAGTCTATAAAAATTATGGAAAAAAGATCATGTTCTACCTCTGTTATTATCAGGTCTTTGTAAACTATAAAAAATATAAATATTAGCTATTATTATTACCATGTACAATAGTCATAGAGCAGAGGTTCACAAATTTTTCTGTAAGGAAAGTCTTTTGCAATCCTAAAGGGGCCACTGAAAGAAAAAAAAAAAGAGCAAAGAACTAGAATCTAAGAGCGGAGGGTGTCCTTCTATTGTTTAGAAGAGACTAGAACTGACCATCCCATTTCCATTTCCAAAAATGGATCTTTTTGATGTCTTTTACGTTGCTTTCTATGAAGAAGGAAATCTTTCCACAGACTTTTGGGTGACCTCCAATATTGATTTTTCAGAGTTTAAGGCATTTGATGACTTGCAGCTACATAAATCTCCAGAAGAATACCTCCAAATAAGAAGGAAATTACTCAAAAGTACACAAGTATTTAGAGGCATCTTTTGTTGCAATAAGTAGAAGTTTTAAGGGGATGCCCATCAACTGAGGAATGGCTGAATAATGTTAATTCTTCAGAGTTTATGGCATTCTATGATTTCACACATTATCACCCAATACTTCTCCCACTCAGATGCCTCAAGCTTGCAGTGCAAGCTCCCAACCTTTCCCCTTCTATGCTGGACCCTGAGGGAAGTTATTACCTAATCCCACCCTGGTACTCATAAAAGCAAATGCCACCAGGAACATGTCTCTTTCTGTTCCGCTGGCAAACCTATCTCCCCCTCTCCCATATCACTTCATAACTGTGGCAGGTACATGGCAGAAGGTGGGCTCCACACCCTGGCCATAGAACCCATCCAGCTTCTTTTTGTTTATGGTGGCATAAACTGAGTCACAGAGAATGAATAGGGGTAGAAGGGTTGTGATCGGAATCATAGATCTCACTGTTCTTCCAAGTTTCCCTATTGCTGTCAAGTATACTACAATTCTTCAAAACACCCAGATTCATAACCTCAGTGCTATCCTCAATTCACTCATATCACATAACCAAATAGTTGCCAAATCCTGTCATTTCTATCTCTGCAACATTTCTTATTTTGGTCTCACTTTTCCACTTGAACAACACCTCTTGCTGGAATACTACAATAGCTTCCTAATTGGTCTCCCTGCTTTAAGTCTCTCCCTTCTCCAATCCATCCTCCACATAGTTAAATAAATGATTTTCCTACAGCCCAGTTTTGACCATGCCACCTCACTACTCAATAAACTCCAGTTGTTCTCTCAAGAATCAAATGTAAATTCCTCAGGTATTTAAAGCTCTTCATAATCTTGCCAACCTACCTATCCAGCCACCATCTTAATATTTCTTACACATAAAAAAAAACAATTAAAATACCCAAACATGAAAAAGGAAATTATAGCATAATATCCTTGATTACACAGAACAATGTACAGAAAAAGATTTGAATACATTTACAGTGAAAACTTTTCTGCTGAGTTGAAACTGAAGACAATTCCACTTTTGCTTGCTGTTTTTGCCATGTGTATGGTGAATGTTTTACAGAAGCATCACTCTTGCTGATTATGTTCACTGTTATGACCTATTATTTGATTACCGTATTGTGTATTTTTCAATTAAAAAGATGAAAATTAAAAATCTGAAAACAATTCAAATGCTTGGCTACAATAATCAAAGGAAACAGCAACCAACAACCATTATTTATTTATGTTTGCTCCATCCCCTCAAGACACACACTGAGATCTTCCAAAAATAAAGAAATATATCCAATCACACTTCATTCACTAAAAATAATGTTATTCATATTTTTAATGAAAGCAAAAAAGGTGTTCTGGTATCATTAATTTCAAAATATTTAAGATTTTTATTTTATCTTCATCTTATTCTTTAAAATTTTAGTTCTTTATATTTCATAAAATACACAATGTTAGTACATTACAAAACTTATGAGTAAATATATGTATGTACACACACTGAAGTACATACTAAATTTGTTTTTCTTTACCAAAAGTCAAACAAGTAAAATTTCATTTATTTCATATTCTCTGCACCTTTTAGTCACTTTTATGGCTACAAAGATAAGGTTTGTTATATAATGCAGTTTGCAAAAAAAATTTCCTGTTCTCAAAGATTCAAAGATGCCCTTGATACATGTGTAAATTATTCTCAAAGATTCTGTAGAGGTAAGAAAGTAGGCATGAGTTAGACAATACTTAACACACACACTGATTAGCCATTGATTATAACCCCAATTACGTATATAACCAGGAAATGCTAATAAAAGTTTATACACCAAATCAAAATATGTTTAGTGAATTCACAGCTAGGCATTCTGCTACCAACTATATTTAAATTACGAATTTTTTTAAAACACTAAAGAAAAAAATGTCAGTCAACAATATTTAATGAACATCTACCTATATATTAGTTGGTTCAGGATTCAAAAATGTATAGTCTGTGTCTTCAATAAGCAGTCTGAAAAGAGATGAGTAATATTACGTATGTTTATAGATAAGTATACTTATATACTGCATATAATCCCCATAGCAAACATTTTACGTATGTATATATGTATACGTATACTACATGCAACTATGTATGAGTGACTATTTCATTCACAGCTGCATAAAGTAAAAAGTAGCAGGTAGGTGGCACAGTGGATAAAGTGCTGGGCCTTAAGTCAGGAAGATTCATCTTCCTGAGTTCAAATCTGGCCTCACACACTTACTAGCTGTGTGACCCTGTAACACTGTTTGCCTCAGTTCCTCATTTGTAAAATGCGATGGAGAAAGAAATGGCAAACCACTCCAGTATCTTTGCCAAGTAAACCCCAAATGGAGTAACAAAGATTAGGACACAACTGAACAACAAAACTTTCATTTTACAAATGAGGAAAAGTAAGCCCAAGTAATTTTCCCCAAGGTGACACAAGGAATAAATGGAAGAGCTGGGATTCAAATCCAGGTCCCCTTAACTCCAAATCCTATGCTCTTTCCACTGTACATCAAGCCTACTTCATTGGTGAGTGAAACTTATTTGAATAGATATACTGTTCCTATAACTCTAAGCCACATAAGAATGGAAATATACTGGTTATTAAAAAGATAAGCCTTTCCTCGGGGTCATTCAAAGAACTCTGTAATTTAAAAATTACATTACCTCACAAGACAAATAAGTTGGATGTGTTACATTCCCTATTTTATTTTTTAAACACAAAGGAAGGAATCTCTAAGCATAGGTATATTTCAGGAGGCACTGGAGCCTTCTCCAACTGTGACTGTTTGCTCTATGCTTCAGGTAGTGGTAAATGTTAGTTCAGTATTCATATTCTCTTACCACACTGGGATGCTGTCATATTGAATATTAAATTAAGTGGATTATCATTTGAAAACTGTAGTCTTAATTAAAACAAGTCAGTTAACATAACATCTTAATCAAATGAGAATATATGTTTTTCAGAAGCATGAAATCCTAGATAAATGAGGTATTGCACACAAGACAAAACACAGGTCAGATACTCCTATCAGATCCAACCTCAAATAACTATCATTAACAGTGCTGACATTACTGCTTTGCATGGAAAGCAAAAACACTGGGTCGGCATGGGTCTGAGACAGAAGGTCACTGCTGTCATTCTGGACCCTCCACTATTTTATCCACCTAACTGTTCACCCTCACACTGGCTGGCACTGTTAGTATCAACGTGGACAAGGAGCCAGACTTGAAAAGGGAAAGATCTGTAAAGCTTTTTAAAAAAGAATACTGAATACACATCTTTTATTGGTGGTTTTGTGTCATAACTCTGAGCATAAAACATACTGTTCTATTGATTTAGATGATGTAGGACATATAATCAGGGAATCACAGTTGGAAGGGATATTAGATGTCATCAGTCCAATTCCCCAGCATACACAGTTAACACGTCATATAACATCTTGACAGATCATCTATCTTTTGCTTGAACATCTGCAATAATCAGGATTCTGTCAACTTACAGGGTCACACAATCCAATTTTGTGCCAATGTTTGTTACCAAGTTCTTCCTTACACTGGGCATAAGGATCAATTACTTAATTTAATCAGAATGTACAAATGTATACATTGAATGAATGCTCTTTCCTGTGGACTGCTTAAACTGATATGCCTGTGACCGTTGGCAAGTCATTTAACCTGTATGCCTCCATTTCCTCAACTGTAAAATGGGGATAATGACATTACCTACTTTGCAGGGTTGTTATGAGGATCAAATGAGATAATATCTGTAATGGCTACTATATAAATTCCCTTTCCTTTCCCTACAGAATGATAATTTATGCCTTTAGGAGCTAGCAAGATACAACTAGCTTCTTTCCTATCCCCAGATAACTGAATTGTTCAGTTGTTTCTCTTCATTGTCACTGACTCATTTTCTAGTGTCTGCTGCTCAGCACTTCTAATCTTTGATGTTCTCTCATTTTTTTCTCTGTCACCACCATGCACTCATCTCAAGTTCTTTTTAACATAGGTAAAGCTATGTACACTTGTAATTAGAAACTTCCGGCAACTTTTTTCTTTATTACTTCTGAGTAGTCCTGACTTCTTTGCCTCCTAAAGATGGTTTTCAGCCTGTATCTTGGTTTAGAGAATTCAAACACAAAGAGAACGGAAGACCTGCAGCATGTTATAGCAATAGAAAGAACACTGACTTGGAAGGGTTTCAAATGAGACATGGTAGTTCTAGCTGTAAAAGTAATTAGCCGTGCAACTCTGGGCACAAACTCTGTGGACTGATGGTGGATTCATCTGTGATGGATGAAATGGTTTAACTCAATAGTTCATCCTCTTTCGGTGAAGACTAGTCAATTTTCATTTCCCTAAAGCCTTATAATCATAGTAGTTACAATGACTAAAGAAATTAAGAACTAGAGCATGGAAAAGAGAAGACACTGCTGGTAGTATATCCCTCCTTAATGATAATTCCAGCAAGTTAATGAGAGTGGAGGGACATGGTAGCACTGACCAGCTGAGAGATCCACCATGTAGAACTTAAAATCAATACATTGATTTTAAAAACAAGACATTCCATCACTCAGCTCTGGGCATTTTTTCTGGCTTTACCCCATACATGGAATGTTCTCCCTCCTCTTTCTAACTATTGACCTCCCTGACTTCCTTTAAGTACTAATTAAAATCCCATCTTTTACTGAAAGCCTTTATCATACCCCTCTTAATTCCCATGTTTTCCCTGTTAATTATTTCCTATTTGTCCTGTATAAATCTTGTTTTGTATTTATTTGTTTGCATGTTGTGTCCTCTATTAGACTGTAAGCTGATCAAGGGCAGGGGCTATCTTTTGCCTTTTTGTATCCCCAGCACTTAGCAGAGTCCCTGGCACATAATTGGTGCTCAGTAAATATTTACTGAACACCAATGTGTACTGGACTAGATGATCACTAGCGTTTCTTTCAGTCACAAATTCTATGATCCTACTTAGGTGAGATAGTACAAACCATTATCAGTACAAGTTTATTTGTTCAGTTATTTTTTAGTTGTGTCCAAATTTTTGTGAACCCATTTGGAGTTTTCTTGGAAAATACTAGAGTGGTTTGCCATTTCCCTCTCCAGTTCATGTTACAGATGAGAAAACTAAGGCAAATAGGGTTAACTGACTTGCCCAGAGTCACACAGCTACTAAGTATGTGAGGCTGGATTTGAAACAACTAGTTAGAAGCAGATTACAGGAGTCTTTTTGCCAGCACTAAGGCAGGACTCTGTTGCTTTGCCCATACTTGGATCCAGGTCATGGTCCTGGACAGCAATCCCAGGGTAAGGAGGAGCACTAGCAAATCAGAGTTTGCAGCTGCAGTGGCGTGGGGACCCTTGTCACAGTGCCAGGGTAGAAAAGACTCTGTGTGTGGTCGCTCATAGTCTAGAACACAGGTCAGGAGAGTAGTAAACACATCTCCCCTTAGATCACACTACTTTGGAAGAACTGAAAACTTAAAGGTCCCTAGAAGTATCTCTGAGAACAGCTGAACAAAAACCCTGAAACTTGGGACAGTGCACCCTACACCCTGGAAGCAAAGACCCACTTTAGCAAAGAGTTAAAAGTCAAGAAATAGGCTGGAAAAATGGGCAAACAGACAAAAATCCTGACCAGAAAAAGGTACTATGGTGACAAGGAAGATCAAAACACACTCAGAAGAAGATAACAAAGTCAAAGCCCTTACATCCAAAGCCTCCAAGAAAAATATGAATTGGTCTCAGGTCATGGAAGAGCTAAAAAAAATATTGAAAATCAAGTAAGAGAGGTAGAGGAAAAATTGGGAAGAGAAATGAGAATGATACAAGAAAATCATGAAAAAAGAGTCAACAACTTGGTGAAGACACCAAAAAATTCTGAAGAAAATAATATCTTAAAAAACAGACTAGGCCAAACAGTAAAAAGAGGTACAAAAAGTCAATGAGGAGAAGAATGCTTTGAAAAGCAGAACTGGCCAAACGGTAAAAAGAAGCATAAAAATTCACTGAAGGAAAAAAACTCCTTAGAAACAGAATTGCCAAATAGAAAAGGAGATACAAAAGCTCAATGAAGAAAATAACTTCTTAAAACTTAGAATTAAGCAAATGGAAGTTAATAACTTTATGAGAAATCAAGAAACAATAAAACAAAATCAAAAGAATGAAAAAAAAATAGAGAACAATGTAAAATATCTCACTGGAAAAACAACTGACCTGGAAAACTGAGCCAGGAGAGATCATTTAAAAGTATGGGACTACCTGAGAGTCATGATCAAAAAAAGAGCTTAGACCTCATCTTTAAAGAAATTATGAAGGAAAACTGCCCTGATATTTTAGAACCAGAGGGTAAAATAGAAATTGAAAGAATCCACTGATCACCTTCTGAAAGAGATTCCAAAATGAAAACTCCCAGGAATATTATTGCCAAATACCAGATCTCCCAGGTCAAGGAGAAAATACTGGCAGCAGCAAGAAACAATTCAAGTACAGTGGAGGTATAGTCAGGATAATGTAAGATTTAGCAGCTTCCACATTAAAGGACTGCAGGGCTTGGAATATGATATTTCAGAAGACAAAGGAACTAGGATTACAGGCAAGAGTCACCTACTCAGCAAAACTTCAGAGGAAAAAATGGACATTCAATGAAACAGAAGACTTTCAAGCATTCTTGATGTAAAGACCAGAGCTGACTAGTAAATGTGACTTTCAAATACAAGACTCAAGAGAAGCATAAAAAGGTAAACAGGAAAGGGAAATCATAAGGGAATAAAAAGTTGGGCCTTACAGAATTAAAAAAAAAAAAAAAGAATCCGACGACCAACAATAGAAAAAATTTAAGATTTCACTTAGTACAAAAAGGCTTAACAAATACTTTCAAAGGAACCATCAGTCTTAAAAATGAGGAAGAATAAGAAGAAAATTCTGATTCATCTGTGTGGCAGGATATACTAGCTATGGAAGCTCAGAAATAAGAATGCTGAGATTTTTATCAGAAAAAGGCAAACTCATTGGTGAATAAAGGCAAAGGGGACAACTATGTTAAATAAACTGTCACATAAAGTTAAAATTAACTGTCATGTAAGAAATCAAAGAGAAAAAACAAGGGTCCAATATATAACATAATATTCATAAAAGCACTTTTATCATAGTGAAGAACTGAAAACAAAGTAGATACCCATCAATTGTGCAATGGCTTGAAAAAAACTATGGTATACAAATATAATGATTATACATGATAAAATAAAAATTTGGAGAAACACAGATTTTTATGAACTGATGCAGGGCAAAATACAAACAAAAACAACATACATAATGATTGTATAACAAGGTAAATGAAAAGACCAATAAAAGAAATTCTAGAGAACAAATAATGAAACATACTTTGAGGGCAAAGAAGCAGGGAGGTGAGAGAAACACTACTATTGGGGCTGAATGTGCTATATGTCACTGAATCCAACTACTACCCCAAATGTTTTTTGTTTTTTAATTATAAAAAAGGATTCATTTTGGAAAGGGAGGATGATGTATCCTCTCCAGAAATGACTGATGTAAATACAAAACATCAATAAAACTGTTTTTAGGTCAACGTCAACATGCACTATATTATCTTCCATTTGAGGAAAGTGATATTTAGGTACAATGATGTTTAGATTCCTGAAGTTCAATAAAACTTCATCCATTTATTTAGCAAACAAAGAACAAGGCAATTAGAAATACTGAATTGTGAGTTTCATTTTAAAATAAAAATAAATGTTTCCCAGGTAAAAATTGACATTAGTCAAACACATTAAAATAGGAGAATGAAGTCCAAGAGTGGCTGAAGAGATCTTCTTAAAGACTTCCATTAATAGGACAACTTAATACTAACTTATAGGGGGCAGCTAGGTGGCACCTAGGTGGGGCAGTGGATAGAGCTCTGGCCTTGGAATCAGGAGGACCTGAGTTCAAATCTGACCTCAGACACTTGACATTTACTAGCTGTGTGACCCTGGGCAAGTCACTTACCCCTGATTGCCTCACCCCTCCCAAAAAAATTACTGACTTATTTATGTAAATTTTAGTTCATCTAAAGTCAAAATTTTCTTATACTTAGTTTTAATCAACTAATTTGTTATGTTTTAACAGCTGGATTAGTCTTATGCAATTAATTTTTGAAAGATATTTACCTTGTAAATTCTTTAATCCTAAACTATAGAGAGTGAAGCACTATTCTCAATTAGCATCTTTCAAATCATCTGAATTATTTATCCCCAACAAATACTAGTCAGGAAATTATAAGTGTGTGTTTCTACTTCAGTTGATTCTTTCATTCAGTGAAGTGCGAATCTTGAAATTAGAATGTGTGTGTGTATTACCTAAGTGAGTAGATTTTCCTTAATACAATTCTAGTTCCTGGATTGTGGAATGTGTAATGCTCTTGCCCTAGGCCCCTAACCATCATGGTGGCCAAGAGCTAAAGGGTCCCGGCCTTTTCACTTCATTCCTTCAATTGTCAATTCAAATCTCAATCAGCAGCATCTATTGGTGAGCCTTCCTCTTTCTCTTTTTTTTTTTTTTTAAATAAAAGTCGTGAAATTACTTCCTTCGATTTGCTAGATTAAGGCGGTGTGAACACCCCAAGGCCTTTCCAGGCATGTACACCAATACCCCAACTACAAGGGAAGGGCCTGGAGCAGCCAGTTTGACAACTCCTGGGAAATAGGTCTCCAGGAAAAGAAAGCGGGGGTGGCTTCAAATTAAATACCGCTCTTTTCCCATCGCACCCCAGTCCCTAGAAGCTGTCGATTTAAAAGACGTTTCTCCCCTTCCCCCACCCTGGTAGAAGTACTGCTTCCAAACCTGAATGTCATCTCTGAGATAAGGGCAGGAGGCTCCAGGGGTGGGGTGGGGTGAACCAGAGCCCCTCCCCCTCCAACGCGGGGGGGGGTCTCACCCCGACGCAGACTCTATGACATTCCCCCTCTCTTCCACCCCTACGCCAAACGTGCCCTTTTGGGGACGCCCTCACCCCCAAGAGGCCTGATGTCAACAATCAGGGTCCGGAGGGGAAGGACCGAGGTACGGAGGGACAGATGGGCCCCCCGCCGCCTTCGCTCCCGCACCGCCACGCCCCATTGCGGGCTAGCGCCCCGTGCGGGGGGGGCGGGGAAGGCTCGAAAAGAGGGGCGTCAGCCTGGGCCAAGGGGTAGGGCAGGGAGGGCCGAGGACGGAAAAGGCCTCACCTTGACCCTTATCTCATAGGTGGTGAAGCGGCCTCGGCCGACCCCCACGGTCTGCGGGTTGCTCACGTCGATCTCGAGGAAGTTGCTGGGCGGCCCGTAGGCGTCATTCAGGTTCTGCGGTTTGGTGATCAGCCGCCGGGTGTCAGCTACGGTCTCCGCCATTTCGCCGCTGCTCCCTCCTCCTCCGCCTCCTCCCGCCGCCGCCGCCGCCGCCGCTGCTTCTTCTTCAACCTCCACCGCCGCCGCCGCCGCCCACCCGGGGGAAACCGAGCTCGAGCTCGCGCGCTCCCGCACGCCGGCACGCACGCACTGGCGCACGCTCGCGCGCTCTCGCTCGGCCTAACTCTCGCGCTCGCTCTCCCCCACCCTCGGGGACTACGGCGCGGGAGGGAGAGGAGGCTTGGGTGCGTGGTTACCCTGCAATGAGAAACCCTCCTGAGTCCCTGGGGGAAAACAGCTGACTCAAGTGCGGGAAAAGGCGAGCACTCACAGACCAGCTGCAGGGAGGCCCCAGAGAGGAGGGAGGAAGGAGCTGCACGGGGGTGGAGGTGGGGCGGAGGGTGTTCTGGACGGGGGGGTGTTCTGGGCGGGGAAAGGGAGACGCGAAAGGCACCACGGAACTTGTAGTCTTCCCGGTTCCTTCTCCCAGTGCTAGAAGGAACGTGCTTTTGGAAGAAGAGCGGGGGCCAGGTAAGACTACAACTCCCACAGTGCACAAGGGCAGGAGCTCACACAATGGAGAGGTTTGGGCCAAGGGTATTCAAGGGCCCGCCCGCAGAGAAAATGGGAAAAACGGGATGGGCTCCTCAGCCTGTTTCTCCTGTGTCAGCGATGGTGGGGCTGGGGTGGCTAGAACACCGGAAATAACAGTCACGAGGAAGGGAGACGTGGCGGGGGAAGGGTTAAGGGAGTTAAATCTGTGGAAGGTGAAAATTGCAATGGTCTGAGGATAAAAATCAAAGCTAGAGCAAAGGGACGTGCAGCAAAAACTGACGAGTTCAGCCTGCCCCATTGTTGTAATGCAGTACTCACAAATGCTCTCCATGTCATCTTTTGGTCTGTTTAATATTTCAAATATCAGAAGAAAGCAGCTAAGTTCCACAGTGGATGGAATGCTGGGCCTGGAGATAGGAAGATCTGAGTTCAAATTCAGCCTCAGACACTTACTGGCTTTGTCATTGGGCAAGTCACTTAACTTCTGTCCGCTTCAGTTTCCTTAACTGTAAAATGGGGATAATAACAAACAGTACCTGCCTCCCCGAGTTGGTGTGAGGATCAAATGAGATTATATTCTTAAAGGGCCTGGGACACAGTAGGTATTTAATAAATGCTTTTCTCCCTTCCTCCGTCCCATCCCCCACTCCTCAGAAGACACAGCTAGAAGGGCCCTTGGAGATCATTTGGTCAGGTCACCTGATGCTGTCACAATTTCAGAGATAAACACGTTCAATATATTTCTTCATATCTGTAGCCTTGAAGAAACTACCTGTCTTTCAACACTTCCACTTTGCTATTTTTCCCCAAGACAACGATAATAATGACACATCATTCCTTGGGAGGTCAATTCAACTATCCAGACAAGTCTGAGAATGGATCCTGTCAGCCATCAATATATGCTTTATATTTTCAAGGTTTGCAAAGCACTTTTCTCACAATAATGGTGAGGTACAGTCAAGAAGAATTACAAATGAAGAAGCAGATTAAGTGATTTGGTCACATAGCTAGTAGATGCCAAAGCAGGAATCAAATCTGTCCTGGTTCAACTATCCCTCCACCCTGTCCAACATTCTCTCTACCACAGAATTAGAGAATCTGCATCTTGGAAGGGACCTTCCTAGTCCAATTATATCTGGACAACGATCCCCTTTACAGTACCCAAAGAATGGTCATCCAGTCTTTGCTAAAGTCAGTTATCCAATAAACATTAAGAATTTACTGTAGGTTGGAGATGGCAGAGTGGATAGAGTGGTGACTGTGGAGTCAGGATGACCTGAGTTCAAATCCAACCTCAGCCACCTACTAGCTGTGTGACCCTAGGCAAGTCACTTCACCCTGTTTGCCTCAGTTTCCTCATCTATAAAATGAGCTGGACAAGGAAATGGCAAACCGCTCCAGTGTCTTTGTCAAGAAAACCCCAAATGGAATCACAAAGAGTGTGGGTACAACTGAACAACAACAACATCATGGGCTGGAGTTACAAAAAAAAAGGCAAAAAACAGTTGCTGCCTTCCAGGAGCTCACAGTCTAATGGAGGAGACAACCATGCAAACAACTGTGTACAAACTAACTATATGTAGGATAAATAGGAAATAATCAACAGAGGGAAGGCACTAGGATTAAGAGAGATAGGGAAAGGTTTCCTAAGGTGGGATTTAAGCTGGGACTTGAAAGAAGCCAGGGAAGCTGGGAGGTAGAGATGAGCAGGGGGAGTGTTCTGTGTATGAGGGACAGCCAGAGAAAATGTCTTGAGCCTAGAGATGGTGTCTTGTGTGAGGAACAGCAAGCCTGTCTTAATGAACTGAAGAGTCTGGGGGTTGAAGGCATGGTATAACAACATGTAAGAAGACTAGAAAGGTAGGGGGCACTAGGTTTGAATGCCAAACGGGCTTTTATATTTGATCCTGGAGGTGATAGGAAGTTGCTGGAGTTCATTGAGTGTGTGTGGTGGGGGGAGCAGGGAAGAGTGACATGGCCAGATTTGTGCTATTTAGGAAAATCACTTTGGCAGCTGAACAGAGTCAGCTAGAGTGGTGAGAGACTTGTGGCAGGCAGACCAACCTGCATTGTTGCCCTATTGCAGTAATCTAGGCAGAAGGTGATAAGGTTCTATACCAAGGTGGTGGGGAAGAAAGGGAGTATGTATGTGAGAGATGCTATAAAGGTGAAATCAACAAGCCTTCGTAACAGATTGAATATGGTGAAATGAAAAATAGTGAAGAGTCAAGGTTGGATCACAACAAGGTTGGAGTTCACAACTCCACCAACAATGGGTTAATGTTCCAGTTAACATAATGTTCCAAAGAACATCATCTCCAGCATTTATCATTTTCCTGTTTGGTCATGTTAGCCAATCTGATAGGTGTGATGTGGTACCTCAAGAGTTGTTTTAATTTGCATTTCTCTAATCAATAGTGATTTAGAGCATTTTTTCATGTGACTATAGATGGCTTTAATTTCTTCCTCTGAAAACTGCCTGTTCATATCCTTTGACCATTTATCAATTGGGGCATGACTTGTGTTTATTGACTTGGCTCCCTCTTCCCCTCCTCACTTTCCTGGCTTCCTTTAAATCCCAACTAAAATCCCATCTTCTCCAGGATACCTTTCCCAACCCCTCTTAACTCTAGTAGTACCTTCCTTCTGTTAATTATTTCCTATTTATCCTGTATATAGTTTGCTTTGTATATTTTTGTTTGCATGTTGTCTCTCCCATGAGATTGTAAGCTCCTTGATGATAAGGACTCTCTTTTGCCTCTTTTTGTATCTCCAGTGCTTAGCACAATGCCTGGCACATAGTAGACACTTAATGTTGCTTGATTGATAAAGAATAATACACAATGAGAAAAAAAGAATAACACACAATAGAACATTATACAAATTATTCTCCAAAATTGAGGAAGAATGCACACACCCAGATTCCTTTCATGAGACAAATATAGTACTTGTACCTAAGTTAGGGAAAGACAAAGCATAGAACTTTAGACCAACATCCCTGATGACTATAAATTTTAAAAAAAGTTTAATTATATTTTGTCAAAGAGACTAGCAATTTATCTGATAAATCATTTATTATGACCAAACTTAATTTATACTAGTTTTGCAAGGATGGTTAGGAAACAATAAACATAATCATATAAATGTTTTTAAAATCCCAAACCCCTTGATTATGTCAAGAAAAACGTTTGACAATGTACAGTACTCAGTTATGCTAAAAACCCTACAAAATATAGGCTTAGAGAGACCTTTTTTTAATATCATGAAAGTATAGATTTAAAATGAAAAGCAAGCATGCTATGCAATGGAGATACACTAGAAACATTCCTAATAAATACAGGAATAAAGCAAGGCTATCCCTTCTCCCTACTGTTATTTGATAGAGTTCTGAAAATGTTAGCAATACCAGTAAGATGAGAAAGAAATTCAGGGTGTAAAGATAAGCAAAGAAGAGATAAAACCATCCCTATTTGCTGATAATATGATAGTTTCATTAGAAAATCCCAGGGAATTAGCCAACATACCTAACTGAAAGAATTAATGGCTTTAGCAAAGTCATAGGCTACAAAATAAATCCTCAAAAATCAACCATTTCTATATAATAATAACAGAATTCAAGAGGCAGCAATAGAAATCCAGTTGTTTTAAATACTTTGTGACTTCATTTGGAGTTTTCTTGGCAAAGATACTGGAGTGGTTTGATATTTCCTTCTCCAGCTCATTTTACAGATGAGGAAACTGAGGCAAACAGGGTTAAATGACTTGTCTAGGGCCACATAGCTAATAAATGTCTGAGGTCAGATTTGAACTTGTCTTCTTGACTTCAAGCCTAGCACTGTATCTAGTGTGCCACATAGCTGCCCTTATTATAATAGAAGAGGAAACCCCATTCTAAATAACCCCAAAATGCATAGATTATCTGGGGGTCAGTCTACCAAAGCATACAGAAGTCTCGTATAAATTCATTTACAAAGTGTTCCTTAAAAAAATAAAGAACAACTTAAAAGGCTAGAGGAATATTCAGTATACCTGGCTTAGCTTTGCCAATAAAAAAAAATTGACAAAACTACCAAAGTTAATTTATACTTTTAATACCATACTAATCAATTTATTGAAGAGTTATTTTATAGAATTTGATAAAATAATAACAAAATTCATTTGGAAAAACAGAAGATCAAGATATCAAAGGAAATGATAAAAAAAGAGGTAGGGGAAAAGTGGGATAGTACTTCTAGATGTCAAACTATATAATAAAGCAGCAGTCATCAAATGCAACTACAATGGTTAAACAATAGAAAAAGAAATCAGTGAAACAAACTGGATGAGGGAGAATCAGAAATAATTGACCTCAATAACCTAGTGTCTGATAAACTGGAAAAGATATATTACTTAGGAAAGAATTCACTATTTGATAAAAAAAAAAATAACAAAACAAAAAAGAAAACCCACTGCTTTGAAAATTAGAAAGCAGTTTAGCAGAAATTAGGTTTAGATCAATATCTTACACTTTATTCCACAATACATCCTAAATATATGACCGTAATGTTGAAGATCATACTAAAAATACACTAGAAAAGAAGAAGATTATTTATCTCTCACAACTATGGGCAGGAAGTCAAACAAAGGCTAGAAGTAATTATACAAAAAATAAAGTTGATAATTTTGATTACATGAAACTGAAAAGCTTTTGCACATAAAAAATTAATACACCCAGGATAAAAAGGGAAACACTCAATTGGGGAAAAATCTTTGTATCCAATTTCTCTTATAAGGCTCTGGTATACAATAGAAACAATTAACAGAGGGGTGTGTGTGTGTGTGTGTGTGTGTGTGTGTGTGTGTGTGTGTGTGTAAGCATATACAATCAATCCTCAACTTTTGTGGGGGCAATGATGGAAAATGATGCAAAAGTCAAAAAAATGTGAATGTTGATACACTGAACCTATGTTCAATAGGGAGTTAGGTTTCTATGACCACAAAAAAACTGTAATCTTTCTCTAAATTGCTAAAAAAAAAATATGCATTTTTCTACATACAATTCTTTATAACAAAACATTAATTCTGATAATTTGCACTTTTCCTAACACGGTAACCATGAAATAGCCCATAAAATGTAGTACACAGAATAAAATTGGTAACATGCAAAACATTTTTTCTCACTAGTAATACCCTAGAATTCTGTGACCTTTTGTGTTAACATTCTCAATAAAAAGATATTGTTCACCTTTCATAACCATAAAATCTACAGTAACATAAATACTTTCCTCCTTTTTGCAGATGTAATGAATCATCACTTTCTTAACAGCAAACTCTAGGCAGGCAATCGCTGAAGACATTCCATCACAAAGTTTATTTAGCACCTTTATTTTCTCACTAAGCCACATCACGGACTTTGCACCATTGGGCTCAGAGCTCAAAAGACTTGCACTACACTTGACGGGCATAACTGCAACACAAAACTTGAGTTTTAAAGGCAAACAATAAAAATATGCAGCAAAAGCCTGGGGAATTTTTTACAACTGTAGGGTGAGCAAGACCAGTGAAGCGCCTAGTAGGATTCTGGCTGCTCCACAAATTTGTGGGCATCATGCCTCTCACTTTTTTCTCTACTGCACTTAACCTCAAATGTATGCACTTACCAATGCCAAAGTGAAAATGAAGTTACTAATAAAATCACAGGAATGCTTGAAGTTGTGTAAGTTAAATGTGTGAATGTTGAGGATTGACTGTGTCTATACACACATACAAATACATATGTATATACACACATAAATATACATATATGTGTACACACACAAATAGAAATAGATGTGTGCACATACATGTGTGTAAATATACATGTGTGTACATACATGAAGACTAAATATACATGCATATATACATATATGTAATAAAAACACAGAACCCTGTAGGATCCCAGGAAATTTTGGAAACATGAATTCTTCTAGAATACTTCAGAAGAGAAGAGAATAAGAAGTGATAAAAAACAAATGGCAAAATTTAAGGCCTACACAATGGAAATAATTAGCAAGATAGAAAAATTTGAATCCATGGTGGCAAGTCTTTCAAAATAAGTGGAAGAGAAAATAAGATTTGGAATAGAAATATCCTGAAGTGAAGGATAATCTGGAAGAAACAACACATGATCTCTTCATAAGCAAAAGCTTTTGATCTCAGAAACAGGATGTACCTCCAAAATTTTAGGAACATAGGTTTTGTAGAACATGATAAATAAAAAGCCTTAACACTATTAACGCACAAATTAAAATAAGAAAACTGCTCAGAATTTCTGAAAACACAATACAAAGCACCAATTGAAAGAATCTAGAGAATACCTCCAGAAAAATAAACAAAAAATGAAAAACAACCTTGTGATTCAAACTCTAAAACACATAGTAGTTAAATTTAATAATTGCAATGACAAATACCAAATTCTTCTAGTTGCCAGGAGAAAGGCCCACTGTTCTATCCACTGTACCACCTAGCTACCTCTAGAGAGGACCTAGTTAACTACAAAAGAAAAATCTATCTATTGAATCCCCGAGAAGGGTTTGATAACAAATATATAGTGACAACTAAAAGACATACGTAAGACCAAAATCCATTTCCTAGTAGAAAAATGGTCAAAGGATATGAGCAAACAATTCTCTAAAGAAGAATTACAAACTAGTAACAACTATGGAAGAAAATTATCAACTCTATCCTTTAAGCACAAGCCTACCAGAAACAATTTTATTAATTTAGGTGAAACTAATTATAAACATTTCTGCTTAGAGAGAAACAGGTCCAAAAATGGGTAGGGTTGCCACATGACTTTGAAAATCTCTCTATAACACAAGCCATTTTGGAGTTTCATCTTAGAATATTCTCAAACAATAGGCAAAATTTGATGGTCAAAATTGAGCAAAGGGACAGATTTAGGTAACAGTCTAAGAATAATATTAACTTACAATGTCATATCCTATAGAACTATTTTCCTAATATGATAATATTTATAAGCACTGGGCATAGTGCGTGGCACATAGTAGGCACTATATAAATGTTAATTTTTATTAATAATGAGAAGAATAAAGTCATACAATTCCTCTTCAAACACTTCCTCTAAAGATTCTCATCTCTGCCTGATTAAAGAAGAACTCAAGAAATAATTCCAAAGAGAATTGAAGTGATCAAAAATATCTTCATTCTTTTAGGTTGATGATTACCTTAATCTGATCAAGGCCGTGAGAAAGAGTTTAATGTTCCTCTATTTTGTTTATGATGTGTCCTCGTATCTAGTTGACATATCCACATAGAGCTTATTGGTGCTGTGAAGTGTTGTCTAAATCTAATTTCTACCAGATCACAACTCAGTTTTCATGGCAGTTTTGGTCAAACAGTAGATCCTTACCTCAGTGCCTGGGTTTGTTGAATACCTTAGGTTTATGGAATACTAGACTATTAGGTTCATTTACTACTGTGTGTTTTGTACCTAATCTATTTCACTAAATGATCTATTTTTTTAACCACTACCAAATTGTTTTGCTAATTACTACTTTGTCATGTAGTTTGAGATCTGATATTAAGTATTAAGTGTCTGAGGCTGGATTTGAACTCAGGTCCTCCTGACTCCAGGGCCAGTGCTCTATCCATTGCGCTACTTAGATGCCCCAATGTTAGGTCCTTTTCATTTCACATTTCCCCCTTGTTATTTCCCTGAGATTCTCAACCTTTTGTTCCTGTAGATGAGTTTCATTATTATTCTTTTCTAGCTCTATAAAGTAAGTCTTTGGTGGTTTGATTGACTTGGTATGGAGAAATTAGTTTAGGTAGTATTATTTGTCTTATATTGGTTCAGTCTTCCACTGAATGGTTCTTTATCCAATTATTTATTTAGGTTTGTCTTTATTTTCATAAATAGTGTTTTGTAATTGTATCCATATAGTTCTTGTGTCTCTCTTGGTAGGCAGACTCCCAGGTATTATATGTATTCTATAGTTATTTTAAATGAAATTTCCCTATTTCTTCCTTATAGGCCTTATTGATATACAGAAATATAAGTGTTTTATACTATTTTGTTTTATACCTGCAATTTTGCTGAAGTTATTGTTTCAATTACTTTTTAGTTGATTCTCTGAGGTTCTCTAAGCACACTATCATATCAGCCAAAAGCTATAATTTTGTTTCTTCTTTGCCTGTACTTATTCTCTCAGTTTATTTTCTTCTTTTCTTATTGCCATAGCTAGCATTATTTCTAGCACTATGTGATATCGGGGTGGTGACAAAAGACGTCCTTGCCTTGGTCTTGTTGGAAAAGCCTCTAGTTTGTCCCCATCACATATAATCCTGGCTCCTGGGCTTAGATATATACTATTTACTGTGTTAAGAAAAGGCCCAATTATTCCCTTTCTACTGGTATTTTTTTTTTTAACAGAAATTAGTATTTTAATTTGGAATAAGCTTTTTCTGCATAAATTGGTATCATATATTTCTTGTTCATTTTGTTAATGAGGTCAATTATATTTGATTTAGAAGAAATTATAAATGAGTAGAGGGAAAAAACTAGAAAAGAAATGAGAGTTACAGTGGAGTGACTTGGAAAGATAGTTAAGAGTTTAGCACAAGAGGTACAAAATCTTACCCAAGTAACAAATTCCCTAAAAATTAGAATGATCATATAGAAGTTAATGACTTCAGGAGACAAGAAGATATATTTAAACAAAGTCAAATGATTAAAAAAGTCGAAGAAAATATAAGGTCTCTCAGATCATTTCAAGTCATATGACCATGAAAATAGATCAAGGAGAATAGCTTAAGAATCATTTAACTTAATCATTTAACATTTGACCAAAAAACCCTAGATAGCATATTTCAAGAAATTATGAAAGAAAACCCCACAGACATATCAGAATAAGAGGTCAAAATGAAAATAGAAAGAATCTACCGATTACTTCCAGAAGGAAACCCAAAAATAAAAACTCCCAAGAACATCACAGCCAAAATCCAGAGCTCCAGGTGAAAGAAAACATACTGCAAGCAGCCAGAAAGAAAGAATTCAAGTATTGAGAAATCACTGTCAAGATGACACATTTATTTAGCAGAGGCCATGGAATAGCAAATTCCAAAAGGCAAAATACAAAAGCCTACACTCAAGAATATCCTTATCTAGCAAAACTAAGTGTAATCTCACAAGGGAAAAGATGGGCTTGTAATGATAGAGGACTTCCAGGCAAAATGGGGGAAAAATAGCTAATAGCCTAGCAAAAATTACATACAGACCAACACCTCATACTATATCCCAAGATAAACTACAAATGGATATATGACTTAGACACAAAAGGTGGCATCATAAATAAGTTACAGGGGCAAGAAAGAAATTACCTTTCAAATCTATGGGTTGACAAACAGAGAAAGGATAGAGGAGATCATAGAAGGTAAAAAGGACAATTATAATGACATAAAATGTAAAAGTTTTTGTACAAACAAGTCCAACACCACCAAGGTTAGAAGGGAAACAGTTAACTGGGGGAAAAATCTTTGCAGCAGGTTTCACTGATCAAGGCCTAATTTCTAAGATATCTAGGAAAATCATTCAGATTTATAGAATAGAATCCCATTCCCACTTGATAAATGGTCTGACAATATGAGCAGGCGATTCTCAAAGGAGAAACCCAAGCTATCTATAGGCATATGAAAAAATGACACACATCATTAATAATTAGAGAAATGCAAATTAAAGCAAATCTGAAGTTCCACCACATGCCCTTATGATTTGCAAAGCTGACAAAAACTGAAAATAATGAATGTTAGAGAGGCTGCAGGAAAAGAGACACATTAAAACACGGTTAGTAGGGCTATGAATTGGTCCAGCCAGACTGGAAAACAATTTGACCCAATGATACTACCACTAAGCTTGTTCCCCAAAGACATCAAAGGAAGAGAAACAGATTCTATATGTACAAAAATATTTGTAGCAGCTCTTTTTGTATTGGCAAGGAGCTAGAAACAAAGGGAAGTGCTTATCAATTGGGGAAGACCGGAACAAAGTATGGTATTTGAATATAATGAAAAACCATTATACTATAGGAAATGAAGAAAGAGATGGTATTGGAGAAACTTGAGAAGATTTGTATGATCCAATGTAGAGTGAAGTGAACAGAAACAGGAGAATGATTTAAACTATAACATCAATATTGTAAAAGTGAGCAATTCTGAAAGACTTAGGAACTCTAATCAACCCAATGATCAACCATAATTTCAGAGGACTTGGGAGAAATATTGCCCACCTTATGACAGAGAAGTGATAGACTAACACACAGAATGAAAACACACTTTTGGATATGGCCAAGGTAGGAATTTGTTTTATTTAACTATACTTATATGTTCCAAGGGTTTGGCACTTTTTCCTTCAGGGAGAGGAGTAGAGAAGTAGAAGGTAGGAGGAGGGAAAAAGCAAATGTTTGATTTAAAAACTTAAATCAAATTTAAATTTGAGAATTTAACATTTTAAGAAAAGAACATATTGCTCTTAAGTAAATCAATCAGGAGCTTCTTGCCTTTGTCTAATCATTGTTCTAATTTTATCCACAAGCAGAACAAAGTTCCCCCTGAAAATTTCACCTAGTTTCTTATTGTCAGACATAAAAAAGATTTAGTTCAGAGTATTGTTTCAGAATTGATAAAGACAGAGAAATAAGGCTTTCTTATACAGATTAGACATGACTTCAGACTAAATGTATTGTCCTAATATTATTTTGTAATATGTACTCTAAAAGGGGGGGGAGCTCATTATTCTTCTATGTAACCAAATGAAAAATGCTCTAAATTACTACTAATGAGAGAAACAGTCATTAAAACAACCCTGAGGTTTCACCTCACACATAGCAAATTGGAAAAGATGAGAGTAGTCACTGTTGGAGGGGGTGTTAGAAAACAGTAACACTGATGTGTTGTTGATGGAGCTTTACATTGGTACATCAGTTTTAGAAAGCAATTTGGAAATATGCTGATAAAGTAACTAGACATATACCCCAAGGAACTTGCAGGCAAGTAGAAAGGTTCCATGTACACCAACATTTTTATGGCAGCAGTTTTTGGGGAAAGAAATAACTGGAAATAAAGCAAATGTCCATTAGTAGGGGAATGACCAGACAAATTATGTCTCATGAGTGTAATAGAATAACAAGCATATATTGGTAAATGTTTAGCAATTGGCTGTCTGAAAACAAAATATGGCACATCATACTTTTAATTTTAACCTTCTTTAACATTTTCTCCATTACTTTCTTCAGCATAGAAAATCAACAAAACAATAAATCAAGCCCAGTCTATAGCATTTGCTGATTTCTGAGGTATAAATGCTCACACTTAAAATTTAATAATCAGCTCTCCTAAACTAGTTGAAGCTGGCTCTAGCTTCCCCTAAGTAATACCACTCAAATGAGGAAGCAAAAGAAAACAGACTTAGAGACAGCAACAGACACAGATATGAGTTGGCATGATACCCAGACACTCATAGATCTGGACAGAGTCCTGGGTATCTATGCAGCAATTTAAGGAAATTAACTTGTTCTAGATGAGGACACAGCTGGCTACAGGAAAATAGAACACTGAAAGGTAGGGAAACATTGATGTATGAGGGAATTGAGGAGCAATGAAGCACAGGTATTATAGATGATTACACTCTGACTTTGCCATTTGATGATACTGTGAGTCATGTGGACTATGTTAACTATGGTTGAGGAAGAGACAGTCAACTTTCTAGTAAATCGTAGCCTTCTAGGCAAGTACTATATAAACTGAAAAGACTGTATAGGTCCCTATGGGAATGAGTGAAAAGATTATCTTGACTGTCTAGGGGATTTGGCATGAGTTATGTCTGTATTTTGTGTTGTAAATAAATCTTTTTCTATGTTTAATGTCTTTATTAGACTAAGTGCTTGTCAGGGAACTGAGTACCCTTTTAAGAAAGAAAAATGAACCAGATATTAAAGTTCCCAGAATTTGTTGGATGGAGGCACTATTCAGATATCAATTTTGTGATGAGAACCCTGAAATTGCATCCAGGTCTATTCTGGGCCAGGTCTAAGACCAATATCCTACTAATTTATGGTCAGTATTGGAACAAAGTAAAACACATATAGGTCATTCCACACTTAACAAAAGATTTATTTAGACTAGCAGGAGAAGAATATTCAATAAGTATATGCACTGAGGACACCATGATTTGATTCAATATAGCAAAGTTCTCCTACTTTTGAGTTGCCCATCATGGTCACTGGCCAAGCATAAGAGTGAGACTAGAGCTCCTTGCGACTGTTTTATACTCAGTCAACAAGGAAATTATGTCAATAGTCCCCAGACCTAATCAATTCCCAAGGATGGTCTCAATTACTTTTAGGGAAAAAGGAGTATGGGGGGAGGGATGGTGTTATGCTATTGCTCTCACCACAAGGTCCTTTTCTCACAAGGGATCTTCTAACACTAGGGTTTTGTTATTCATTCAACAAACATTAAATTCACATCCAATTCATTCATTCATTCAAACAAACTGTTCAAACACTGTGGTAGGCCTTAGAAATACAGAGGTAGATAAGGCACAGATTCTCCTCTCAAGAAAGTAATAATAATTTGAAATATTTAGAAACAAACTTACTGGCTATGATTATTATGTGTAGGTGAAGATGTGACTGAAAAGATCAGTGCTCATTACATAGTTCTGCCTCCATCATGTATGTGCAAAAATAATTCCTTGGTTGGTATTTGGAGAATTAGATTTTGTCTGAGATTTGACTATTGGTCAAATGAAAAGCTTTTGTTGAAAGGTTAATCCCTTTCTGTCTGTTGCCATTGTTTTTCTCTTAGATATCCAAAATGATGCCACAATGAAGCTGTATTCTAATATTTCATTAAAGCACTCCTTTTGCCATCCCTGCCTATAGTTACCAAACTTCAATTTGACATGCAACAATTGCTTCTGTATATTCTGCTATCCATTCTCTACACATAGGTAGTCCAAAAGAGTTGTGTCCAGATGGACAATGCCTCTGTGTTGACAAAGTACATTCTAGGCCCTCATTTTTGGTGGTCCTGCCCTGCTCCTTGATGGACATACAGGGGGACGTTGATGAAGGCATTTAAGAATTGAGATGTGGTACCTGTGGAAGATATAAGTTTCACATCCGTGTTGGAAAACTTCAATTGGTTTTAGGACCTAATGTCAGACTAATATCAAACTATATATGCTGTCCTTCTTAAAAACATAATCCTCTGCCTCAGTTACTGTACCACTATATTATATCTTCATATGATAATTGTATTTCCTTAAATCAGTGGTTTTCAAAGTGTGATCCAGGAACCTTTAAGGATCCCTGAGACCCTTTCAGGGCATCTAAGAGGCCAAAACTATTTGCATAATGTGAAATATTAATCAAATAAATTGATCATACTTGGAGCTTTCTGCCTCAGTTTCCCTTATTTGCAGATTTTTATTGAGACAATAACAATACTGACATTTTCATTTCTAATGTACTAAATTATCCATCTATCTACACATCCAAAACCCAAATAAACAAAAGCTCTTTGGAGGATCCTCATTAATTTTTAAGAGTATGAAGTGTTCCTGAGACCGAAAAGTCTGAGAACCATTGCCTTAAATAAAGTTCAAGAAAGTGTTGTATGTTCCACAAGTATAAACTTGTTCCATCTTACAAGTGCTTGGAATATTGGGATACATTTTTGCTTGCCTTTGTTGTATATTCACTCTTGTGTCATGTGATGGTTCCTTTAAAGAAGGGAGTCAATCATTTTTGCATCATTAACTCTTTGGCTATCTGGTGAAGCCTATGGACTCCTCAGAACATTTATAAATGCATAAAATAAAGCACATAGGATGCCAGAGGAAATGAATTACATTGAAATACAGTTGCAATATTTTTAAACCCAAGTTGACTGACTCTAGGTTAAAGATCTCTGCTTTAAAGTTTGACTTTTATCTGTGACTGTCATATGCTAGTACTCCATCTTGTTATACCTTTGAAGTAACAGATTTGGTATGCAAGCAGCAGGGACAGCAGTGGGGCGGGAGGGGCTGGTGTTGAGAATCACTGTTACATACATACATATATACAGAGAGAGGTGACAGACAGAGAGAGACAGAAAAAAAAAGACAGATGAAGACAGAGAGACAAAGGAAGAGACATGGAGGAAAATATTAGCAAAATCTCATGGGGGAAAAAGTTTTCTCCAAACTTGTGTAGACTCAAAGCTAATTAGTTAATGAGAAAGATTTTAGAATTTTATTAATTTTTGATGAATTATCAGTACATATTCCTTGACTGCCTTAGAACCTGAGATAAGAATGAATAAAGAAAATGAGTCAGGAGCAGGTAGAAAGAAGAGTGCTTATTTCATGTAGGGTACATACAGGACTTTGCTATAGTTACCTGTGTATCTTCAGAGAATTTACATTCTAGTTAGAGAAAAAAAGATGAAATAGCATCCCAGTGATACTGTTCAGAATACCCAGACAAATCTATGATCTTAGTGATGAGGAGTTCCTTTTAGAGGTACAGATTGTTCCATGCCTGCCCATTCAAGGTGATTCTTGTGCATGCCCTTCCATAAATTCAACAAAGAGAGTTTACCCACAATATTGAGGGTCTTCCTTACTTCTTTATCACATTACGAAGGTAGCAATGGAGCACATGGGCTATAACAAGCATCCTTTGCTCTTCCCACGTGACCAGCCCAACTCTTTTTGGTCACACATTTATTTGATTTCATCCTTTAACATATATTCATTCCAGTGACACAAATACAGAATTCAACTTAGCAAGCTGAAGCAACTTTAAAATATTATGCTAGTTCCTTATATATCATGAATGCTCTAGCCCCACTGTCAGAGATTCAAGTCTGTTACATCTCCCCCAAAGGGTTGGTGGGTATTTCTCTGCCATTGGCTGAAGCCACCACTGAATGTATTCCCTACTTTTTTTTTAGGTGAATAGTGACTGGCACCCAAATTCCAATTAACCACTTCATATTAGGTAGCTTTTGCACAGGTGTATTTACTTGAAACACACAAAAACAAATGTACAATTTCAGGGCACAATCACTCCTATACCACCTCTGTTTTGGGGGGATGAGATGGAATTAGGCTCATAATTTAGCTCAATTCCTCCATAGCATTTTCTCCCCCAAATTCACATGCAGAGGTGTCAATGTTGCTGGCTTTTTCTCTGCTAGAGACTGGAAGGTCACTACAGATTTTCACTCTGTTCTGTGCTGGCTGCAATATGCAGCCTGGATTCCCAGACTCTGGGATCCCTGTGACTGGTGCTACTGGTCTTTGAAACTTCCAAGATAGATGATTTTACTCCCTGTACCTGGAATGGAAAAAAAAAAAAACAAGCAAAAAAGGCCAAGGAAGCTCCATTTCTTAGGGGGTTCAATGACCTCAATTGGGGGAGGCCCTAAGGCCCTCCTAGAGGAGGTCTAATTGGATACCATAAGTGAGTTTCATATTGCTAGCCTAAATGCAAATTCAGAAAAGTGAAAGCTGGCCATTTTGAAGATACTAACTGTTTTGGTTATACAACCAATAGAAAAAGGCTCCTTCCAACCACATGGCAGACCAATTAGAACCAGTTACAGAATGTTCATGCATGTTCCAGTCATCATAATCTCCCTAAAGCAGCTCCTTATCTCCTGCCATATAGAGATGATGCCATCTTAATAAACTCATGGAATATGCACATGCTCCAGACTCATGACGCTTTGTTATCGAATCAACATTACCATTGCCTCTGGAAAGGCTATGTCAATTATTTCACTTACCATCTTTGTGACTTTATAGATTATAAATTCTTTCTCTTGCCACCACTCCCCTATATGTTGATTCCCACCTTTTGTGAATGTATGCTCCTTAAGAACAGGGACTGTTTTACTTTTGTATTTGTATCCCTATCACTTAGCATGGTGCTTTGCACATAGGACTAAATGTTTTTCATTCATTCATCCATCCATCCATCCATACATCCATCCATCTATCCATCCATCCATTCATTCATGCTATAGCTATAGCAGCCTGTTCATGTTCACCATATACCTTTCCATTACCCTTGGAGTGATTCTAAGACAACATATTTAAGCGAGCACAAAACTGTGTAGTATGAACTATAAATAAAAGTATTTAGGAAATTCATATCTGGGGAAGAATTCTTATGAGATGTGATTAGGTTAATGAGGGAAGGCATCATAAAAGAGATGAGTCTTGAATTGACCTTTAAAGGAAGTATAAGATTTTGATTGGAAGTAGAGAGAGGAGGCCTAGTAGGTAAGATAGTATGAGTGAATGGGCAGGACATATATAAGAAAAGATAAAGAGATGAGAGTTATCACAATGGAAAAACAGAACAATACTGGGGAATAGTTCAACATGTGGCCAGATAGGTAAGAGCGAGGCCTTGTATATAAAGCTCAAAAGTTCAGTTTTGCTCCATTAGGAAGTCATTGTAGCTTCTTGACAACAGTGATGTAATTGTCCTGATAAAAGTATTTCAGGAAGATTAACTTAGTAATACTCTTTAGGACTAACTAGTTTCTGTTGACCAGAAGCATGAGTTTATATTTTTTTTTGAAGAAGACAGTGTTCCAGGTCTTTACTTCTTGTTTGTTTTAAGCTCCAAAGAAGCTAACTAGGTCTCAAATAAGTCAGCTGCCATGGAAAGTTTACAAGGTATCATGGGAAGTATTTGAAAAAGTCAACATTTTCAGAATACAGTAGGTTCCAAAGTGTATTTTTCAAAAAACGTAAGCCCGCTTGAATACTACATTATGGATAACAAGGTTAAATAAAGGTTCTAATAAGACAAACAGTGACAATTTAAATAAATCAGATGTTTTTGTCGAAGATTACTCTGTGATTTTCTCCAATTATTCATGACATTTCACCCATTCATATTGTGATCTGCTTTAATAGTGGAAGAAGGAAAAAAACCTTGTCTCCTTGTTTATTCTTTGTTCTCAAGGAGATAAGCTGTTTATAAAGATACACTATTTGTTATTTAAATCACTTTTACTGAAGTTGTTTATTTCCTTGTTTCAGTTTCTAAAAATATTGCAACAATTGCAATGCTTCTTAGAGAAGCCTATTCAATTCAGTATGATTTGTACGGAAATTCATTGCTAAATGGGCACAGGTGCTGATGTGTATAACATGCTAGAGTGAGTCAAATCTAATATGCGCTCCACAGAGAAAGAAGATAAAAAGAAATATACTTGAATCAACTTTGAAAATATACAATTAAAATACTTTAGACTTCAAAGTCTCTTATGTAATTGCAAAAGTCTACATAGCTACATACCATTCTCTTACTATAAAATGATGATGAAGGTGATGATGATGATATAATGATGAATTAGCTACATCAAAATTATTTGTTTAAAAAAAGCTTAATTTTTTTAAAAAGCAATGTTTCTTAGAAAATATCCTTTAATCACTTTGTAGACTTTCTGGATCATAATTATAGCAATAAAAAGTAATTGCATTAAAATATGATTTACCTGGGAGTAAAGTGTCAAATCAAGGCATTAGTGCTTGCAAACAGTATTATGAAATAAATTGTGGAGCAGCAAACATTGGAAGTTAAAAACCCCTGCTTCTCTCCTTCAATGAGGTAAGCATTAAATTAGCTCCAGAATATTTTTTAAAAAATTTTTATATTTAAATAGTACTTATTGGCATAGAAAACACCCATATCTTAGGCATGCTGCCTGAGTCTATGCTTTGACTTACTTTGAAAAATCAATAGGCTTAATGTGTAAAATAAAGCCAAGAAAATTTGATGCTTTGAGGGGCACTGATAAATTTTTGAAAACTGAAGGTTAACAATCCAGCTGGGTTGATTTGACCCAAGGCAAAGAAATCTGATACCATGGATTGTAGTGTGTACTCCTGCTGAGTAGGCTCTGGCACAATAAACTGAGTTCTGTGAATGCACATCTCTCCCTTTGAAATTGATGAGAACTGCTTGTGCTAAGTGAGATACATGCTGGGAAAATTGGGCCCTTACATTGGGTGTGTGTAGACATTAGCAGTCTTATGGCACTTTCCCCATCCAGCCACCTCCGTTTTCCCCAGTTTAAACAGAAGACACCCAGTTTTGGAAGAAACTCTAGTTGAGTAAAAAGTCTTGTTCCTAGAATGATAAATACTCCAAGTTAAAGTATCAGCTCCCAATTGGCAGTAAATTGGGGTTATTGAAACCATGACTCACCTTTACATGATTCTCTTTACATCTCAAAGAAGTTCCTTAAAAATAAACAATAACAACAAATAAATGAAGATCCAATTAATGTTGATTCAGTCATTCCTTTGAAGTCTTTGAAAACTTTATTTAACTCTGCACTTAATATAGTACCTTGAACAGTTTGTGCTTTTTAAAAAAAAAAAATAAAGTAGACAGTACTTTTTAGAAGGAATAAACATAATGGTGTCCTCTCAAATAAGTTGCAAATATTTGAGTGCTGATGTGCAGAGGACTATTGGTCCCTTTAATAATTGGACATTGATGCCAAAGTTAGAAAAACTGTGATGTTATTTGAGTTGATCATGACCATGAGTGATGTCTAGTAAAAGTTTGTTCCATTTGTGTTAGTTATTTATAGCAAACCTGTCCCAGAAGTTAATTTGAAAGAATGCTTTAATCAAAAAACATTAAATAAATAGCCACGTAATAATCAGTACTTCCTTTCCATTATTATTGTTCGCTTAGAGTCAAGGTAAAATGTGGTTGCCCTTTGGTATCAAGTAAAGGGTACTGGACTGAGAAAATCAGAAGATCTGGGTTTTAATTCCATCTCCAACTAGTTGTGTGGTTTCTAGCAAGTCATTCAATATCTCTGAATCTGAATTTCCTAATCTATAAAATAAGATTTAACTCTATGATCTCTAAGACTCTTTTCAACTTTAAGAATGGTTTGAGGATCAGCTAGGTGGTGCAGTGGATAAACCTGAGTTCAAATCCGTCCTCAGACACATAACACTTACTAGCTGTGTGACTCTGGGCAAGTCACTTAACCCCATTGCCCAACCAAAAAAAAAAAAAAAAGAATGATTTGAAAAGATAATAACCCCTCCCCAATCATGGGGAGATCATTGATTAAGAGAGCTCAATCTAGAAAAAAAAATAGCAAGCAAGTTTTTTTGTTTTTTTTTCTATCAAATATTTTATTTTTTTCTAATTACATATAAAAAAATTTAAACGTTCATTTTTTTTAAATTTTGAGTTCCAAATTTTCTCACTTCCTAAAGTTTATACATGTGAAATCAGGAAAAACATCAAATGAATGTTTTAAATGTTACCTTTCAATGTTAAATTTATGTGGATGTCATGATACATGTGAAATTTTTTGTTATTTATATGTCTGCATGTTTACTACTATAAATTTGGTTTGGAACATATTGTCTTTTTTCCAATGAAGTGAAAAAAATATGAGATAGTTTGGGAAGGAGAAATTATTTCTCAGTTATAGACACTTTGTGTGGGAGGAATGAGACTGGAGAAGGAAGGTTCAGTGAAAGAAAATTTTCAGATGCGTCGGATTATATAATTAGAACCAAAGGTCCATTTAATTCAGCACTAAATGTTTATAAAACCTCACATTAGAAAGCTTTGTCAGACTTATCTCTTCATGCTTGGCCATGGGGAATAACTTTATCATAAAATTAATTGTTAAAAATTATATAGATGTTTGTAAGTTGTAAACAACAAATAGGTTTGTATGAAGAACTTTTGCTTCTTACTTTTACCTTTCCAAAACTGCCCTCCGTTGTATCAGCTCCCTGCCCTTCTCTTATGCCCTTCCCTTCCTACTTTCCTATAATGATAAGATAGATTTCAATACCTGAGTATGTATATTATTCCCTCTTTGAGCCAGTTCCAATTAGAGTAAGGTTCATGTGCTCCCCTCCCCACTTCCCCAATTTCCTGTCCATTGTAAAATCTCTTTTGGTCTTCTTTTATGTCAGAGAATTTATCTCATTCTACCTCTCCCTTTGTCCTTCTCCCAGTGCATTATTTTTTCTCAACCCTTAATTTTTTTTAGATAATCATGCTATTATATTCAACTCATACCTCTGCTTTCTATCTATGTATACTTCTAACTGTCCTAATAATGAGAAAATTTTTAGGAATTATAAATATCATTTTCCCATACAGGACTATATACAGTTTAACCTTATCAGATCCCTTATGATTTCTTTTTCCTGTTTACCTTTTTATGCTTCTCTCAAGTCTTATATTTGAAAGTCAAATTTTCTATTCAGCTCTAGTCTTTTCATCAGGAATGCTTGAAAGTCCTCTCTTTCATTGAATATCCATTTCTTCCTCTTAAGGATTATACTCAGTTTTGCTGGGTAGGTGATACTTTGTTGTAATCCTAGCTCCTTTGCCCTCTGGAATATCATATTCCCAGCCCTCTGATCATTTAATGTAGAAGGTACTAAATCTTGTGTTATCCTGACTGTGGCTCCACAATATTTGGATTGTTTCTTTTTGCCTCTTTGCAGTACTTTCCCTTTGATCTAGGAGATCTGGAATTTGGCTATAATATTCCTGGGATTTTTCATTTTGTGATCTCTTTCAGGAGGTGAGTAGTGTATTCTTTCAGTTTCTATTTTACCTTCTGGTTCTAGAATATCAGGACAGTTTTCCTTGATAATTTCTTGACAAGTGATGTCTAGGCTTTTTTTTTCATCATGGCTTTCAGGTAGTCCAGTAATGTTTAAATTATCTCTCTGATTGTTCCAGGTCAGTTGTTTTTCTAATGAAATAGTTCACATTTTCTTCTGTTTTTTTCATTATTTTGATTTTGTTTGATTGTTCCTTGGTATCTCATAAAGTCATTAGCTTCCACTTGCTCAATCCTAACTTTTAAGGAATTTTTTTTTCAGTGAGCTTTTGTACCTCCTTTTCCATTTGGGAGTTCTTCTCTTCAGTGAATTTTTGTATATCTTTTCCCATTTGGCCAATTCTGCTTTTCAAGGCATTCTTCTCCTCATTGGATTTTTGTACCTCTTTTACCATTTGTCTTACTCTGTTTTTTAAGGTGTTATTTTCTTCAGTATTTTTTTTTGTGCCTCACTTACCAAACTTTTGACTCTTTTTTCATGATTTTCTTGTATCACTCTCATTTCTCTTCACAATTTTTCCTCCACCTCTCTTACTTGATTTTCAAAATTTTTTTTAGCTCTTCCATGGCCTGAAGCCAATTCATATTTTTCTTGGAAGCTTTGGATATAGGAGCTTTGACTTTGTTGTTTTCTTCTGAATGTGTGTTTTGATCATCCTTGTCACCATAGTAACTTTTTATGGTCAGAATTTTTTTCTGTTGTTTGTTCATTTTCCAGCTTATTTCTTGACTTTTAGCTCTGTGCTAAAGTAGAACTCTGGAGAGAGCACTGTCCCAAGCTTCAGGTTTTTGAGCAGCTGTTTTCAGAGGGAATTCTGGGGACCTGTAAGTTTTTGGCTGTTTTTTAAGGGGGTAGGGAGAGGTTATCCACGTGATCTAGGGAGAGGTGTGTTTACTACTCTAATGAACTGTGCAGTGGTTTCTGAGTGATTACAAGCATTCTTTTCAGCTCTGGAACAGTGACCAGGGTCCCTGCTCCCCTGTGGCCACAGGATCTGTTGTGTTGGTGCTCCTTCTCGTACTGGGACTGAGATCAAGGACTGCCACTCAGATCCAAATATAGTCAATGCTGCTGGTGCCAGCAAAGGGACACCTGTAAATCTCCTTCTGATCAGTTGTCTGATTCCCTTACTGTCTGTGGGCTAACAGGTCTGGAAAGCACCACCGCTGCCACTGATTCAATCACCCTGAGGTCTGCTCCTGGTTTGCTGGGGTTCAGTCTGCACTGGTGCAGCCTGCACTGGATTGCGCTCCTCTCTCACCCTGGTGCAGACCTTTCCTGCTGACCTTTTACATTGTCTTGGAATGGAAAATTGTTTCACTCTGTCTTTTTGTGGGTTCTGCTGCTCTAGAATTTGTTTAGAGTCATTATTTAAAGAGATTTGGAGGAATTTGGGGGAAAGCTCAGGCAAGTCTCTGTCTTTACTCTGCCATCTTGGCTCTGCCCTGGGTGTCTCTTCTTTACTACCATTGTCTTTTATCCCTACTGGCTGTGTTCTCCCCATGGTTAGCCACCAGTGAGTAATGCTCAAGGGATATTTACTTACATGATGTAGCTAGAACAAATACATGAACCACCCAAAACCTTAGGGATATACTGTCCCTATCATACTGTTGGTCTCTGTAGAGAGAATAGTCATGCTTAGCACAGTTCCTATATAACATTGGTCTCACCAAGTTGATGTTTAGATATTGCATGACTGCCTAATGAGTCCTTGTCTCAGCTACCCTGGACTGGGTCCTGAAGTCACCCCTTGCTTCTTGACTCATTGGTGCTGAGCTAGCTACAAAACTCCAGTTTCTTGGATGCCACTTTCCCTTCACCTGAAGTGAAAGAACAAAAACTGAATCAGGCAAAGTACCAGGCCTGTATTCACAGGGCAGTGTACATGGCAGCCACAGTGGGGAGAACCCAATGCCTTACCACTTCTACTGTCTCTCACTGGCCACCATCAGCGAAGGAATTCAAAAGATCCAGTAAGTGCTCAGCAGAATAGAAAATGGCCCAAAAGACATGGCTGACTCAGGCCTTTTTTGAAGATGCAAGCAATTCTGCTGAACCAATCAAAAAAAAAAATAGCCAATCAGGGGGCAGCTAGGTGGCGCAGTGGATAGAGCACCAGCCCTGAAGTCAGGAGTACCTGAGTTCAAATGTGGCCTCAGACCAAACACAGCACTTACTAGCTATGTGACCCTGGGCAAGTCACTTAACCCCAATTGCATAAAAAAAAAAATAGTCAATCAAAAAAAATTAAAAAAAGGTTTTTCTTATCTATGTAATTTGTAGATTGCAGTCAGTTACAGAATATTTTCACATGCTCCAGTCTCTTTGAGATATTTCCTTTCCACATCATCACAATTCTCTTGGAAATAAGCTCTTTAGCTTCTCTAAGGGGAGATGCAATCCATGACAGTCTGTATATGTGCCAGACCCTGTCCAAGGCTTCTAAAGTCCCCACTCTAGAATTTTCTGACTTTCCTGGGTCTTGCTTGAGGGTTCATCAACTCTTGTTGCTTATGAACACACAAGCTCTGCAAGCTACAAGTATCTCTGGCTTGTCTCTGGTCACTCTGGGAGACCATCCCCTTAGTAACCTGCACTACGACCAGCCCCTTGGAAATCTACATTCTTATTGCTCTTGGGATTCTGGCTGACTATTTGTGCAATTTGGGGATAGGAGAGGTCACTTTAGCTTCTTATGTGAGATTTCTTGGTCCTTATTTAGTCTGGTGAGAATTTCAGTTTTCTGATAGAGGGGGTGAGAGGTATGAAGGTGATATTCTTTTGTTCAGAAAGCCATTTTGGCTGAAAGTCCCCTGGAAGGTTTGTATTTGGTGCTTTTCTACTCATCCAAGTGATGTGAGCATCCATGTCTACCCTGTGGAATGGAGTGGGCTGGAGGGGCCTGTCCATGACTCTTAGGAAGAAAAGGAAATAAGCATTTATATAGAACTTGTGGTACATGAAGTGTTCAGGGAGGTCTAGCACCTCTTGTGAGAGGGCTTGCTGAGACCTTTTCAGGGCTGTCCATCTATATTTGGGGTCCACCTGTCACCTAACTCTCAGCTGTGGCTCCAAGAAGCTCCAAGTAGAGCGTACATGGGCTAAACCAGGTTGAGTGTAACTGAAAGGTCTCAAATGTGTTGGCAAGTTTGAGGAATATTTACTCCAACCATGTGAAGACTTCTTCCAGTGGAATGGGAAGACAAGAACAGTTTGTTCCAATGGCCGTGAAAGAGGCTAACGTAGGTGCCATGGAGTGCTTAAGGCTTGGTCAGACATTGAAGATGCCAAGGTCATCCACGGCATCCTGTGCTCTCAGCAGTCATCCTGACTTTTGTCTTGCCACTGGACTTTGGTGACTCTGGAAGAGAGAGTAAGGCTGATGATTTGTGAAACTCTGCCTTACTTAAATCCAGTGCACTCCCAAGTAAGACATCACTCATTTGTGATGTCGTTGGTCTTCTTTGAAAACAAAGGACCAAAAACAACAACAACAATATAGAATCTACTATGTGCTAGGCACTGTCCTAAGCACTTTACAAATATCTCATTTGATCTTCACATCAATCTTGTGATGTAGGTACAGTTAGTATCTTCATTTTATAGTTGAGGAAACTGAGGCAAACAGAGGCTAAGTGATTTGCCTAGGTCATGAACTTAGGTCTTCTTGACTCTAGGCTCAGACTAATCCATTATGCCACCTAGTTGCCTTAAAGGAAGAGAGTAGGCCTGAATGTTGGCATAGAACAGAAGATTATGAGTTCCTACAGGGGTGGGGATAAGTGATCATTGTCCATCTGAGAAAGGGATAGGCAAAGGGGGTATTGGCAGGAAGGTTGAGAGGAAGGATTCTCAATGGTACATTCTTATACTGTATTCTCCAGACATTTTGGAGATCTCTGATCCAGGGGAAAACTGATACAAGACCTACAAATATGAAAAAACTTAACTGTTGGACCATTTAAAAAGTTATCATTATGGCCTTCTGTCACCTTGATGCCACATTTTGTCTCCCAAGCAGAATCATAACTAGGGCAAAGCAACTGAAGCCTTGCCCTAGGGGCATAATTGAGAATATTGGTAGCACTTACAGTCCCTCAATAGGCTAGAAACAACAGAGTAAGCTTGCATTGGGTTAGCCAGAGTAATTATTTAAAAATAAAAACACAAAGGGTCTCCCTCCCATAGCAGGTTCCTCAAAGTGGCCTCCTACTAGTGCCCTATAGACCCTTTCTTTTTTTATCTAAGGGGTGATGTCATGAACTCTATCTCTATTGAGGGAATACTTTATGCCCCTTACAGTTTGTGGTAACTGTTCCTCATGTCAAAATCCTAGCTCAGGCTGTGCTACCAGGATATCCATAAAGTTAAAAAAAGAAAAAAAAAGGACAGAATGGTAGTTTTTCCTTTAAATATCCTACCTTTTGCCCAAGCATATCATTCATATTAAGTTAAAAAAAGATGAAACCTGTGTTGGAAGGTTATAAAATGCATATCATTTACTGAGAATACTAACTGGAACTGTTCCAGCACCTTCAGTAAACACACATTTAGGGTTACATGTAGCTCTTTTAAAAGGTGTGTATTTTCCTTAGTTAATTATGCATTTGTGTATAACTTACTTGTTTAGCTTTTCAAAAGGTAAATTAATTAACCTATAAATTGTATAGTGCTGTGAATACAAAAATGCAAATGTTAGAATTTTTTTTTAAATAAAAAGATATTTGACCCAAGAAATTATAATCAGTTATTATGGAATGGCTTTCTTGTGAAATCATTATTTCTTTTTTTTCTTTTTTTCTTTGTAAATAGTATTTTAGTTTTTCCAATTACATGTAAAGATAGTTTCAACATTCATTTTTTATAAGACTTTTAGCTTCAAATTTTTTCTCCCTCTCATCTCTCCCCAAGATGGCAAGCAACCTGATATAGGTTATACATGTGCAATCATGTAAACACATTTCCACGTTAGTCATATTGTGAAAGAAAAAAACAGAACAAATGGGAAAAGACACACACAAAAAAACCCCCAAAAAAGTGAAAATAGTATTATATTTTGATCTGTATTCAGACTCCATAGTTCTTTCTCTGGATATGGATAGCCTTTTCCATCATGAGCATTTTGGAATTGTTTTGGATCATTATAATGCTGAGAAGACCTAAGTTAATCATCACACAATGTTGCTGCAACTGTATACAATGTTCTGCTGGCTCTATTCACTTCACTCAGCATCAGCTCATGTAAATCTTTCCAGGTTTTTCTGAAATTCACCTGCTCCTCATTTCTTATAGAACAATGGTATTCCATTACATCTATATACCACAACTTGTTCAGCCATTCTCCAACTGATGGGTATCCCCTCAATTTCCAATTCTTAGCCACCATGAAAAGAGCTGCTATAAATATTTTTGTACATGTGGATCCTTTTCCCTTTTTTATGATCTCTTTGGGATACAGACCTAGTAGTGGTATTGCTGGATCAAAGGGTATGCACAGTTTGATTGTCTTTTGGTCATAGTTCCCAATTGCTCTCCAGAATGGTTGGATCATTTCACAACTCCACCAACAATGCATTAGTGTCCCAATTTTCCCACATTTTCTCCAACATTTATCATTTTCCTTTTGCTGTCACATTAGCCAATCTGATAGGTGTGAGGTGGTATCTCAGAGTTGTTTTAATTTACATATCTCTAATCAACAGTGATTTAGAGCATTTTTTTATATGACTATACATAGCTTTAATTTCTACATCTGAAAACTGCCTGTTCATATCCTTTGACCATTTATCGATTGGGGAATGACTTATATTCTTATAAATTTGATTCAGTTCTCTATTTATTTGAGAAATGAGGCCTCTATCTGAAACACTTGCTGAAAAAATTGTACCCCATCTTTCTTCTTTCCTACTTTTGGTTGCATTGGTTTTATCTGTGCAAAACCTTTTTAATTTAATGTGATCAAAATTATGCATTTTGCATTTCATAATGTTCTGTATCACTTATTTGGTCATAAATTCTTCCCTTCTCCATACATCTGACCAGTAAACTATTCCTTGATCTCCTGATTTGCTTATGGTATCACCCTATATGTCTAAATCATGTGCCCATTTTGAATTTTTCTTGATATAGTATGTGAAATGTTGGTCTATGACTAGTATCTGCTATACTATTTTCCAATTTTCCCAGCAATTTTTGTAAAATAGTGAGTTTTTATCCCAGAAGTTGGAATCTTTGGGTTTATCAAACAGTAGATTACTATAGACATTGAGTACTGTGTCTTGTGTACCTAATCTATTCCCCTGATCCACCACTCTGTTTCGTAGCCAGTACCAAATAGTTTTGATGATTGTTGCTTTATAATATAGCTATAGATCTGGTGTGGCTAAGCCACCTTCCTTTGCATTTTTTTCCATTAATTCCCTTGATATTCTTGACTTTTTGTTCTTCCAGATGAATTTTGTTATTATTTTTTCTGGCTCTATAAAATAATTTTTTGGTAGTGTGATTGGTATGGCACTGAATAAGTAAATTAATTTAGGTAGAATTGTCATTTTTACTATATTAGCTTGGCCTACTTATGAGCAATTGATATTTTCCCAATTGTTTAGATCTTACTTTATTTGTGTGAAAAGTGTTTTGTAATTGTGTTCATATAGTTCCTGGGTTCGTCTTGGCAAGTAGACTCCCAAATATTTTATATTGTTTACAGTTATTTTAAATGGAATTACTCTTTCTATCTCTTCTTGCTGAGCTTTGTTGGTAATACGTAGAAATGCTGATGATTTATGTGGGTTTATTTTATATCCTGCAACTTTGCTAAAGTTGCTAATTATTTCAAGCAGTTTTTTTAGTTGATTCTCTAGGATTTTTAAGTATACCATTGTAACATCTACAAAGAGTGATAGTTTTGTTTCCTCATTGCCCAGTCTAATTCCTTTCATTTCTTTTTCTTCTCTTACTGCTAAAGCTAACGTTTCTAGTACAATACTGAATAATAATGGTGATAATGGGCATCCTTGTTTCACCCCTGATCTTATTGGGAAGGCTGCTAGCTTAGCCTTATTATAGATAATGCTTGCTGATGGTTTTAGATAGGTACTACTTATTTTAAAGAAAGCTTGCTTTATTCCTATACTCTCTCATATTTTTACTAGGAATGGGTCCTGTATTTTGTCAAAAGCCTTTTCTGCATCTATTGAGGTAATCATATGATTTCTGTTGGTTTTGTTATTGATATGGCCAATTTTGTTAATAGTTTTCCTAATATTGAACCAGCCCTCCATTCCTGATATAAATCCTACATGGTCATAGTGTATTATTCTCATGATAAATTGCTGTAATCTCTTTGTTAATATTTTATTTAAAAATTTTGCATCAATATTCACTAGGGAAATTGGTCTACAATTTACTTTCTCTGTTTTGGCTCTTCCTGGTTTAAGTATCAGCATCGTATTTGTGTCATAAAAGGAATTTAGTAGAACTCCTTCTTCTCCTATTTTTCCAAATAGTTTATATAGTATTGGAATTAATTATTCTTTAAATGTTTGGTAGAATTAACTTTTAAATCCATTTGTTCCTGGAGATTTTTTCTTAGGGAGTACATCAATGGCTTGTTCAATTTCCCTTTCTAAAATGGGGTTATTTAAATATTTTATTTCCTCTTCTGTTAATCTGGGCAATTTTTATTTTTTGTAAATATTCATCTATTTCACTTAGTTTATCAGATTTATTGGCATCCAGTTGGGTAAAATAGCTCCTAATTATTGCATTAATTTCCTCTTCATTGATGGTGAATTCACCTTTTTCATTTTTGATACTGGTAATTTGGTTTTCTTCTTTTTTTTTAATCAAATTAACCAAAGGTTTATCTCTTTTATTGATTTTTTTCATAAAACTAGCTCTTAGTTTTATTTATTAGTTCAAAAGTTTTCATACTTTCATTTTTATTAATCTCTCCTTTGATGTTCAGAATTTCTTATTTGGTATTTAATGGAAGATTTTTAATTTGTTCTTTTTCTAGCTTTTTTAATTGCATGCCTAGTTCATTGATCTGATCTTTCTCTATTTTATTCATGTAAGAATTTAGAGATATAAAGTTTCCCCTAAGAACTGCTTTGACTGCATCCCATAAATTTTGGCATGTTGTGTCATTATTGTCATTCTCTTTAATGAAATTATTGATTGTTCTCATGATTTGTTGTTTGATCCACTCATCCTTTAGGATTAGATTATTTCGTTTCCAGTTAATTTTTAATTTATCTTTCCTTGGCCCTTTATTACATGTAATTTTTATTGTATCATGATCTGACTAGAATGCACTTAATATTTCTGAATTTCTGCATTTGATTGTGAGATTTTTATGCTTTAATACATGGTCAGTTTTTGTGTAGGTGCCATATACTGCTGAGAAAAAGGTATATTCCTTTTTATTCTCATTCAGTTTTCTCCAGAGGTCTATCATATTTAACTTTCTAAAATTCTATTCACCTCCTTAACTTCTTTCTTGTTTATTTTATGGTTAGATTATCTAGTTCTGAAAGGCAGAAGTTGAGGTCCCCCTCACCTAACCTCTTCTTTAAGAATATGGATGATATACCACTTGGTGCAAATTTGTTTGGTCTTCATTGTCTATGGTACCTTTAAGCAAAATGTAGTTTCCTTCCTTGTCTCTTTTAATTAGATCTATTTTTGCTTTCTCAGAGTTCAGAATTATTACCCCTGTTTTTTTGTTATTGTTTTTTTTGTTTTTTTAGTTCAGCTGAAGCATAATATATTCTGCTCCAGCCTTTGCCCTTTACTCTGTGTGTGTCTCTCTGCTTCAAATGTGTTTCTTGTAAACAACATATTGTAGGATTCTGGTTTTTAATCCACTCTACTATTCACTTTCTTTTTATGAGGGAGTTCATGCCATTCACATTTGGTTATGGTTACTAACTGTGTATTTCCCTCCATCTTATTTTTCTACCTTTTTACACTTTTATCTCTCTTTTCACCCTGTCCCTCCTCATCAGTGTTTTGCTTCTGACTACTGCCTCCTCCCATCTACCCTCCCTTCTATCAGCCCTCCTCCCTTTTCTTTTTTTAGGTTGTTCACATTAATTTTATTTTTTTTTTAATTTTTTAAAAATTTATTTATTTATTTTTAGTTTTCACCATCACTTACATATGATTTTGAGTTCCAAATTTTCTCCCCATCTCTTCCTTCCCCTCACCCCAAGATGGCATGCATTCTGAATATCCCTTCCCCTAATCTGTCCTCCTTCTATCTCTCCCCCCTTCTCTTATCCTCTTCCCCTTCAATTTTCCTGTAGGGCAGAATATACCCCATTTCCTGTATATCTTATTTCCCAGTTGCATGTGAAAACAATTTTTTTATAACATTTGTTTTTAAAACTTTGGGTTCCAAATTTTCTCTCTTCCTCCCTCCCCACCCACCCTCAGTGAGAAGGCAAGCAATTCAATACAGGTTATACATGTGTAGTCATGCAAAACACTTTCATAGTAGTTATGTTGTGAAAAACTAAGTGTATTTACCTTAATCCTATCCTGCCCCCCCCTTTTATTCTAGTCTCTCTTTTGACCCTGTCCCTCTTTAGAAGTGTTTGCTTCTGATTACTCCCTCCCCCAATCTGCCCTCCCCTCTATCATCCTCCTGCTCTCTTGTCCCCTTTGCCCCCTATTTTCCTATAGGGTAAGATAGATTTCCATACCCAATTGAGTGTGTATGTTATTCTCTCCTTAAGTGAAATCTGATGAGAATAAGATTCATTCATTCCCTCTCATCTTCTCTCATTTCCCCTCCATTGCAAATAAATAAAAAAAAAGAAAAAAAAAGAGAAAAAAAAGACTTATATGGACTGATGCTGAGTGAAGTGAGCAGAACCAGGAGAACATTGCACACAGTAACAGCCATGCTGTGTGATGACTAATTTTGGTAGACTTAGCCCTTCTTAGCAATGCAAGGAGCTAAGACATCTCCAAAAGTCTCATGATGGAAAATGCTATCCTCATCCAAAGAAAGAACTATGGAGTTTGAATGAAGATTGAAGCATACTATTTGCTCTCTTTTTTTTCCTTCTGTTTTGTTTTGTTTCCTTTTTCTTGTAGTTCCTTCTATTGGTTCTAATTCTTCCTTACAACATGACTAATGTGAAAATATGTTTAATAGGAATGTATATATATAGTCTATATCAGATCACTCCCTGTCTTGAGGAGGGAAGTGGGGAGGGAGGGGGAGAAAAATTTAAAACTCAAAAGCTTATGGAAGTGATTGTTGAGAAATAATAATAAATTAATAAAAAAAAGTATACTTCTTCTAACTGCCCTAATAGAGATACTTGTAACTCAAGAGTTACAAGTATCATTTTCCCATGTAGGGATATTACCAGTGTAATCTTTTTGAATAACATGTTTTTTTTTTCTTCAAGTAGGTAAAAGAGGCCATTCTCTGCATCATTTCTTACCTAGCCTTAATCACAGATTGGGTGTGGCCTCAGTCAAACTGAGATCTGTTAAAGACTTTATCTTGCAAGTTATCTTGCAAGATAGAGAATAAATTTCTTTGTTAAGGACCACATCTTAAACTGAAATCACTCTGGTTCTCATTGATTTCCTGACAATAGGTCCCAAGCCAAGCCCCATTTGGTCATTGTTTGGGTTCTGATTGGCTCAGAGTGAATGCAAATAGCAATTGTTTCTGTTTTGGCCAGAAACCCTGAGGAGCTTCCCCTCCCAGATTGATTTTTTTTTTTGGCTAGGTAAAAGAGGCCATTCTCTGCTTCATTTCTTACCTAGCCTTAATCATTGATTTGGTTTTGCCTCAGTCAAACTGAGACCTGTTAAACACCTTAGCTTAAAAAAGCCAAGGTCTCTCACTGCATCCAGGGCCATCTTCAGTCATCCTGATCTATATCTTGCTCCCGGACCCAGATGGCTCTGCAGGAGAAAGTGAGGCTGGTGACTTTGCACAGCCCTCCCTCACTTAAATTCAATTCACTTGCATGTCATGGTATTACCTGGCTGATGTCAAGGTCCTCTTCAAGAAGGAAGGACAAACAACCATAACAACAATAGAGATTTCATTCTTAAGAATTACAAGTATCATTTTCCCATGTAATAAGGACTCCAGGGTTTTATTTTCAATTCATTCAGGTATTTGAGTTAAGTTCCTCTGTTTAAGGCTTTCCATCTATAAAATAGGCCTAGGAATATTTCAGAGTGATTAAAGAAGCATAGATTTAGAGTAAGAAAGAATCTTAGATGTTATTTATTCTAACTCTCTCATTTTGCAGGTGAAAAAAAAACCCAAATCCCAGAGAAATTCTCTGATTTGCTCAAGATCAAATAAATCATAAATGGGAGAGCCAGGATTTGAACACAGATCCTTTGACTGTAAGTTTGACATTCAATATGCTGCATCAAACTGCTTTCACTGTTGCAAGTTCATTGATTAATGGAGAGAGAGTTGTATGAGATCTTGTGTTGAAACACCTATGTTGTGGTAGAGTAGAGAATCAATCAAGTAATTAAATGGTGCCAAGTCCTGTGCTGGACCCTACAGATACAAAGATGAAGCAATCTCTACCCTCAGGGAGCTTTCATTTTATGGACAGAAGTAGCACAGATATAAATAGATATGTCCAAAATAAAACCTACACAAAATACAGAGTTCTTAAGTGTTCACAACAGTTGTTTGGGTCATTATGTGAAGTCACTGCATCAGGGCATTAGTATGTTTCTTTCCTTCAAAGAAAATACAACAGATGGAAGAAATAAATGGTTCATAAGTTCCTGACACAGACCACAACATCGGCAGAAGCAGTCTGTTATAATAACAGGGGCTTCAACTATACAGACATCTGCTGGAGATCTCTTTCTGTGAAAAGCAGAACATCTGATGGATTTCTTTACTTGCCTTGATGATCATTTCATTTTCCAAAAGATAAAGGAAGATCAAGACAATTGCTACTCTAGAGCTGGTTCTAAGTAAGAAGAAGGAAGTTGTGTGTGAAGAAGAGATTACAGGAACCTTAGGAGAAAGCCACTACTCATCTTAAAATTCATGGTTGTAAGGAGGAGAATTCCAGGAATAATCTGATGGACACTGACTGCTTGCTTGAGGAAAGGAAAGTTCAAAAAGTTTAGAATGGTGTCATCTGCATGGTGCTGCTTAAAGAGCAGCACAAGTGGAGGTGGAAGACTTTGGTTCAAATCTCAGCTCTGCTAAATAACTACCTGCATGACTCTGAGGAAGTTACTTAACCAATTTGGGATAGTTTCTTCTTCTGCGAAATAAGGAACGAGACGACTCTTTGGTTCCTTCTGGCACTAAGTTTATGATCCCATGAGAAAATGTAGGTAGAGCTGTGACTAGAAATTTTTGCATATAAACTCCATAAACTATGCTGGGCCAATCCGCACAGAAGGTTTCTTTATCTGGGATACCAGCCACTAGGGCTGGAGCTCCAGGGACACCAAGGGGCTATTGCTGGGGAGGCTACTCCCAAGAAGAGGAAGCTGGCCATCTGGTAACTTCCTACTTTAAATGATTATTTTTGACAATTAAGGGCTAAATCAGTTGTTTCTTCATACTTGGTTACCAAGAAACCTGACTAAACGGGTGTAGGGGTAGAGTGGTAATTTCTTTTTTTAAATTTTTTTGAATTTTTAAAAAATTTTTTTATTTTTAGGCAATTGGGGTTAAGTGACTTGCCCAGGGTCACACAGCTAGTAAGTGTCAAGTGTTTGATCTGAGGTCGGATTTGAACTCAGGTCCTCCTGACTTCAGGGCCGGTGCTCTATTCACTGCAACACCTAGCTGCCCCTAGAGTGGTAATTTCTACAATAAAACAGATCAATATTTTTAGGAAGAGAGCTGAAAGAGGGTTGGTGGGTTAGCATTATTAACATTTTCTCCATCATTTTCTTAAGTCTATACAAACAACAACAACAACAACAAAAAAATCAAGTTCTGATTTGTTATATTTGCCAATTTCTGAGCTGTAAATGCTAACATTGAAAATTTAACAATTGCTTTTGAGGGCTACTCTAGCATACCCCTGACTGATAGCTCTTTCCCACCTCAACACACTCAAGTACCTAAGTCCTCAATATCTTAGATAAAACTAGAAGGGGGCTTAAGGCTCAATCAATCAATCAATACTCAACAAGCATTTATTAAATGCCTACAATGCTTCAGGCACTATGCTAGGCATTGAGGATACATACAAAAGTGAAATAATTTCTGCCTTTGAGGAACTTACATGCTCCTGGGTCTCCCATCTCTATATTGTTTCCCCCTTTCTAAAACTATCCTTGCTCTGGGCATGCAGAGTAGATAGATGTATGGTTCTTCTCCTGTACTGACCTCTGCTTCCAGGAATGGTAGGTTGAAGAGGAGAGATGAGAGGAAACAGTCCTGAATAATTCAAAGGCTGGATCATAAATACTTGAAAGTTGGTAGCATCTCTTTCACCATTTAGTCAAACTCTTCCCATGTACAGGAGAGGAAACTGAGGATCTAGAAAAGGTTAGTGAGTTGCCCAAAGTCATATTCATTCAACTCTTATTGGAAAGGACCTCAAGCCCGTTTGTCCATTCCCTTCATTTTACAAAGGAAAAATCAAAGGCCCAGAGTTTATATCAGAGCAGGGTTTAGAACCTACTACTGGTTCTACTACTAATCCAAAGCTCTTTCAGGTAAGTTGTTGGAATTTGATCTTTGGAGATAAGATCAAGATTTAATTGGTGGTATTGGACCCTGGACTATTGACTCAGGAGGAATAGCTGACTTAAGGGGGACCTTCAGTCCTTCCCAGGTGCTCTCTAACCTTAAGGTCACCCATACAAAGAAGGGCAGCCTACCAACTCACTCCAGGGGAAGCAGGGGCCTCAGCATAACCCAGACTGTGTTAGGATGAGATGGGCTATGGGCAGCAGATCATCTGCATAACCACCTTCATCCCCATCTGAATACCCATCTTTCTTCTCTCTTCCATGCTATTGCTTGGGAACTCAGGCCACTACTAGCTGATGTCAATAAATAGACCAGATCACCAAGGCTCTAGTCATAGTCTAGCCTCTTTCTCCCCACCCCTAAACTAGGCCAATCTTGGGTCTACCTTTGGTGTGACCTTTGCCTTCTCTCCCCTTTTGCCTCAGGGGAACCTGAGAACTGGAGAAAGCTACAATGAAGTAGCTTCTCTTAGAAGAAGCTGGCTGCTGGTTAATTTCACCATCCCGTCAAGGCTGTCCTCAGCTCTGTCCCCTTCCTTCTTCCTTAGAGGAGCAAAATGTTGTCAGCACCATAAATGCCCCATTATAGATCAAATATTCTACCCAAAACAAAACCCTGCTTTCTCCACCCTAGTTTGAGCTCTGACCCCATAGTCTGTAAATTTTTTTTTTAAAAGAGGTCAGCTCAAGAGGGATGAGAAGCTCAAAGAATGACATTTTGATAATATAAATCCTAAATTATTCTAACGACAAAGAGGGAAGTGTCTAAAAGAGACCCATATAGCTCCATAAAGAGCTCTCCAATGAGCTCTGATTTGAAAAGGGTTTTTTTTTCCAGATTTAAAAACAATGGACACATATGTGAAACTGAAGGTGGATGCATAAGAATGGCACAGTACTGTGAAAAGTGTAAGGGAGGCTTGTGAAGAATGTTAAAAAAATAATTTTAAAAAAAAGGCCTTTAAAAAAGCTAAATTAGGTACAAGAAGAACACTGAAGGGATAGGACCAATGTGTAGAACCTTGATTTCCTATGTAACACATCCATTCCTGGATCTCAAAAAAGGGTTTCTATGAGAAAATGTTGAAGAACATAGTATTCCCCATATTATTAAATATAGAATTATGCATGTATTAAAATACTTGGAACATGCTATATTTTAGGGATAAAAATAAATGTGTGAAGGGGGTAGGGAAGGAGATTTGGTCTCTGTCCCCTCCCTCAAGTTGATGTAGTCACAAAAACCCCAGGATCTAATCATAATATGAGGCAAATGTATACAATTTTGTACACAATGTGCAAAATTTTTATCAACAGTTTTTATAGTAACCAAAATTGGAAACTAGAAGCTGTCCTATTGCAGAATGGCTAACCAACTGTTATATGTGAATATAATGGAATATTATATTTTACTGTAAGAAATTATGAAATTGGCAGTTTCAGAGGAAACTGAAAAGACCTCTATAAACTGATGCTGAGTAGAGTAAAACTAGAACAATTTATACGATAATGACATTATAAAGAAGAACAATTTTGAAAGACTTTAGATATCTGATTAATGCAATGATAAACCACCAGTTCAGGGGATTGAAGATGAAACATGCCACTCATCTCCTGCTAGATAAATGATGAGTTTAAAAGGCAGAGAGAGACATACATATTGGGCTAATACAGGAATTTGTTTTGCTGGACTATGCATGTTTATGATGATGATTTTTTTTTTATTTTGTTCAGTGGTGAAGCAGAGCAGTGGGAGAAACAGATTATAAATGCATGTTAAAATAAATTTATTTTTTAAATATAGAAACTATTTTGCCCACATATATTCCAACAACACTTTAAAATCCATTCTATAACCCTTTCATTTTGTTAGGGTGTTTAGTTTATTTGCCTTTAGCATTATAATTTCTAGGTTTTTTTTTTTCCTTCTATCATTCTATCTACTTATTCTATCAGGAAGTAATGCACATTTTCTTTTTCTTATTGTATCTATTCTTAGCACAAATTGAATAAAACAATTCTAAACAACAAAGGCATATTGAGGAGAAGGAAACATTTCTTATCAGGCAGTGACCTAGTAGTAACAGAGGCAAGGGCAAGTCACCTGGGACAGGCTGTCAGGAAGCTGAATGCAGTTAGAAAAGCCTCAATTTGGAAAATTACAGGGTTTTTTTTTCTCCCAAGGGGATGTCCTTGTGCAACAGGAGAGAAACTCTTTGAGTCTAACTATGGGGATGGTGCTAGAGTGGTAGAGAACTAATACTGAGAAATCTAGAAGAGTAATGGTGATATTCAAGGGACCTCTATTTAATCCTATATGAATCCTTGAAGATATGAGGACCTAGGCTTATGGTATTTGAATGTTCGAAGATGCTGGACAATTGGGAATTGGTTTGTCAGAAGTTGAATTCCACTGGATCAGCACTGGAAAATGGAAACAGGGTCAAGGATAAGGAAACTTCTCAAGGCCTTGAAGAACTTAATTCTTGCCCCTACTTGAGAACCAGACTATATATAGCCCACATGAGAGTAACTATTAAATTGTCCCTGATGTCAGATTATATACATATACACTTCCACATATAGTGACTGCTATCAATTTTATGTAGAGGTGAGATAAGATATTTGTATTATGCATTATAAACTCTCTGCTTTCTTCCTAAATGATTAATATTAATAGGTATGTGTGTGTGTGTGTGTGTGAAGTCCACTGTATTATTAAAGTTCAAAAGTGTGGGAGGGTTTTTTTTTGTTTGTGCTATCTTTAGCATAAATTCGATCATTGATCTGGATCGATATTAGCCTTTTTTTTTTCAATATTAGCCTTTTTAAATGACTAGTAGAATACTGCAGGTAGCCCATGGGCTCTGAGACCAGCTCTCTGTCTACTATGCCAAAGACAAGATATGGAGTTATAAAATTGGGTGTCTTTTGTTAAGAGAAGTATAGAGGGGGTGTGTGTGTGTGTGTGTGTGTGTGTGTTGCACTCTATATTCAGGGGAGCAATAGTAGCAAGTAGTGGGGTTTAATGGTTAGGATCAAGTTGTTTCTGACATAACTTTCTGTATTAATGCTGGTCGAGTCACTTGACTTCTCAGCGCTCTAGGTTACTTTTTGCTTCTAAAATGTGTACCTGTGACACTTTTTTTTTTCCTTTTTGGTCTTGTGATCTTAAGTGGGCAAGTGACCAGTAACCGTATAATAATTTCTTTGACAACATGACCTCATTTACTGTTCAAGTATTCTACAAAATTTTCAGTTATTGGAAGCAGCCAGACCTCCGTAAGTGTGGGACCCCCTTAAATTCACTGCTACCCTAAGAAGAACATATGGAACTGGGCACTAGACCAATAGGAGTTCTTAAGAAGCTGGGGTCCCTAAACTTGAGTTGTTTAAAATATTTTGATAATTATTTCTATTTGATTGGTTTTCTTTATAAACCAAAGCTCTTTAAGTATTTAAAAAAATTATTCTAAGGAGGAGGTCCACTGTCTTCACCAGACTGACCACGACATTTAAAAGAAAAAAAAAATTAAGAACCCGGGATTAGAATGATGTCCAAAAACTCTTCCAAGATTAAATACTCCTCAACAACGCCCCGACTAGTCGCAGGGCACTCTGGGGGTTGTAGTCCGGGGGCGATCAGTTTCAGAAAGAGAGGAGGCCCCAACGGTGGCAGGCGTGGCTCATTTCGCCCCTTAGGGCCCTGGGCTCCCTGACTGAGGTTCAGGTTCCTCAGCCAGTTCATTCCTGCCTCTAAGGAGGAGCCAGCGCCAGGCCGAGAAACCTGATTGGCTTCGTTTGTTCCCCTGTCCTTCCTTTAGTCTCAATAAAGTTTTTCCGACCCCTTTCCTTCTCCAAGATGGCGGCTTCCCTGTCGCCCTGGGTTACTCTCCGGACCCTGGTGCAGTGCCGGGTGCGGGGCAGATGCGCCTTGTGGGGGGCTCGGGCCGCTACAGTCACCGCCGCCGCCTCCGCCCCTGCTACCGCCCCCGGGAGGCCCCTTCGGAAAGGTCAGTGACGGATCCCCAGGGAGGCGGAGCCAGGATGGATGGCTGTGCAGTGCCTGTCCTTGCCAGGGACAAGGCTCAGTGCCTTCTGTCCGTTGGGTTCCTCGGCCTCTCGGAGGCTGTGGTCTGGTGGAAGGGGGCCCCGCCGAGGTGGGATTCCTGAGGGGGCGAGAGGAGAAGCCGCATCTTCCTGGGATGGTGGGAGGTGGGGAAAGCTTGGGGCCGTAGGCTTGACCTACCAGCTGGGTCACGGTCACTGTCATGGTCACTACCAGTTATCAGTCAAGCCTCAGGTCCCAGTGATTTCTGGGATTCATCCTCCTTTACAGATCAATACCTCCCATTAGGAACTGGTTCCCATCTTCTTACCTAGTTCTGGAGGGTGTCTTCAAGTCAACTTGATCCTTGCTAACATGCTTTGGGGTATCAACTGTGGTCATGAAGTTAAGGGAGATACCCACCCCCTCTCTTCTAGAAACTGATTATTTTTCATCACCACGGAAGGCCTCTGGTGGGTGTCTTCTGAGTGGGCTCAGATGTTCAAGTCAATTGGACACTTATTTAGATGCTTTAGGATTCCAGTTGCCATCATGAAGTTGATAAGGGAGAAACATCTCCCCTCTGAGTTCATGTAGTGGGTAACAACAGCCAAATATATATTTACCACAATGCAGAAATTATGGAGGTTAAAAAAACCCCTAGGTATTATTATTATGCTCAGGCATAAATTGAGAAAGCCTGGACAATCATGATGATTCTGACAAGTTTCTTATAGGCAAAATTAAGTCAGAGTAACAGAGGAATAATTCATTTGTATATTATAATCTTGTGCATTCCTCTTAGGCCATCAGAGTTAAAAGAGAAGACAGCTCCATATTCCCATACTTCCTTCAGTGTCATAAAAGTTGAACAGACTTAGTTAAACACTCATAATCTCCTACATTATCCAAGGAAACAAACTTCATCATATGAACTCTATAGATAAAACTAAGTCAGGTTACAGATTAAACTTTATTTAGAGGAGTCACAAATAGTCTGAATGAGGTGGAGGATTTATACATCCTAATGAGGAGTAAAGGACACTTGATATTCTTCCTCTGGCTTCTTATCTAAGGATAAGGCTATTTAAGGTTAAGGCTCTGAGTACATTTACACATTTAGGTACTTGCCTAAATTATTTAGGACTCTTAAGTACATTTTTACATCCCATGGGACAGGTTTTGGTCAGGTGAGATTAATATTAACCAAAAGATGTAGGAGGAATAGAAGGAAATAAAAAATTCCCATAACAAAGTTAAGGGACACACACTTATCTCTGGTCTAGAAGTTTTTATTTTTCATCACTGCTGTCCTGACCATTCATAAATACTGATTTGTTTGTTTTTTTCCTTCTCTCTCAAACCATTTTTTCATTTCTTTTTTCTTGTTTTTGACCAGGGTCTGTGATTTCATCCATGTAGAAAGCTCTTAGTGAGTTAACTTTCCCTTTCCAGTACAGATAAGGCAACTGTTTCTGCAATTTACAGTCATAGATAGTTGCCTGGGGGCACAGAAAAGTTAAGTGACTTGTCCTCCTTGTCGTAAGGAGAAAACATGTAAGTATTTGTGCAGCTTTCTCTGGAAATCAGTTTCTGCTCCCTTGTTCCATCACTGACTGTTATTTCTTGTATACTGCTGCAGTGTGTGATTACTTCCAAACAAGGCTCACGTGCTTCCTCCTGCCAGAAGCCGTTTTCTGATCCCTCTGGTTGTTAATGCTCTTCCTACCCCTGAAATTATTTTTATTTACTTTCTCTATTTTTTGTATTTGTTTATCTGTGTCCATATTGTTCCTACCCCATACCACCCCCAACCCCTGCCTTGGTCAAATGTTAACTCCTTGAAGTCAAGAAATGTTTTATTTTTGTCTTTCTATTCCCATCATTTACTGTAGTTTGTGGTACATACTAAGCACTCACTAAATGCTTATTGAATTGAGTCTTGTTAGAAACAGAGAATTATAGAATTTTCAGAGCTAGAAGGGACCCTAGATATCTTCTAGTCTCTTTCCCACCCATTAACAAATGAGGAAACTGAGGCACCTGGTTAAATGACTTGCTTGCCTGAAGTCCTATGAAGAGTCAGGTTTAATAGGATCATAGTTTTAGAAGTGGAAGGAATCTTAGAGGTCATTTGGTCCAACCCTCTCATTTTGCTGAAGAGGAACTAAGATTGTGACGAAGTTGTGACAAAAAACAGAAATAAAAAAGAAAGAGGTAGTGACTTGCCTAAGGTCATACAGATACTTAGTGACAGAGCCAGGATTTGAGGCCAAGTTCTCAGATTCTAAATCCAGAAATTTGAGTTCATGTGTACTTTAAGGTTTTACAAAATGCTGTTCTCACTATAATACCATTATGTAAGTAGTGCTACTATTATTGTCCCTGTTTTACAAATGCCCCAGTAGGGGCTCTGAGAAGCTGATGACTAGTCCATGGTCACCAAACTAGTAAGTGCCCTAAGGTGAAATTTGAACCCAGGTCTCCTGACCCAACCTCAGCACTTATTGTCCTCTGTCCACCAACTCCCAGTTCAGGTTCTTTCTTCTATATTACTTGGCCAGTAGAATGTAAGCTTTTTGAAACCAGAGTCTGCCTTCTTTTGTCTTTGTACTTCTGCTTAAAAATACTTGTTGAATTGAATTAAATTTGCCTGGTTGCATTCATAAGCAGCTTAACTTCTCTACCTCAGTGATATTCATTGAATTCATTTGCTTCTTGTTGCCATTGCCACCACCTTAATACCCTCTTCATTGTTATCCATCTGGACCAAGGCACTCTATTCCTAAAAGGTCCTCCACTCTCTACCCTCCATCTGTCATCCAGAATGGTCAGATTGAACTTTACCCTTTTGCCTGTTCTATTCTCTGTTCAAAAATCTGTAACTTTATACTGTTGCCTGCCAAGTTAATCTCAAACATCCTTGCTTGGCATCTTTTGCTTCTAGCCTTTTCTCAGAGTATTTCCTTCTACATATTTCAGCCAAACTACTTTTTGTCCTTCAAACATGTCCCATGCTTTCCCGCCTTTGCCTTTATGCCTGCAATATTCTCCCTTTCTATTCTTTATCTGTTCAATTCCTACCTCACCTTTAAAAGGAAACTTAAAAATTGGCACTTTCTTAATGAAGCCTTCCTTCATTGCACATACCCCTACAGGGTCCCTTGGTGTGACATTTTTGCTCACGGAACCTCGCCTATATTTTTACGCCTCTAATCTCATTTATACCAATGATCTTATATATTATTTTTGAATTGGAGTTGCTTGTAATACTCCCTATTAGAATGTAAGTTCTATGAGGGTTGGGATCTCTGAGGTCTGGGATCTCTGTCTTACCTAAACTTGGGCGCATAAGAGTTCCTAAGTAAATGTGAAATTTAATTGGATTAAAATATAACATTGTTTAATTTATTATGCATTTTGGTGATCTAGTCAAATTTAATATCTAGAAGAACAAAATATACATAATCTTCCTATTTAAAAACTTGAAAGGTTATTTTCTTTATCATTTATCCAGTTTGTTCTGCAAGTGTTTGTGTGTATAGTATATATTTATTATCGACTATGCTAAAAGACCTAAGAACTATTACTGTGTTTTGTTATGAGGATCAAATGGGATGATCTATGTAAAGCATTTTGCAAACCCTAATATGCTATATAAATGTTAGCTAGTTATTATTGTGGTGATTTTTGCAATACTATAACCTCCTGTGAAAGCAAAGGAAAGAGAGTTGCTTTGAATGCTCGTGTTTAGGCAGCTCCAAATATAGGGACAGAAAAGAAGAAAAATCTTCAGTCTTTAAGCATGCTCCTGATTGCACTCTTGTGACATTCTGTTTCCCACTTCATTATCCAAACAGCCTAGAATGCTTGGCAGCATAATCTCTGCAGGAAGGAATTCTCAGTTAAGGCATAAAATAATTATTCAGTCATGGGGTTTTCATCTATTGATTTCAATGATAATAATGTTAACTGCTGAGATCTAATTATACTTTAGGACCTTGGGTAGGAAACTCATTCTTTTCCATATACTGTTATATATGACTTATACACAGTATCCAAGTAATATGGCATGTGTTATAGCAGTTCCCACTCTGAGACCCCATTCAATTGATTCTTTTGGCAAATGTGAGTAAATGACAGTCTTTTGCTATTATAATCATCACAGTAAAGAGTAAAGATTAGCATGAGGGCCAAAGACTAGTTTATATTAATTTAGGTTTTTCTGCAAAATATATCATAGTATGGTCATCGTGTTCATATACTCCGTGCTTATATTTGTGTAAAAGTGAATTTTACCTGATTTGCTGAAAGCGTTCCTCTAGGTATTTTTTTTAAAGACGTGATGGATACCAGTGTAGCACTTAGGGTTTCCATTTATTATACCCATTGCTTATTATTTTCAAAACATAGATTTTATTAATATTTTTTGTTTTTAACATTATCTGCATTTTCCCTTATCTCTCCCTCTCTCCCACTTAGAAAGCCATTTCTTATAACAGATTTTATTAAAAAGAAAAGAAAAAAAGAAGAGGAAACAAGTCTAGCAGAACTGATCAGTACATTGAAAAAAACCTATCATTATACACATATATACACATATACAGCATATGTTCCACACCTGTGGACCACCCCCTTTCCCTTTACCTCTGAAAGGAGTGGGAGGAGGTTGCTTCTCATTTCTCTTCTTTAAGGCCAACCTTGTTCTTTGAAATTTTGCAACATTCATTTTCTCTTCTTAAAAATTAATTCATTATTTTTACAAGGATTTATTCTCTTTCCTACTGTCCCTCCAATTGAATAATTAGAAAAAAAAAGAAAACCCTCATAACAAATATTTATAACTCAGTAAAACAAATTTCCCCATTATTCATGTCCAAATATGTGTGTCTTATTTTTATTTTAAGTCCGTCACCTCACTGGCAGGAGATGAGTGGCATGTTTCATCTTTAGTCTTTTGGATTTGTGATTTATCATTGCATTGATCAGAGTTCTTCAGTTTTTCAAAGTTGTTTTTTTCCATAGGGTTGTTATCATTGTCTAAGTTGTTTTCCTACTTTTCATTTCACTCTACCTCATTTCATAAAGTTCTTTCCCATTTCCTCTGAATCTGTCAATTTCATCATTTCTTGTGGCATCTTAATATTCAGTTTGCATTTATCTACCATAATTTGTTTATCCATTCACCAATAGGTGGGCACTCTCTAGTTTCCAATTTTGGACTACTATGAACACAGCTGCTATGTTTTTGTACATATAAGTCCTATTCTTCTTTCTTGTATTTCTTTGGGGCATAAGCCTAGTAGTTGTATCAAAAGGTATGCCTAATATGATGACTTTGAGGGCATATGTCCAAATCACTTTCCATAGTGGCTGGACCAATTCACAGCTCCACCAACAGTGTAGTAAGTACAACATTCATTTTTGATGTTTTTGTAGTTCTTCCCATTTACTTGTAGTCATCATGTATATTGCTTTCATTGCTCTGCTTACTTCTCTTTAGTCAGTTCCTGTAAGTCTTTCCCTGATTCTCTGTATTCATTATTTTCATATTTTTTTTTACAGCACAGTATATATAATATTCCATTACATTCAAGTACCACACTTTATTTAGTTATTTTTTAATTAATTGGGCATCTACTATGTTTCCACAAAGTAGAAACTTTTCTCCGCTGTCACAAAAACCACTTTTTATAAGTATTTTGGTTTATGTGAAGTTTTTCTTTTTGTCAGTGATCTTCTTGGGGTATATACCCAATAGTGGGATCTCTGGGTCAAAGGTCATGAACATTTTAGCCACTTTATTTGCATAATATCTCCATTCATTATTGTTCTCACTGTGTGACTGGGGCATCTCCTCTTCTGATCATACATTTTCTGGATGATGTCTTTTATGCTACCTATTGTCCACAAGCTTTAAGCCTTTTTTTCCTTACCATGTATATTTCTGTTGCTCTTTGAGTCACCAACAATTTCAGTTACTCAGATTGTTGTGCCATGTATTTGCAGTCATATAGATTCAAGAATGAAGGACAATCAACAACATCAATGAGATTAAGTTGAAGAATATTGTTTAAAAGATGAGTTTTTGTTTTGAAGAGTGCTTTGGGGTTGTTGAAAGCATTTTATGATTTATTGAATGCAATCCAGCTCTCTTTTTCCTACTCAGTTCTCTGGGACCAGTTTATAGTCCATATGTAAGAGACTAATATTTATAGCAGTATCCTGCCATACATTATTGTCTGGCCAGTAGACATCTGTTTGTGTGTCTATATAAATATTTTTGAAACATCATAATAGGAAATTTGGTTTATAATTCCTATAATTTTCCACTACAATCAAATTGTAGTTAATTTCCTAGTATGAATTTTTGGGAGTTGATGTGTGTAAAGATTTGGTTAATGTTTAACTTTGTATTTAAAATCATAAGATGTTTAAAAATAAAGAAAAAGTTTTATTTTGTGATAAGGACCCATGTTTTGATTTTATTTTTCTCTACATTTTAATCTTTCCTTTTCTTAATCTTGGTGGCTTCGTTTTTCATGATAGTCTCCTACACATCTTTTATGCTTTAGCTTGTTTTTTCAACAAGTTTTTTTTTTAATTTTCTAGGTTAATGAGAATGAACTATTTGTCAAGAAAAGAAGGGAGTAGTCAAAGAAAAGGGTTGAAGGCAAATGGTGTTTGGCTGGGAAATTGTGGGAAACTTATGGATCTCAAATTAAGTCTCTGAATATTGATTATCCAGATCTCTTTCTTAATTGGACAGTTGGAATAATTTGAAATCTCAAAGAAAATGTGATATTCTAAATTCTATTTTTTGAACTGAAAAATGAAATATACACATGTACAGAAGAGAGCTTAGGGGTTATAGTAAATGGCATACTGACTAAGAATTTAGTCCTGACTCTAAAGAGAAAGCCAGATTATGTGGAAATCTACTATATTCCCTGTACTTTCTCCCATCTGTCTCTCTTTTTTGCTAAGAAACTTAAATCAGTTAGAATTGTAGGTATTAACTTTTGATTATTAGTAAGGCCTCAGCAATTTTTGTATTTTTTTTTCATCTACATAAAGAAAAATATATTTCAGTTTGAAAATAGGGTACTCTTCCCCTCCCCCCATGAATATCAGGTTTGTTTTGGGGAAATAAACTTTCATCTAAGATTAAGCACTTTGCCAACTGAATTAATGTATCATCTTTTGTTAATCATCATAGTCATCTTCATTAAACTGAGCCATTTGTGAATAAAGTACTATGCTAGTTGATGTGTGATTTCTACTAGTATTAGTTAATCAAGTTTTTCTCATACTAATGAATAACATCTGCTTGACCTTGTTATTGTTCAGTAGTGTCTCACTCTTTGTGACCCCATTTGGGGTTTTCTTGGCAAAGATACTAGAGTGGTTTGCCATTTTCTTCTCCAGCTTATCTTACAGATGAGGAAACTGAGACAAATAGGATGAAGTGACTTGCCCAGAGTCACACAGCTAGTAAGTGTCTGAGGCCAGATTTGAACTCAGGAAGATGAGTCTTCTTGACTCCAGGTCTGGCACTCTAATCCACTGTGCCTCCTAGCTGCTCTTTGAGCCCATTTTTCAGCTGCTGTTAGAGCTTGAAATTGAGAGGTCTCACTGTGTGCCTGTCTCTTTTCATCCAATGACATTAAAGCTTTCCATTCAAATGATCCTTCTCAAATGGCGTTTACTTCAAACTCTAGAACTTTTGTGGGAGCATAACATAGTAGTCTAGGGTTTATTTAGCAAGCTACTTATTTATATAGGAATAATACAGTCCAAGTAGGCCCAGCACTCCTGGGGGTGCAGTGGTGATGAGATAAAGGGAAGGGACAAAGGTGGAAGTCAGTGCTGCCGAAGAGAAGAATTTTTTAGAATGAGCTTCAGAAGCCTAAAAGTGAATTGGCTTACAATAGAGTAATTTGCCCTTACAGCCAGTGAACTTTATGTTCTTTGTTTTGGAAGACTTTGACTGCTGAAGCTGAGAGATCATTTAGTTTATCCTCCTACCCTAGAAGACCCTATACAACATCTCTGACAGATGGTCATTCAGTTGTTGAATAAAGCTAGAGAGTTAGAGAGCTTACTACTTTTCAAGTTTATTGTGGTAGCCTAGTGAAATTAAGCCCCTTCCCTCTGTGGGAGGAGGGGTGACAGGTAGACAGAAACTTCTGAAAGGGCTAATGATCCCCTCTATATGTGCCCCCTGACACTAAAGGAATTCTATCTACCCCTGTGTTTATCCTTACTTAGCCTATTCATGACTTGTATTCAAAGGTGCCTGGGGTCTGCTTACCCTAGATTACCTTTGTCCAAGGCTGGAGTTCCTTTGTCTTTGTGTGAAATCATAGACCCTGTTTCCCTCAGGCCATTCCCAACAGGCCTATGGTCTGGATAGAACAGATTTCCTGGGTTGCAGTTAATCAAGGGAACATTTTTATTTAGGATAAATTTTTAATTATGCACAAAATTGCTGAGACCTTCGTAATGGTCAAAAATTATCAGATCTTAAGATTCTGTCCGTTGAAGCTTGATTTCTTAGCTTTGTTTCTCAGAAATAGGCCAAGCCAATGACCCAGTGGGTCTGGGTGAGGCAGAATATGACTCTTTGTGTGAGTGAGTGTTCCACCAGGGGTTTGTATGCTGTTAATAAACTTTGTAGTTAGATTAGAGGTGGGTATGACTATGTAGAAATTTCTGTGCCTTAATATTCAGAGCTGGATTAACACATACCTTTGCCTCTCTGGCCTTTGTCTGAGACCTTGATCTCTACCTTAACAGCTTCCTGTGTATTCTTTTCTTATTTTTATTTTCTCATTCTGACAGAGGCCACTGTAAAAGACTCATCTTTTTTTATGTACTTTGGACCTGGTATCCCATATCTCTTCCATTCTTTTTGTTGTTGTTTACATTTAATTTTTATTTTATTTTTTTCCCTCAATTACATGTAGGCAAAATTTTTTAACATTTGTTTTTTAAAATTTGGAGTTCCAAATTCTCTCTCTCCTTTTCTCTTTCCTCTTGCCCTTTCTTGAGAAGGAAAGCAATATGATATAGATTATACATGTACAGTCATGTTTCCAAAACATTGCAAAAGAAAATGCAGACTGAAAAAATAAGAATAATAAAGTTTAAAAAGTGTTTCAATCTGCATTCAGACTCTATCAGTTCTTTATTTGGAGATGGATGACATTTTTTTATCATAAGTCCTTCGGAATTGTTTTAGATCATTGCATTGATCAGAAGAGCTAAGTCACTCACAGTTGATCATCATACAATATTGTTGTTACTGTGTACAGTGCACTCCTGGTTTTGTTCATTTTGCTTTGCATCCGTTCATGTAATTCTTCGCAGGTTTTTCTGAAAGCATTCTGCTCGTCATTTCTTATAGCACAATAGTATTTCATCACAATCACATACCCTAACTTGTTCAGCCATTCCTGAGTTGATGAGTATCCCTTAAATTTCCAATTCTTTGTCACCACAAAAAGAGCCGCTATAAATTTTTTTGTACATATAGGTCCTTTTTCTTTTTCTTTGATCTTTAGGATACAGACCTGGTAGTGGTATTTCTGGGTCAAAGGGTATGCACAATTTCATAGCCCTTTGGGCATAGTTCCATATTGTTCTCATTATTTCTTTTCATTGCTTTGCTGACTATTCCACTTTTCACTCTCCCTTCCTCTTTTCCCTTTTTTTCTCTACCCCTTGATTACTTGACCTCTGTACCCCCTAAGCATTACCTGTTCACACCCCTAGCCAGGTAACCTCACCCTCAAACAACATATTTCTTTACAGAATCTCCTTCACGTCTTCACAATACAATCAATATCTGTGAGTTTCCTCTCAAAGAGTACACCCTCTTCTTAGTAAAACTGAAGCTGTTTTGAGCTTTTACAGACTGTTATTAGTTGCTGTTGAAAAAGAAATTCAGGATTCATATTTTATCACAGACAACTCTTGCCCTCCATCTGGGGTGTTTTCCCTAAAATTTCAGTTGCTGTATTGCGCAGGGGCGTTTCACTTAACCAACATAAGATAGTTACCGCTTTCTTAGAAATGAGTTGACCAAGGTACGAGTTATTAACCGTGTAGTTTGGTTGCCAACTGAAATATTTTAAAAGTTCCTAAGAATGGATATTCTTTTGTTCAAGGTTTGAACAGTTTGATCTTTTGAAAAACTATCCATTGAAATAATGGCAATAACAGTGTACTTTAAAAATAGTTGTTAAATAGTGTTTTCTATCACCTGTAGAACCTGAAACAATGGGGTCATTATTAGAAACTTCAAAGAGAAATTAGCCTTATTTCCTTGCCTTTTTTACTTTCTGTTTTTATAGTGAAAAGTGTTGGATTTGGGGGCAGAGAACCTGGTTTCAAATTCCAGCATGGCTATTTACTGCCTGTATGGCTTTGGTCATGTCACTTAACCTTCTGGGCCTCAGTTTCCTCATCTGTACAATGAGGGGATGAATTATTTCAGGGATTTTTAGCCTGGGGTCTGAGAATTTCTTTCACTTTTTTTTTTTTACAACTCATTTCAGAATAACTGGTTTCTTTTGCAATCATAATTATTTTACATTATGCATTTATAAACATTCTGAGAAGGGGTCCATAGGTTTCACCAGACTGACTAAGGGGTCCCTGGCACAAAAAAGATTAAACCCTGTATTAGATGATCTCTGAGGTCCCTTCCAATTCTCAATCTGTGATCTTACAGAGCTACTTTGCAGCTCATTTCTATCATAAAAGATAAATAGTAGAATCTAACAAAAACTGATTTATTAGTCTGATAAAGTAGAAAATAAAAATGTGCTTACTTTGAATATGGGAAAATAATATAAAAAGCCTTACATTTAACGAAATATAGTATTGTAACTAGAAGCTAAATTTACTGTTTTTTTTTGTCTTTGGATAGCAAGCAGATCCCATGTAGGACAATGTAGGACAAGCTAAACATTAAGGGATTACTCACGATGCCTGATTATATCTTTAATTACTTTGAAATACCTTCCTTCATATTTTAAGGCAGTATTTACTGATGTGTTGTCTTGAAATTTAAGTTTCTTGGATTGGTTTTTTTTTCCTCTTGCAGCTTTATACACATGGAATACTTAAGATTAACTAACTTCTAAAGGGAGAGAATAGTAACCAGCAAGCATTCAGTTCCAATTTTCATAATTTTTCTATTTAAATCAAAAGCACCTTTAAGGTCTCTAAAATCAGCCTTCCATAAATGAAGGTAAATCATCTTATGATGTATTCCTTGATGATGGCTTATGTTGTCTTTCTGAAGAGTTTAATTATGATTTGATTTTCTTCTTTTCTATACTTTGTTTATTCATCAGTGAACCAAACCTAGGTCTTGAATGTCGATGGTAAGTCTGACTTTTTGGGTCATTGATCTGTTTCCATTTTATAAAAAAAAAACCAGCTTTAACATTTATCTTTGAGATGTGATTAGGACATAATAGAGTATAAACAAGCTGTCTATGACCTTAGTGTAGACTCTCTCATTGTAGCAGGATATTTCTGGTCAGTGGCCACTGTTTATACTTTCTTACAATCAGTGTTACACAGAAATAACTCATGAATAATTGTGAACACATGATTTGAATAGATGTTTAATAAATATGCATTTAAAAAATCTAATTACAGTAATGAAGTTCACAGCTGAAATTTCAATTCAGCCCTTTAGAAATATTAAAAGTGCTTTTCCTGATTGTGCATTTTTCTCACAGCAGTGGGTAAACATTTTAAACTGGAAATCTAGATTCCTTATGTAGTATTGATTTCATTTAACTCAGTGTATGTTCTTTTTGGCAACAATTTTCTTTCTCTTTGTGAAGGAGCTGCAGTTCCTTTTATTCCACAGTTGTTCATTTTGATCTGTTTTGTTTAAAGAGTAGTGAGCACATGGAGTGATAGACCAGTAGAGAGGGTGAAGTAGTGATTTAACCAAGGATTGTTAGGCAATTCACCTAACATTCTTCGTGTTTCAATTTTTTCATCCGTAAAGTGGGAGTAATACTTAGAAGATTGTTTTGAGGTTCAAATAATATAGTGAATGAATGAGTGAAAACAGTGTATATAAGAGCATCTTGAAAACTATAACAAGTGCATATAAAATGTACAGTAGGGATAGAAAGCTATAAGAAAAATGATGCCAGTGATACTAATAATATTGAAATGTTAGGGATAACAAATTCCTGATGGAGAATAAGATCATGGTAGTTGAATGAACTCAAGTCTCATCATTAAGGGGAGTTCAGTTAGTATATTAATAGGCCCTTATTCATTCAAGAGCATATCTGAGGGCCAAGACAAACTGCTGATCCGTGGGAGGTACTATTTCTTCTGGCGCAACTATTTCCCAAGTAGATTTCCAAATGCTCTGTATCCCAAGCATTTAACACAGTGCTTACACGTAACAGGCTCTTAATAAATGCTTAATAACTGATTTGGGGCATCTAAAAACTGGATCCAGTAGTTGCAATGTCAACTACTAGGCAAAAACTCCTATTCTTTTAGAAGGGATAGTGGATTGTTGGTGGGATGAAAAAGAAGAACTCTGAGGAGAGGCAGAGTTGTAGTGAAAAGGCAACCAGCCTGGGAATCAGAAGACTGAAGTTTCAGTCCCACTTCTACGATCCACTAAATATCATTTGGGCAAGTTGCTTAATTTCAGGTGTCAGTTTCTCATTTATGAAATAAAAGATTGGGCTAAAAATCAAGAGCTCTTAACATGGGATCTGTGAATTTGTTTTCTTTAAAATATTCTGATAACTTTCAATATAATTGGTTTCCTTTGTAATCCTATGTATTTTATCTTATTCATTAAAAAAAAAACCCATTCTGAGATGGGTTTGGCTTCACCAGACTGCAAAAAAAATTCCGTGACACAAACAAGTTTAAGAACCCCTGGTGAGTTCCCAGCTCTAAAATACTTAAGATCTGTCTAGGTCACTAGTTCCTAGTGATTAATAACAATGGGCACTGATACCTATGCCCAGGCACTAAGCAGTGTCTAAGGCAGGAAGCTGAAAATGTATTTTTAATACATATGACTCACACTGTTGGCTTCTGTTTAGCTGTATTGTATTAAAAATCCCAAGACTTTTTGCTTGTATTGCCATTCTGTACTCTTGTAATTAATTGATTTTTGGAGCCTTAATGTAGGACTGTCCTCAGATGAATCTATGATCATGTTGATGTAGATGGTTCCCTCCAATAAAGCAGATTATAGCCCATCTATGCTTTTTTATCTTAGGTGACCTTGGTCCTCGTCACAGAGGGATTCATCCAGTGGGCTGAGGTGGGGGTGTGTCTTTATCTCTTGACATCGTAAGGATACCAGGGAGTGTGTTACAATGAAAAGAATTGCCCCAAATTCTGTCTCTGGTGTTTATTATCTGAGTGACCTCAGATATGTCACTTAGATTCCCTGGGTCTCAGTGTCCAAAACTTTGAGGTCTCCTTCAGCTTTAAAGTTATTATCCCTTGATCCAGTGAAGAACTGAGGTTTTTTGTTGGTTGTCTCTTGCTCTTTTCATGTGATAATCCCATTTTCTGTTTTTAGAATGTATATTTCCTTAATACCATCCTCTTAATTCTTTGTAGTTCCTAATTTTATTATATCGTAGCCTGTAGATAACCGCCTTGTGCCTATTACCCTCAGCATGATACTCATTTCTAATTTTTCAGAGACTGTAGCGTTCCACTATTCATGGACATATAAAGCAGGACTTTACATTTATAGTTTGAATTTTCTTTTTTTCGTTTTAGGCTGTATCTCTGATTTATTGGCATAAGTAACTCCTTCTAAGAGGCAGCTCGGTGGCTCAGCAGACTAGCCTTGGAGTCAGGAAGACCTGAATTCAAATCCGACCTCAGATACTCATTAGCTAGGTGACCCTGGGCAAGTCACTTAACCATTTTTGCCTCAGTTTCCTCATCTGTAAAATGAGCTGGAGAAGGAAATGGCAAACCACTCCAGTATCTTTGCCAAGAAAACCCCATATCTGTGTCAGCACCTGCTGTGCAATTTGGAATCTTAGAGAGTAGACTGGGGCACTGTGGAGTGACTTGTTCACAGTCACTGTCAGGATATGTCAGTGACAGGACTTGAACCCAGGTCTTCCTGACTCCAAGGCTGGCTCTCTATTTATTCACTACTCCATGTTGCCTCTCTGATGCTGAATTGCGTATGTTAAAATTCATCTTACTAATTTCTATCCGCTTTACAAAAACATCTTCTGTGGAGATGTTTTTGAATCTTGATTGTCATCCAAAATATTACCAGGCCCTTCCAATTTTGTGCAGTCTGCAGATTTGATAAATGTCTTTTTTTGATTTTAAAGTCAAAACTCTAAGGTCCCTATGTCTTTATTTTGCTCCAAATATGGTTATTTATTCTGTTTTCTAAAAATTGCGTAAAACCTAGTTACCTAACATTTCTTACAAGCTGGTTATATGAAATGTACCAATTAATGGATTTATATGGAGACAAATTCCTTTGCTGATTTTATAGTGAAGAGTTAGTAGTGGTAGTGGTATTTATTTGCAGAAGCAGTATTAGCCTGGAAGGGTGAAAAGGGCTGAGCAGGATGAATTTTGGCCAATTTAGGAGAGGAATTGTGGGTTCTAGGTGCTGGGTTGTGAGGCTGACAGAGCATTTGTATCCTGACTTGGCATTGTCCGGTTAAATCTTTTGGGGAATGTAGCTCTAGAAAGGGTCAATCTTCAGTTTCCAAACTATGACCAATTCTTTGAAAGCAACCTTGACTCAAAAAAAAAAAAAAAAAAAAACAAAGAAAAAGTAAGGGACAGCTAGGTAGCGCAGTGGATAGAGTACGGGCCCTGAAGTCAGGAGGACCTGAGTTCAAATCCGGTCTCAGACCAAATACTTCACACTTACTAGCTGTGTGACCCTGGGCAAGTCACTTAACCCCAGTTGCCCCCTCCCCTCAAAAAACAAAACAAAACAAAACAAAGAAAACAACCTTGAGTTGCTAAAATGAACTTGTTGGCCTGTATCTTCCTGCAGTTTAATTTCTTTACAAGTTTTTGAACTTACTGAAATATGAGCATAAAACTTTGAAGAAACTGGAGTCAGACTTGTTGCCTTGAACATTTCTAGACACATCCTGTCTTGATATGAAGAAAGATAACTCAATAGAGAAATGTTTCATTACTTGTAAAACACTTGATATTCTAAGATGTTTTATGACATATAAATGAAAGGGATTATTCATATAATCACTAGATGGTAAGATGCTATGTTATCACCCATACATAATAAGCCATTGGGCAAGGGAGATGTTTGAGATGTCTTCTTTGAGATTAATAAAGAACAGTGTGGACTTTTCTGCGCCTCCAGAGATGTGTGTCAATGTTTGCACCAGAGTGGGTGGGACTTCTGAATGGCATTTTCCCACTGTCCTTTTAGAACACAATAAGATAAATTAATACAAATCAAAATAATATGACAACAGTATCACATAATTTGTGTACACTGATCTAGTAACAGATTTAATTTAGTGCAGCTTTTGAGAAGTCTTTTGTGTTCCAATTTATACAGCTGCTATCAAGGCCCAAGCTGGCCAATCTCTCAGCTAGCCTTGAGAATCTAGTTTGATTCTGTTTTTATTTCTGCCGCTTTTGTCATGCTTTATTTTATCCTCAGTGGGACTTGGTTTCTTTCTCTGCAAAATAAAGTTAGAATTTTCATGCACTGAACAAAGGTATTAGAGAAATCCTAAGCAAATATGTGTAAAGCGTCAAGAACCCAAAATATTACTTGCTGATTGTTTTACTCACCACAATCCTGTGAGGTAGCTAGTAAAAGTATACACATATGTACATATATAGTGCATTATTGGAATAGTTTTATTCTCACTAGCAATAATTATGAAGGAATTTATTAAGTTTGAATTTACAAGCTTTGTGGTGACAGAAGAAATCAAAAGATTGCTCTCATTATTCTATTGTAATACCTGATTTATTTCCATTTTCTCATGTACTTTCTATTGGTTTCACATGATCATAGTGAACAAGTTAAGGAAAATGCTGCAGATTTTTTTAATTGGGTAGACAGGGGGCTCTGCAGTCACAATTATCATAGCCTAAAATAACTAGCGTGTGCAAATCTGAAGTTTTTTCTGGACTAGCAGGCAATTATGACCATCCAAGGAAGGAATCCCTTTATCTTCAGTCCAGAGGAGTAAGGGGCAGAAGGGAGTATGATACAGGAAATCACCTAAAGAAAGAACCTTTGGAAAGTCCTGATCCTACTCCTCCTTTTCTAGGAGTGAGCTCTGTCCTGGCCCTCAGCACTGTTGTGCTCTGGGCAGTCATGACGGGAGAGAGCAGAGACTTCAGAATTGACCAAGGCTTTCCAGGTTATGGGGTTTAGTTGGAATCAACTTGTTCCTATTTAGAGGGCAGTATTTTCCCTCATTTCGTTAGCAACATAAGTTATAAAGTACATTATAATTTGGTACAAGTAATGGCTGGCTTGTGTGGTAGAGTAGGGGGAAGGAAATATTTGAAACGAAGGTTATCTAAAAGCACAGGACACCAATAAAATATACAAAAAATGAAGTATATTACAAGGAATGTACTGAATAAAATATGATTTATTATAATTGCTTGTACCCAGATGGACAATAATGCTAAAAGAGCTCAAATGTAAGAACATTTAAAGTCTTTTTACTTTTTCTTTTTTTTTACACATAGCCATTGATGGACACATGTGGAACATTTACAAAACATATTCCTTAAGGAAAATGTTAAAATTCATCTAAATTTTGTTTTACAGCTTATACGGTTCACGCCACAGAAAGTGTAACTCCAAATACCCCAACAGATGCTTTTTCAAAAGCTTTGGCTGTTTGCAGTGGACCATTGGAACACTATGATTTCCTAATCGAGGCTGACGAGATAAAGGAGGACGAACACCAGAGAAGGGTTGTACAGAGTCTGGAGAAGTTACAGGAGAGCCTTAAAGGATACAACATTGAAACCAAAAGCTTTTTTTCAAAGGTGAGATTTGGGAGGGGGTGAGACAGAGACGATTCATTAATAAAGCACTAGATATACTAGACATCACAGCCCTTCATGAGGTCATCTTCAAATTGAGGACTGAAGGAGCAATGGAGGTTTGCATATTTATGTAACTCAAGAATCATTTCACTTGTTTCCCTGTATTTCTTTGAACAGCCTTTTGCCTCCATAAACAATTTTGAATTTTAAAGTTTTTGAAGGAAGATATTAAATATAAGATGGTACTGCTTCTTTATTAGAATTTTTTTTATATATTAGGGCCATATTCTAGACCTGTGATTTCATTGGTGTAGGGAGTCCTCTGGGAGGCATTTCCTCTGCCAATACAGCTTAAATCCTTTTAAGAGAGTTGTGAGGCAGCGGGTGATACAGTGAATCAGAGCACTGGGCCTAGAGTCAGGAAGATCTAAATTCAAATTTGGCCTCCGACACTTGGCTAGCTGTGTGATCCTGGGCAAGTCACTTAACCCTGTTGGCCTCAGTTCCTCATCTGTAAAATGGAGCTGGAGAAGGAAATGGCAAACCACTCCAGTATCTTTACCAAGAAAACTCCAAACAGGTCAGGAAGAGTCAGACACGACCGAAACAACCAAACAGCAACAACAAAATGGGGATAATAACAGCACTTGCCTCCCAGGATTGCTCTAAGGATCAAATAATATAATATTTGTAGCACACTGCTTAACTCTTATTGGGCAATTAATAAGTGCTTATTCTCTTTCCCTCCTCCCTGGAGTACTGAAAGGTTAAGTGATTTGCCCAGGGTTACACAAACAGTATCTGTCATGGAAAGACTTGAACCTGTCCTCTGGGCTCTGAGGCCAGCTCTATTCACTGTATCATGCTACTTCTTGTACATTACGTATTATTATCTTAAAATTTTATTTTGAAACTTCAGGTGATGATTATAATTTTACATATTCTTAAACTAATTAGTATACTTACGTGTTTTTTTTTTCATATGTGGTAGATAGCTATTAATTGCATGTGGCACTGTGGAAAGAACACTAGCTGCAGAGTCAGAGGACCTTGTTTAAAGCCCATTTCTGCTGCTTACCACCTGTGTGACCTTGGACAAATCATTTAACCTCTTTTTCCTCATGTTGTAAATGAGAGCTTTAGGCTGTTGGCCTCTGAGGGCTAATCTCTCTCTAGATCTGTGATCCTAAGATAGAGGGGATGCTCTACCTGCCTTACCGTTATTCCACACTCAGCCCCGACCTGATATTTCTGTATGTAGATTTACAGGAAGGAGAAGATGCTGGTATGTATGGGAAACACTAATGGCTTAACATGTCACAGAGTCTAAGAGCTGGGAGGAAAATCACAGACCTTGTACATATTGACATGTATTGAATTGCTGGTTTCCCAAATACAGTAATACTTTAGTTTAGTGGTATGGTTAGGGAATGGCATGCTTTGGATAAGTTCTGGTTAACTTAGGTTTATTTTTAATCTCATCCAATTCCACAAACATTGATTAAGTGTCTGCTATGTGTGTGTGCACACCTCTCTTCTTCCCCCTCTGCCTGTAATACTCTTCCTCCTCACCTTCAAGGACTGACTACCCTGGTTTCCTTCAGGCCTTACTCAGATCCCAGTTCTGCAGGAGGCTTTTCTAAGTTTTTCTTATTGCTAGTCTCTTCTCTCCAAGTTTATCTTCCATCTAATTCCACAAGTACAGAAACTTCTGTCTAGTATGTATACAGTTACTTGAAGGTTACTTCTCTCATTAGAATGTAAGCTCCTTAAGGGCAAGCCTTGTGTATTTGCTTTTCTTTTTCACTGTGCTTGTCAAAGTGCCCGAAACATAGTAAATGTTTAATAAATGTTTGTGACTGATTGACCTGTGTTATAGGTAAAGCCTTTCCTAATCTCCCTCCCCTCATTACCCTATTTTTTTTTTTGTGCCTACTGATATTGGTCCATTTTGTCTCTCCCAATAGAGTGTAAGCTCCTTGTGGGCACTGGCTGTTTTACTTTTGTCTTGGTTTCCTTAGCACCTGGCACAGAGCAGACTCTTGTTGATTGATTAATCTCAATCTTTTCTTTCTTTGTTGCTTATTGTTTCATTTTTGGTTTTTTGATAATGTCTTCAATTTTGCTGATTCAGTTTTTGGTTTCTTGGGAATAGACTGAGGAAGGAATTAACATACTTCACTGAGCACATTCAAACTCTCAGACATCTTAGTATAGTGAAAAATACTTCCTCCCCTTTTTGAAATTCTATAACTTGAATTTTCTTTACCTTAATTTTTTTTTTATGAAAACCTTTTATTTTCCTGAGAGCTATGAATATCATCTAGATTCATATGGTTTCATTTATGTTTACTATTAGACCTCAGCTTATGGTAACTTTTTCAGAGTTGCATTAACTTTCTGAGATCACAGAAGCTCATTTCATGCATGAGAAAAGACAGTTGCCTAAAGGAACTTTGGTGTTCTGAAGAAGTTAGTGCACTTCCCCAAAATAAGATTTGGTAGGAATTTGGAGCTGAGAAAGACAATGATTTTCTATTTAACTCTTATTTCGACAGAAACCCAGGTACCAGTGAGCTGCCCCCTTCCCCCATTACTCTCAATTTATTTTGTAGTTACTCATGTGGATGTGTTGTTTCACTCAATAGAATGTAAGCACCTTGAGGGCAAGACTATTGCATTTTTATTTTTGTACTCCCATTGCCTAGCACAATGTCTAGCACATAGTAGATGTCTGTTTGTTTTTTCTTCCCAAAATGTATTTTTATTTATTTTGTTAAATATTTCCCACTTACATGTAAATTTTTTTTAACAAAGTTTTTTTATGTTGGGTTCCAAATTCTCTTCTTCCCTTACGTTCCTCCCTACTTACCCCCCTCTCTGCTCCCTGAGAAGGCAAACAATTTTGATTTCGATTATATATATGAAGTCATGCAAAACATTTCCATATTAGCCATGTTGCAAAAGAAAACACAAAATAAATAAAAATAAGCAAAGTAAGAAAAAGTATGCTTAATCTGCATTCAGACTTTATCAGTTCTCTCTCTGGAGGTAGATAGCATTTTTCATCAGGGAATTTTTGGAATTGTCTTGGATTATTATCTTGAGTAGCTGAGGCTTTCATAGTTGATCATCCTTGAGATATTACTGTTACTGTGTACAATGTTCTCCTAGTTCTGCTCATTTCATTTTGATAGCTATTTAATAAATACTTTTTGAGTGAATGAATGAATCTGCATTATAACCTATATTCTAACTTTACTTCAAAACTAAACCTTTGGGACAACTAGGTGGTGGAGTGGATAGAGTAGTGCCCTGGAGTCAGGAGAACCTGAGTTCAAATCTGGCTTCAGACATTTAACACTCAGTAGCTGTGTGACCCTGGGCAAGTCACAATGCTGATTGCTTTGCCAAAAAACAAAACAAAACAAACAAAAAAACAAACTTTTGACTTATCTTGGGAAAATAAACCTTTAAAAAAGCCATATTGACAACCAAGTTACCTCTAAATGACCCTTTACCAGACTACAAACCTACCTAAAAATTAAAATCTTGGGTTCTAGAATATTAGCATTGAAAGGGACTTCATATCAGATATCATATAGTAAAATTCCCTTATTTTACACATGAAGAAACAGTCTGAGAGAGATTATCACAATGTCACATTATAGATTCTCAAAGTTGTAATGGACATGTCACAACCTGTAACTGAACACTCAATCAATTAGCATTCCTCAAGTGACTACTATGTGCCAGGCATTGTAGGAATCCTCTCTGTCATTTACTCAGCAAGTGGTCATCTGGCCATTTCTTGAAGATCTGTGGTGAGACAGAACCCCTTAACTCCTGAAGCAGCCCATTCTTTTAGATAGTGCTAATCGTTAGGAAGTTCTTCCTTACATCAGACCTAAATCAGCCTCTGCAACTTCCACCCGGTGTCCCTCATTCTGTTCTCTGTATTCAAACAGACTAAGTCTGATTCCTTTTCTACATGATAACTTTTAAAAAATATCAAGTCCTTCCTCAGTTTTTTCTTCTAGAAGATAAACTCTCCGTTTCCTTCAACTATTCTTTGTATTGACATCCTGAGGCCTGTCATTATTCTGGTTGTACTTCTTTGGATGCTCCATTACCTATCCGTGACCCTCCTGAACTGTGGCACTAGCACTGAATTTTGCATAAGATCTGACCAGAGTGGAACACAGCAGGATTATTATTTCCCTACTCCTGGATGCTATGTCCTTCTTTGTGTAGTCTTAAGATCATATTAGCTTTGGCTTCTATAACATACTATTGATGAATTCATTAAAATCACCTGATCTTTTTCAAGTGAACTATTTATTAGTCACAATTCAACCATCCTGTACTTGTGAAATTGATTTTTTGTGCCCAAGTGTAAGACTTTACATTTAAACATATTAAATTTCATCTTATTCATTTTGACTGTATTATTCTAGATCAAGGGTTCTTAACTATTTTTTGTGTCATGGTTCCCTCTGGAAGTCTGGTGAAGCCTTTAGATACCTTCTCAGAGTAATGTTTTTAAATAACTGAAGGCAATTCTATATTTTAGTTAAAGATTAGTAAAAATAAAGATTTAATCCAAGTTCATGGATCTTCTGAAATCTATCCATGAATGCCCCTTTTTGTGAAAATTAGGACAGAAATTGCTTTTGTCCAGTCTTAGAAGACCTCTCCTGTCCTCCATAATCTTTCCAAGATCATGAGATCATAGATTTGGAGTTGGAAGGAACTTTAGAGGTCATCTAGTCCAGCCTTCTCATCTTATAGTAACTGAGGACCAGAAAGGTAAAACATTTTGCCCAAGATCACACACGGAGTAAGTGGGAGAAGTAGGGTTTGAACCTAGATCCTTGAATCTGAATCTAACACTTTTTGTACTCTTACCACATTGCCTCCTTTTTAAGTGACTCATAATTCCAAGGTTATCCCTTTTATTAAAATTCCTTACAGTGAGATTAGGAAACAAATGCTGGATGGGACAAAAAGGAAAAGACTAAGGGTACCTGGAATTGGGGGGAGGGAGAGACCCCTTGGTCTTCAGAAATAATTTCCCCTCTAGGAAGACAACTTGATATTTGTTCCTCTGTCTAGTCATTGGAGAGGACATCAGTCAGACATAAATCAGATAATCCTGAGGTCTGCTCCTTTAAGCTAGAAGCTGCAAGCCTTTTACATAACTAGGCCTCTAAAAGGTCAGCAAACTATGGCCTGCAGGCCAAATGTGGCCTGTCACCTGTTTTTGTGTGTCCTACTAGTTAAAAATGGTTATTGTTTCATTTATCCCAAGTAGTCATCCTTTCTCTTCCTTTATCCTTTTCCCCAGTATTTCCTAAAATGCCCTTATTATTGTCTTAGCCTTTCTCACTAGCTTCATTCTACTCTTTGCTTTAGCTTTCCTACTACTTCTTTTGTGACCATACCATACATTTTTGTATTCATCATCAGTTATATGTCATTTTAATGTCCAAGTTGGTACCTGAGTTTATTGTCCATCCCTATAGGTCTCCTTAGACAACTATCCCTATACTTTCTCATTTGAATTCTCTTTTTGGTTTTAGAGTGTCATTCTTGAATACTTCTCATCCCTTCAACATCAAGGTCACATGCCCAATTGGTTTCATCCATGTTCTGAGCTTTTTTGATACATGCTAATGAAAAAAAATGCATTATACTTTGAAACAAAATGTGCATTTAATAGTTTTGGATTACTTGTGCTTCTGAGAAGTAGAATGCAGTGCCTGGGCGAAATGTTAAGCTTGAGGATTAATAAACTAAGACACATCAGAAGACATTTCCTTACAAATATTGGCCTTTTCCCCCGCAGGTCAATATTGTTCTGGGTGTGGGTCTCAAATGATGAGAGCTGAGGGGGTATCTTGGCCTCAGTCTGGCTGTTCTTAATCTAGAAAAAGGTGCCTCTAATTGCAGGTTTAATTTAATTCCAGAAAACACTATTTTCTGATGGTCTTGGGGTACTCCCATCTTAATAAAACTCCCCAATTTTTTCAGGTCTATAACGAATCTGACCTTCTGTGGGTTCTCTGGATCTAGGTGTTGATCCAGGCTTAAGCCAGATGTCTGGATTCCCCTACAATTCCTCTGCTGGGTCCAAATTTAAATGACCTTCAGGAGGGAATAGGCAAGAAGGATTTTCCTTGGGTAATTGTCTTGTGACATCTGCCTCTCAGTATCACTGAGAAGTTATTTAAATCTTTAAATTTTGTCCTAATTAGAAGTTATCAGTTGTTTATTACTCTAGTATGCTGGAGTTGTTTTGGTTTAAGATACCTTTTTTTTTCCTTCTTCACTCTGCATACTGGTTATTCAGAGACTTAAATTAGACTTAATTATGCCAGCAAACTGAACAAATTAGTGTACTTTAGGTTACAGAGAGGCCTTTTGCAAATTAGCTAAATATATTAAAAGGATTTTCATTTAACAGCAATTTATGGGAGCTAACATGTAGTTCAGCTTTTTAGTTTTTAAAGATGTTCTTAGAAACCTGAAGTGATCTACTTTTATCAAGAAGTGGTCTGTGTTGAGAATGATTTAATGCCAGTTCTTTTTAAAGAAGTAATTATACTCAGCATTCCAGCTGGAATCATTGTCTCTGATTCTTTTTCGTTTGAGAGATAATAACGGATCTGGGGAGTGGGGAAAGAAATTGGGGGAAAAAATAGCGTTGTCGCATTTTAAACAATTTGAAAACAACCCTCTTTTTTATTTTAGTACCACTACCTTTGTCATCTGATTGTCACACTGAAGTTACCTGGGAACAGGTGGAGGACAGTTATCCAGAGGAGGCTGAGCATATGCTGTTTTACTTTATAACTTGTATGGTATCACTCCTGACCAAGCTGGAAAATAAACATAACAAAAATAAGACTACAGGGAACAAAAGGAAACAAGAGGAATCATTAAATCATATGTGGGCAGAAAGATGGCATGTTTGTTTTGTTGTAGTTTGATTTTAAAAAGTTTCAGCAGCTAATCTGGAAAACCATCTATTTACCTGCCTACTGTGTAAATGTACAGATATATTTGAAATGAGTCGCTCATGACAGTGTTTTGACAATTATAGTTCAAGAGTGTCTCAAAAAATTTGATGTAAAAACATTCTGAAAACTACTTTGTTAGAAAGGTAAACATGCCTGTTTTTGGCTTATAACTCATTATGGAGAATGTGATTTGCATATGCAAGTGTTTTTAGTGAATTCTAAGTGAATTTCAGTTTGGTTAGTACTTTTGTAAGTATTAAGCTATCTAAACTCACAGAAATGAAGACATTGAACACTCCTGTTGTGATTACAGTAAATGAAGTCTTTTTATGAAATATAGAAACCTTCCAAATTCTTACATTGTCAATTGCTTAATGTCATTTACTCTGATTATGTACTAGTTTATATAGGCAAGATATATATTGATTTTAATCTATCAGGAGCTGAAGAAGCTAGCCATTTGAACCAAAAAAGTTCTGTTTCCTAGCCGAGTAAAATTAATTAATTCTGCAAACACTTAGTAAGTGCATATGGCATTTAGTAAGTATATGGGGCACAGTACTGGACCCTTGGGAAGATACAGAATTAGATGAGCATGTTACTTATATATCTGCCATCAAAAAAGTATAAATAAGCAATATTAGTGAGTTTTCAACTCTGATTTAGGCTGTTGCTTTGTATCAGTCTAAGAGATGATGTATTCTATGCAAGTGGCTAGCAAGGGAGGAATTGAACAGGAAACCCTGATGGGAATTTGGACAGCTTTTCAGCTTCTGTAGATTCAGACTTTTGCAGTATAGTTTCATTACGTGTTTGCAATGTTTTCAATTCCCAGCACACTGAGAATTCAAATGGGTACCCCCCATATTGAAGTATATATTATTAAAAAAAAAAGATATAAAAAACCAAATACATTTTACGTTGTATAATGCTATTCTTAGCACTTAATGCCAGAAATTGCATTATAGGGGCAGCTAGGTGGCTAAGTGTATAGAGCACTGGCCCTGGAGTCAGGAGGACCTGAGTTCAAATCTGGCCTCAGACACATAACACTAGCTGTGTGACCCTGGGCAAGTCATTTAACCTCCATTGCCTAACCAAAAAAAAAAAATTCTAGAACAGAAATTGCATTATATAGAAATAAGGTTGATAATAAAGTACTTCCTTTTAAAAATAATTATTAATTTCTTTCTGATTTATGTCATCTAAATTTCCTCTTATTTCCTTCCCCTCCCTGCTCCCAGAGAGCCATCCCATGTAACAAAGAATATTTTTAAAGAAAAAAAAAGGAAGATGAGAAAAACATTTAGCAAAACTGATCAATGCATTGAAAAAAATCTGAAAATATGTGCAATGGGCCACACCTATGGATCTCCCACTTCTTCAGAGGAGTACAAGAAAGTACCTTCTCTTATCTCTTCTTTGGGAATAAGCTTATTCTTTATAATATTTCAGTGTTCACTTTGATTGTTTCGTGGTTTGTTGTTCTTTCTATTTATACTGTATATTGTGTGTATACTGTGTTTGTTGTTTTCTTGTGTCTGCTTACTTCACTTTGCATCAGTCCATGTAAACCTTTCCTACTTCTCTATACCATATTTATCATTTCTTAAGCACAGTAATATTCCATTACATTCATGTAGCCACAGTTTATTAAGCCATTCCCAGTCAATAGGCATCTACTTTGTTTCCAATTCTTTGCCACAATTTTACTACAAAAAATACTGCAATTAATATCTTGGTGTAAATGGGGTTATATGTAAAATTATTCTATTACTTCCAAGAATAAACTCCCAATAATTTGGTCATATTAATTTAAAGCAGGGTCTATAATAAATCTTATTATATCAATATTCTAGATTAAGGAATCCCATGGGGAAACATGGGCATGTTTGTAGGTAGCAGGGAGGGTGCCAGTAGTTAAGGTGAGATTGAAGATTAGAGAAAGAGAGGGGATAGTAGAAAAAGGAAGTCTTGTGGAGCAGTCAGAAGGGGATGGAATCACTTGTGTGTGTTGGCCAGGAGAAGGACCATCTCTTTATTTAAGATGGTGGTGAAGGAGGATACTAGTGGGGGGAAGACATTCAAGTGATATAAGATGAGGAATGAGGCAAATGAGCATGAGGCAAAATCCTTGTTTGAGAAGGTGGGAAAGGGAGGCATAGAAGGCTTGAGAAGAGTTGAAAAGATTTAGAATAGCTACTGTGATGAGTGGGATAGGGAATGGATTTAGGATGTATAAAAGGATTGCCTGGCTCCTGTAAGGGCCTCATTGAGATTCTGTAACAAAAATTTGTAGTAGACCAAGTCACCCTGTTTTATGATTTTCTACAACTTGCTTCAGTAGCACATGAATAGAAGTGAAGGAAATAGATGATAGGAATAATTCAAAGATGGGGTTTGGTAAGGCATGTTTGGCAATAGGACAAAACAGCAAGGGATTCAAGTATAGAGGTTGTGTAGAGTTGAACATTACCCCCCCAAGATGTTTAGATAAGGAAGGAAAGAGAGTTTAGACATGGCAAGGCTGATGACTTTGGGAAAGAACTGAGGGTTAGAGGGACTGGATGTCGTGATGAGGATACTAAACAGGGTTAGGGGATCATAAGGTCTAGGGAATGATGGAATGATAAAATATTATGATCAAATAAAGCAATTACAGAGGTCAGAAACGTGGAAGTGGAACGTTTATGAGTGATGGCAAGATCAAGGGTAGAGTGGCAGAGTAGTTTATGGAAATTGTGTAGTTTGAGGAACTGAGGTGGGAAGGAAACAGGAAGATTAACAGTTATTCTCGTAGCTATATGTATCAAAGAGTCTTGTATGAGCTTAATAACATACATGAAAACCCCCTGCTAGAACTTTTGAGGCTACATTTTGCTTTATTGAACAAAATCCTTTTTTAAATAAACAAAATAACATAGGTTGGATTTTGTATTTTTTACAACTTTGAGTCCATTTGTGACTGTGAAATTGTGGTTTGCTGTAGAAAAGTCAACTGTGAAAACCAACCTATTTCTCTTATATTTTCATCAGTGATCCCCTTTAATATTTGTGTAGATCATTCTCATAATGACTTTGTAGAGATGAGAAAGTAGGTATTTTACCTTTTTTTTTTTTGTTCAAGGCTCTTAGATTTTCTAAAAATATAGCCATAGTATCTGCAGAGATATTTTAACCACTTCATCGCCAACAATTATTCCCTTACTTACTTTTATATACCTTAGCATGATGGTTATGACAGATTTACTGTTAACAATGAATAGCCATTGCTTTATTCTTATTTTTAGTTGAAATTCTTCTAGAATTCTATTTCCTATGATATTAGCTCCTAGTTTCAAACCAATAATTTTTATGTTATGGAAACATCCTTCCATTTGAATACTTTTTTTCGTTTTTAATGTAATTGGGTACTATAATTTATCAGAAGATTTTTTTCTTCATGTATTGATATATGGTTTTTGTTACTGATTTTTCCCAATATCAAAACATCCTCAGGTTTTTGCTACAAATACTACTCAAGAAATAAATTGCTTGATTATGTAAATATTTTATTTAACATTTTTGCACCAATAATCATTAATGCTATTGATCTTCTGGTAGTTTTCTTTTTCTGCTGTATCTTTGAAGGGTTGAGGAGACAAAGTTAGACAACCATTTATATAGAAAAGAGCTACGGATTTTCATGGTTTTGTGAATTCAATATGAATTAGAAAAGTAACATCATCTGGGAAGCTTATTTGATCTTGGGGAAGATTAGCGTCAGAGAAGTTCCCAGAAGAGTTGAAATCACATCCTTTCTCTACACTACTCTGGTTAGACTAAATCTAGGTTATTGTCTTCAGTTCTGGGTGCCGCATTTGAAAAAACAATGTTAACAACCTGAAGCATGTTCGTAAGATTATGACCGGGATTGAGAAGTGTTTCATGATTTATTGAGAGAACTGAGATTGTTTAGCTGAAGAAGAGAAAATTTAGAAGATACCTGTTGTCTAATACCAACTATTTGAAAAACTGTTTTAAGGAAGAGGTATTAGACTTGTTTTGCTTAGTCCCATAGGGGAAAACTACATTATAAAGGCACAAATTCCAGTTCAATGTAACTTCTTTTTGAGAGCTGTCCAGAAGTACAATGGACCGTCCCTGGAGCTAGTGAGTTCCCTATCACTAGCGGGCTTCCGGTGTGCTCTGCAAAACAATTGTTGGAGACATTGTTGATAGGATCTCTACTGTGGTATGTGTTAGTCTAGATATCTTGAAGATCCTCTCAAATCTGAGATTGTGATTCTAGAATTGTTGACGTCATCTCTAATCTGAGATTCTGATTCTAGAATTGTTTGCATTGTTTCTGATACAAGTGCTGATAATTGTATATCTTCTGAGTTTTTCTACCCCTTTGCAACTCTTAACTTCATAATATTTTTTCAATGGCATCAGAGTGCTTTTTTGGTTTGTTTTTTGTCTTTTCGGCAATGTTTATTTTTGTAGGCATCATTGGCAAATGTGTTTCTTTTCAGTGTTTCCATTGCTACTTTATTGGGGATTTTGAGGGTTACCTACTGCTCCACTATCTTCCTGGGTGTCCTTGTGCCTTAGTATCTTCTAAATTTACAAAGCACATAATATACATATGTGTAGCTACAGTTCTGAAAACTCTTATATATAACAAAATCTTTTAGGTATAAATTAGTTATCATTTCAGTTAGAGTCTTCATGTTCAGTTTAAGGAATGCTTATGTTGTGCTTTTAGACTTCTGGATCACGCCTTTTAACGTTTTAAAAATAATAGGTGGCATACAAGTATAATACAATATGTCAGGACATTCAGGAAAAAAAGAGAAAAAAATTAGTAGTCAAATCAGGAAATAGAACTCCAAAGCTCTATTCCTGATTGTGTCATTGAGTCTTCTTTATAAATCAGGGCTAATTTGTATTGCTTGAAACTTGATGCATTTATCAAACATTGTGCTAGGTACACAGTTCTATAGTAATCCCTAAAATCCTACTTGTCAAGAATGTTGTGAAGGTTCATGAATTTGTTACTCTGAGATTCACCAATTACAAATGTTCTGTAGGGAAGTATTATTTGGAAGGATTTCTGATGAACAATACTAGGTCTGGGTAGTTAGATGATATTAGACTTGATGAAGAAATTTTTTTATTTGAAAGTGTTTTAAAATCACTTACCAGCATCATTCTGTTTTTCTGGATACTTTGGAAATAAATCAACTATTCAGTGTATAGAAGGAATTATAATAAAACAGTAAAGTGAGAAAAATTAAAAGGTTTTGGCAAGAGAGTCAAGATGTTTTCTTTTGAGATTTGAAAATGTATAGAGAGTCAGTGGTGTGGAGAAGTACAGGAAGGCTGTTCCAGCTGGCAGAAACAAACCAAAAAAAAGATCATACCTGTGCACAAATGATGGTGAGGTAGAAGGGACACAAGAGGCAGATGCTAGATTTTGTAAAGACAGCAAAGAGAAACAGGGAGAGAATGAGGCTTGTAAGCTAAGTTGGAATAAGTCCATGTATTTGCAAAACAACAAAAAACAGAGAGCTAGATCTCTAAATGAACAGTGTTTGAAGATTGCTCAGCCAGAATGCCGAACATTGTGAAGTTCATGATAAATGGCATTCCATTCTCTTCTTCTTCCTCTTCCTCTTCCTCTTCCTCTTCCTCTTCCTCTTCCTCTTCTTCTTCCTCTTCTTCTTCTTCTCCTCCTCCTCTTCCTCCTCCTCCTCCTCCTGCAGACACATCAAGTTACCTGTGATCTAGGGCACCAAAGAGGGGCTTTGCAGTACTGAGGCTGACTCAGGTCTTCATTCCTTCAGTATATTATCCAGAGCTCACTTCAGATACAATTTGAGTAGAGGCCTACTCCAGAAGTGTTTTCGAACAGACCTTCTTTTTCAAGTGATGCCTGTGTTAAACCTCATGGGGCTGTACTGAATCATCAGATCATAGACTTATATCTTAGCAGCCATTGAGTCCAACTCTTTCATTCTATGTATATGAGGAAACTGAGGCACAGAGAGGTTAAGTGACTTGCCCAGGGTCACATAGCTAGTAAGTGCCTGAGTTCTGATTTGAACCTAAGACTTCCTCACTCCAAATCCAGTGCCTGATCTACCATGATGGATTGAAGGCAGAAATAACATTGTCACAGATCTCATCTTAATGCATTTACTTCATATATTTGTGTGGAATCAAAGGCTAGTACTCATTTGAATCCCTCTTCTCAATTCATGTTTATGGTTTGGGCTTACATACTGCCATAATGATAAGGGGGGTCATATGTAGAAGGAGAAACACTAAATTTAAGAAATATTTTCTTTGTATGGAAAATAATTCAAATAATCATTTGTGCTTTGCTCATGTGCTCAATAAATGCTTGTTGAATTGAATTAATGCGAGGTTTGGGAGTCCATTTTTTACCACAGTAACATACTATTTAGCATTATGGTATAAAGGATAAAGGGCTCAACTTGGAGCAGGAAATACTGAGGTTTGAACTGTGAGTCTGACATGTAATAGCTGTGTGACCATGGGCAAATCATTTAATAGCTCCCGAGCCTCAGTTTCCTCATCTGTAAGGTTGGGAAAATAATACCTATGGTACTTATCTTGCAAGATTGTTGTGAGGATCAAATGAGGTGAAGTATAAGATTACCTAAAGCAAGCCTCAAAGTGCTATATAAATGGAAGGGGTTTTTTTTTTTGTTTTTTAAGTCTGATATCATTAGGAAAGGAGATGATCCTTATAACTTTGTTTTTCTAGATAACAAATACTTATTTAACTTTCTTTTTTTAAATTCCCCAACATAAAAAAAAACAAAAGTTAACCAGTTTTCATGGGAAAATTTCAAAAAAATGTCCCACCTGTTTCTCCCATATTCTTACAGTATGTATACATGTATGTATGTATGTATGTGTGTATGTATGTAACGATCTTTTTTTGGTGATTCAGGTTATTAAAAATTTAATTTATTTTACTACAATTCAGTAATGCTGTCAGAAGCTATTGAATTATATGGAACCATTTGTCTTTACACTAATCGGTCCCACATTACTATTCTTTTTGATGGGTCTATTTTTTATAGTTTTTTGCTGTCAGATAGACTTCTCACTTCTGCTGTTGTTTCTACCACTTGGATACTCTCAGTTTCTAATTTACTGCTTTTCTTCTGCTGTGGGTAGAAAAACCATATCACCAAGCATCTTAGAATTATGGGTAAACTAAAAGGTAGAGAACTCTGAATTAATACTTTATGAAAAAGGTCTCCTATGAGTAAACTGCATTAGCACTAGGAGTTTTGACATCTACTTTTCTTGTTTGTAATTTACAGTTTTCTAGTTCTTCATTGTGCTTGGGATGGCTTAGTAGCCAGATAAATGACCTCTGGAAAAGTGAAATGTTACTTTGTTTTTTTCTTGATTTTTTAAAAAATAAGGCTAGGTTACAGTGGTTCTTTTGTGCAAACTCATTTATTTTATGCTAGATCATCTCTACAGAAGGAATAGTTTAATACATAAAATAAATAACGCTAGACATTTAGTGACCTGATCTCCAAGCTTCACAGAGAGTAATTGGCTGACATTTTTCCTTTAGAAGAACTGAACTTTTTTGCCCTATAATTACACATATATAGATAAAAACTGATACCTTTATTGTATCCATAATTAATATAATTTGTAGTTAATGAGATTAATAAATGCTTTATTTATGTCAGCATTAAGAGTAATTTTAGCCAGAGTACCTGGCCTATAGAAAGTGCTTAATATGTACTTGTTGCCAATTGGAGATTTTAGTATTAAACATTAAAAGGAGAAAAAAAAGAATTACAGCATTAGAGCATAAAGCAGATTTATCAACATCTACTCTGGGCTATTTCACTTGCCAACTTTTTATAATAACAATAACACAAAAAATAATACCTAGCATTCATATGGTGCTTTAAGGTTTTTAAAGTGCTTTACAAATATTATTTCATCTTATCTTCATAACTATCTTGGGTGGGTGCTCTTATTAGTTCTAGATTACAGACAAGGAAACTGAGGCAGACAAAGGTTAACTGACTTTCCCAGAGTCCCACAGCTAGTAAATGTCTGAGGTAAAATTTAGAGTCAGATCTTACTGTCTCTGAGTCTAGCTCCCTATCCACCATGCCGTCTTGGTTCTTCCAATTTTTGTAATTTTTTTGAATATAATACCACATTTAATCTTATATTTATCATGGTTAAGAACATTTTTATATTATTGTATAATCATATACACTTTAATTACAGAATCAGAGATTTATAATTTTGTTCTTAATTTGCAGCTTTTTCCAAAGAGAAAACCTCCAAAAGGCCTCTATGTCTATGGAGATGTAGGTAAGTGTGATAAGATTCAATTAAATATGCATGCATTTATGTGATCCAGGGCAAATTCTATGATATTCTACCAATGTTAACTTTAATCTTTTACTGTCACTCTGAATCACTAATAGACAAGTGGTGCAAATGAAAACAACTCTGAGACTCCACCTCTCTCCTTTAATGCTGAAGAAGATAACAAAAAACAGTTATTGAGGTGGGTGGGCAAGCTCATATTAATGTGTTGTAGGTGGAGCTTAAAGGTGGTTCAGTCCTGCTGGAAAGCAGCTTGAAACCACTCCCAAAGAACAACTGGACTGAGCATGTCCTGTGGCCCAGTGATGCCACTACTACAACTGTGCCCCAAAGAGATGAAAGAAAAATTAATAAGATCCACATGCACAAAATTATTTATAGTGGCTCTTTGTGTGGTGGCAGGGAACTAGGAACTATGGAACTTTAAGAGAAAAAGAAAGATTTGTGTAAAGTGATCCAGAGTGAGCAGAACCTGGAGACAATCTATACCTTAACAAAAATAATACAAAGAAAAACAACTTTGAAAGATTTCAAACTTCTGATATATGCAATGGTCACCCACAGTTCTTGAAGACTCATGATGAATCATGTTACTCACCTTCTGACAGAGGTGGGAGACTAAAGGTGCAGGGGGAGGCATACATTTTCATAGATAGGTAAAATGGGAAATTCTTTTTTCTTTTCTTCTTCCTTTCCTTCCTTCTTTCTTCCTTTTCTTCCCTTTCTTCCTTCCTTCCTTCCTTCCTCCCTTTCCTTCCTACTCTTGCCTATGGGTATTTGTTACAAGGGTGTAGTTTTTCTTTTTTTATTTGGAGGAATGATTTGAAGGATGGGTAGTTAGCATTAGAGTTGGAGAGAGAGAGAGAGACAGAGAAGAGAGGGTCATTGAAGCATTAAAAAAAAAAATGCACAGAAGATCTGACCCCATAGTGAGATTGGGGATTCATCCCCTGGGCTCAGGCCAGGATAGACTGGCATTACCTTCATCCTGATGCCAGACCAGGATCCCTGGGTCTCAATCAAGGAGAGCTCTATAGCTCTGTTGTTCTGAACTTGCATCACCTTCCCCTTAACAGATAGTGACGGGGGACAGCAACTATATTGGCCTTGTACTCGGGTCAGTCTATAGTTTGTTACTTAGACCCAGACTATGGAGTACGGAGCCTGGAAAGTCCAGGAGGGCAACACTCACGCTAGATATACTGCTTGGGGTTTATTGAAAACTTGCAGTTCCCTGGCCAGAACCACACCTGTGATCCTTAAAGAATACAACACTCAATGTCTAGATAAAGCAGTTGAAGAATTCAGGGAATACATATTGGCAACATACAAGGCCATGAAATTCCCTGCAGAGGTACAGAGAACCAAGCCCTAACACAAAATCCCAATCAAGGAAATAAGGATGGAAAAAAGAATTTATCAACAAAATAAAACAGAACACCTACAGAGCCTCAAAGAAAAACACAGGTTGGCCACAGGGTCAACAAGAATTCTTGGAAGAAATGAAACAGAGTTAAAATGGTATTATAAATGAAGTAAGAATATTAGGAAAAATTTGGGAAAGAAATGAGAGCTAAGAAAAGATTTGAAAGGAGAATGAACAGTGTAGCAGAAGAAATACAAAACCTTACCCAGGTAACAGATACCTTGAAAATTAGGATGGACCAAATAGAAGTTAATAATAGTAATAATAAGAAATTAATAATAATCCATGAGACAACAAGAAATTTTAGAATAAACTCATATGATTATATCAATGGATTCAGAAAAAAACTTTTAACAAATTACAATGTATTTCTGTTAAAAAATAGTAAAGTAAATAAATAAAAATAGTAAAATAAATAAATTTACCTTAACATGGTAAATAATATATATTTAAATGCAAGAGCCAGCATTATTGTAATGAGGATAAACTAGAGTCTTTTCCAGTAAGATCAGGTGTAAAGCAAGCATATATATTGTTACTGTTATTATTATTTGATATAGTGCTAAAAATATTAGCCATAGCAATAAGACAAGAAAAAGAAATTGACAGAATAAGCATAGGCAAAGAAAAAACAAAATTATCACTTTTTGAAGATGATACAGTTGTTTATGTAAGAGAGCCCTAGAGAGTCCATCAAAAAATTTATTGAAACAATATATCCAGCAAAATTGCAGAATATAAAATAATCCTACACAGGTCATCAGCATTTCTATAAATTAACAACCAAAACCAGAAGAAAGAGAGAAATTCTACCTAAAATAACTTTTAAAAAGTATGAAATATTGGGTAGTCTCGGTGGCAGAACCAAGATATACACAGGAACTGTATGATTATAATTATAAAACACTGTTTAAGGAAATAGATACCTAAATAATTAGAGAAATAGTTCTGGAAAAATAATAACAAAATTCTTCTGTAGGAACAAAAAGTTAAGTATCTCAAGGGAAATAATGAAGGGAAAAAAGTGGGCATGAAAGAGGCCTAGCAATAGCAGATCTCAAACTATACTACAAATCAGTAATTATCGAAATGATTTAGTATTGACTAAAAGAACTGAGTTTGATCAGTAGAACAGATTAGGTTCACAACATCCTGAAGCAAGTGAGCATAGAAATCAAGTATTTTTTAAACCCCAAACCTCAGCTAATTGGATAAAGAGTATTTGACAAAATTTCTGGGAAAACTGAGTAGTGATCTGGCAGAAATTAGGTGTAGATCAGTACTTCGCAAAGATGAGCTCCTGATGGATGTATAATCTAGACATAAAAGGTCATATGATAAACAAATTATAGAAACAAGGAAAAAACAACCTTTCAGATCTATGGATAGGGTAAAAGATATTGATCAAATAAGGGATAGACAGAATCATAGAAGATAAAATGGACCATTTTGATTACATAAAATTAAGAAGTTTTTTTGCACAAACCAAGCCAATGCAGCTAAGGTTAAAAGGGAAACAGAAAACGGAAAAAATTTTCATAGCAAGGTCCTCTGATAAAGGTCTTATTTCTAAGATATATAAGGAACTGATTCATATTTATATGTATAAGCCATTCCTCAGTTGATAGTCAAAGGATATAAACAGGTAGTTCTCAGGGGGGAAAGATCAAGCTATCTATAGCTATATGAAAAAATGCTCCAAGTGACTAATAATTAGAGAAATACAAATTAAGACTCTGGAACTCTACCTCACTTCTATCAGGTTGACAGAGTTGACAAAAAGGGAAAATGACAAATGTTGGAGGAGCTGTAGGAAAATAGGCACAATGATGCATTATTGGTGGAACTCTGAATTTTGTCCATCCATTTTGAAAAGTAAGATGGAACTATGCTCCAAAACTTAATAAATTTTGCATGCCCTTTGACTTAGAAAGACCTCTAGGAGGACTATCCCACAAGATCTAAAAAAGAAGAAAAAGTTCTTTGGGTACAAAATACTTATGGCAGCTCTTTTTATTGTGGCAAGGAACCAAAAACTTAAGGGGGTATTCATTAATTGGGGAATGGTTGAACAAAATATGGTATATAAATATAATGAAATACTGTTGTGCTGTAAGAAATGTAAAAAAAAAAAAGAGAGAGATGGTTTCAAAGAAACTTGGGAAGAATTGAACCTATACAGAGTGAAGTGAACAGAACCAGAACAATTTATACTATAACATCACCAGTGTGAAAAATGAACAGTTTTGAAAGGCTTGAGTACTCTAATCAATGCAGTGACCAAACACAATTCCAGAGGACTCATGATGAAACATGCTAGCCACCTCCCAACAAAGAGGTAATTGATTCAAGGTGCAGAATGAAGCACACATCTCTGGATATGTCAGTTTGACAATTTGTTTTGTTTGACTATGACTACTTGCTACATGGTTATTATTTTTCTTATTTTACTTTTCAGTGAAATAGGGGGGGAACAGAAAAAAGTAAATGCTTGTTAATTGAAAAAACATTTAATTAAAGCTAAATTGGGAGGAAAAGGAAAAAATATATATATACGGAATAGAACCAGAGGAAGGCCAGAAGGAAACAGACAAGCAGAATAGCCTTGGAAATTATATGTTGAATTGATTATACATAATTTTATATTACAGATGTAATAGATTTATATAATTTGTAGTTTTTTTTACACATAAAATATGTAGCTTTATGTGATATGTAGCTTTTTATGTAATAGATTTATAGTTTCACGTATAATTCTTTTTCTGTTCTCCTTTGTTTGTGAAAGTGTTCATTTTATTTGGTGCTAAATTTAGAATAAAATTAACAAAATTTAAAAAACATATTTTACTATCATACAGAATGAATGATAGTGATAATGGGAAGGTCTTCTTTTTCAAAAATGGAAAGCCTAGGGCTGAGACCTTCCCCTAGTACTTACTGTGCAACATATACTCAATTAGCCATTTAAGGTCAAAAGTAATTTTACTACTGTATATGGAGATCTTGAAAAGGACAAAGTATATAATCGGAAGTTAATTACATCTTCACACTCTAATGCTCAAATTTTATTGACCTAACTTAACATACTGATCAGGTGATGCCTGCTAAAACCTCCCTTAGCTTCCTTGGTCACTGAAGAAGCAAGGTTTTTTCTAATTTCTTCATATCTTACTGGACTGCGCTTCAATAAAAACCTGAGTAGTAATGTTTCCCTGTTACGAAACGTTTCTGAAGCAATCTCCCTGCTTCCTTGACTCACTGGCTCTGGGCAGTTGCCCTGAAAGGTTACTCGCTACGAAGCCTTTCCTATCCGACTATCCTGTGATCAGCTAACAATGGACTCCCTTTTTGCATACTACTATAGCTCCTCTCCTCTTGCTCAAGTCATCCAGCTCTGTGACCCACACTTTTTCTCAGTCGCTTTCCTTTTTTTTTTCCTTGTTAAATAGTTGTTTATTGGAAGAAGTGGGCTGAGAATAGGTCACTAGATTCACCGGAGAGCAGCAACACCACACAAATTAGGAGTGATGTGAGAGATCAGCACAAAGTTCTGGGATTTTAGCCTCTTCCTGGACTATGAGAGATGGCCTGGAGTGTTAGGGCATACCCAGGTGGAAGGCCTTGACTTAGTTAGTAGGCATGGTTAGAGACAAAGAGAGACTTGCAAGCTGCAGCTCCTGACTTTCCACTTGAAGTATACTTGCCTTGAGCAGCTTGGCTATTAGCCGTGGCCCACTTAATATATTCCTCTTGGGCAGTTTGGTCATTTTCCTTCTTTGCACCCCAGGTCTTGAGGGCAGATGCCTGCAAGGTTCAGCCATAAGGAAAGGTCAGGGCCCATGGCTTGTGCAAGGGGCAGGTGTTGATGGCATTGAAGTTGATGGAGGCACCCCAGACAAGAAGGTGATACCAGTGACTGCAGGAGGCACAGTCCGGCGAAGGGCAGTTACAGTTGCCACTGTGATCTCCTCATGTGGATAATTCTGGGTATAGGCATGGCCAAGGTGACCATGTTAGGCTTCAGCAAGTCCCCTTCCAGATAGACATGGTGGTCACTCAGAGCTTTGTAGACAGCAGCCAGGACTTTCTCAGTGACATACTGATAATACTTCAGATCATGTTCTCCATCAGGGAGGATCTCTGGCTCCATGATGGGGACAATGCCATTCTGCTGGCAAATGCTGGCATATCAGGCCAGCACATTGGCATTCTCCATGATGGCAAGCAGGGAAGGTGTATTATCACCAAACTTCGGTACACAACCCCACTTGGCAAAGTCAGCTCCATCCTTCTTATACTGGGCACAGCGCTTACTCAGCCTATCCAGACCTTGGGTGGTAGTCTCACCATTGGTCCCTGCCAGGGGCACTACACCTTTGTCCACCTAGATGTCCACAATGCCACCTTTATGACTTTGGGGAAGGGATGACCATCATTGGCTTTCTGGTAGAGTGTCTCATGGAAAAGGATGACACCTCCAATATAGGAGTTGACTTGATCATCTGCTGTCAGAAGTAACAGCCTATAGAGGTGTCAGTTTTCCTTTGTGTTCTCAGTTCCAATAAACTGCAGCCGCTTTGCAGTGCTACCGGTGGATTCATCTGCTGCCAAGATTGCCTTGCCTGGAGCAGCAATTCGATGAGCTATATCAGACAGTTCTTTCTTTTGCTCTGGTATCAATGCTGGGTATCGACAAGACATGTTTTCCTTGGCTATGCTGGTAGTTTCTGGCAGAAAGCAGCCTACTTATGGTGGAGGACCAAACTTCTGCACTTTCTGAATCTGAATGTAGCCTATTGAACTCAGGAGGTGTTTCCCTTTCCTCTTGTCCTGGTCAGCAGCAATCACCAATATCACAAAAATCTCCTTCACATTTCCTGACCTTATTTTCATCTTGCCTGTCAATCGTTTCAGATACCTGAGTGTTCCACATTTGCATGCGTAGGAGAATACATTTTGTTCTATTGTAAAAACATTATAATCTATAGGAGGGTAATCTATAGTAAATCAAAGGATTATCTTTTCAAAAAAGATCACAGAATATAGAGCTAGAAGAGAATTCTTCATTTTACAAGTTGGATATGTGAGGAAGTGTGCAAGGTGACACAAATAGAAAATAAGCAGCAGAGCAGGTATTTGAACCCTGGTATCCTGACTCCAAATTCTGTGATATTTCCACTTATATCATGATGGCTCTATCCCTGGAAAGGAAAAGGGAAATGGGGGGTTGTTGATTGTCAAATTAAACATAAAGCTATACAGTTTTTCTTTTCTCCCCCTTTACTTAGTACTTTCAAAACACCTCCTATCTTAAATCTAATGATTTAATGCTATAAGCAGATTTTTTAGTTTACAGAAGTACGTTGTCAGAATCTCTCCCTGAAATTCTTTTGGTGGTTTGAAAATTGCAGCTCTTATAAGTAAATGCTTGTAGCATAAACTGTCACCATTCCAGGTTCATTGGAGGCTAGGTATACATATAAGCATTTTCACTTGAATCTAATATGCTTTGGTCGTAATTACTTTTCATCTGAATGATAGAAAGCAATTACATTAAGTGGTTAACTCAATCACTTTGCATATATCTAGGCTTTTGGAACATTGCTCACATATCCAGCTCTGCAGTGAGCTCTAGTGATTCTTTGCCACTCAAGAAAGCATGATTCTTGTACATGACTTTCATGTTCAGTCACCAGTAAAATCAAAATGTATTTTCTCCCTGTTATTGTTATCGTAAATGGAGATGGTTAGCAAAGTACTGCTTCCACTTCTGCAAAAAGTCCAAAGGAAATGGGGACTTAGGCATTTGCTTATTTTTTTTAAAGGTCTGAAAGTTGTTAGCATTTGGTTGGGTAGATTAGCATTTAAGCACCATATGAGCTAGGTTAGAGTTTCAGATCAGATTCTTCTTTAGTGGTATGACCCATGCGAGCCACTTGATTTCTCTGTTTCCCCGTTCAGTTATTTACAGGGTATATAGGAAGAATTTACTTTGTCAACTTTAAACAACTGTGTCAATATGAGTTATTATTATTGTTATTTTTTAAAAGTATTCTTTCTGGGGATGGGTAAAGTGTGTGTCAATATCAGACGTTGGCAATATTTAAGCATGTTTGAAAAGGACAATAATCCAGCTAAGCATTATACAAAATTAGAAAAGGAATAAAAAGATGAAATTGTTCCATGCATGTCAATGAGAGCAGAGGATAGGATCTTGGAAAAGGAAGGGAGATTAGAGTCTTGGTCAGTGTTATTTGTTCACACAAAGTCAGTAGTAAATACAAAGTAATACTCTTATTTCATTTGAGGCACAAAGGCAGGGTATTACCTATTGTCATTTTAGTGTGAGCAAAATTAACTTTAAAAATTGCCTCTGGGGCAGCTAGGTTGTGCAGTGGATAGAGCTCCAGCCTTGGAGTCAGGAGGACCTGAGTTCAAATCTGGCCTCAGATACTTGACACTTACTAGCTGTGTGACCCTAGGCAAGTCACTTAACCCCGATTGCCTCACCACCACCCCCAAAAAAGGCAAAAAAAAATAGCCTTTATCAGCAAAATTGCCTATATTAAATGTAAAAGTAAGCAATAAAGGTAGTGTGGTGTAGTAGAAAGAGCATAACTCTTGGAGCCAGGAGAACTGGGTTAAAATCCTTTTCCCTCTACATCATAGCTGTGTGACCTCAGGAGCAAGTCATCTCTGAGCCTCAATTTTCTTATTTGTAAATAGGGATAAAAATACTTGTACTACATACCTCACAGAGATATTGTAGGGAACGCGTTACATCCATGAATAAATGAAAAAACATAGTAAGTACTTTCTATGTACCAAGCATTATGCTAAGTGCTAGAGAGACAAATGGAAAAGCCCTTGAGGTCCTGTCATTCTAATGGAAAAAACAACATGTAGATTTCAGCTGCAAGTTGGATGGAAAGGTGGTGAAGCCAATGGTTATATTTTTTCTTTAATGTCATTTTGACTGGTAAAATCCATTTCTGGTGTGGATCCTTTTAACAGTGCCAAGGATTTTGATGGTAAGAACTCCTTTGAGATGGTGGCATAGTGGATAGACTTGGAGCCAGGAAGGCCAGAGTTGTAATCCTGCCCCAGACAAGTACTAATAACTATGTGACCCTGGGCAACTCTCTTAGCTTCAGGTTCCTCTTATTTGAAATGGAGAGTAATAGTCTCTGTCTCATGGCACTGTTACACAGATCAGATGAGACAGTAAATGTAAAATTCCTTGCAAACCTTGATGATGATGATATTACAAAAACTATAGATTTACTTTCCATTTTCATACTGTATCTAAGCTAATTTATTTTTATATAGCTTTAAATATCACCAAGTATCAGTTTTTCTTACATAGTAACTAACATTTTATTTTTCTCAGAATTATACTTCCAATCCCTATTCCTTACTTCTCCTTTTTAGTGGCATGTCACTGTATAGTATATTTCGGAGAGATTGATAAGGAAAATGGAAGTAGTCTGCTTATATTTCCTGCCTTTCCGCTGCACACACTCCCCCCCCCATCTTGAAGCTGATCATCAGTCCACTGTCCTTTTGTTTCCCTGGTCCATTCCTTCTCTCTTCACAGAAGTGTTGGGGGGAGGGGGGGTTATTTAGAGAAACTCTTTAAATTCCAGTGAACTCTATGAGAAAGTTGATACATAAATTAATAACATCATTGTAGCCCCATCTAGGAACTAAATACTTATCTTAATTTTTAAGAAACAAAATGTGTTTAGTATTTTTAAAACAAGAGCTTGATGCTATACTAAAATGGCAGCTTTTCCCTGCCTACCATCCCTGCTCTGGCCTCATCCTTTCTCTGTAGCTCATTTACATAAGATTTTTTTCTTTGGCTCTGCCGGCAGCCTAGGTAATTGTGGAGATGTTGATTGTTTCAGGGAACTTGGAGGCTAATAAAAGTGAAACTTATCCTTCAGGTCTTTTCCCCTCTTGCATCCAGGTTTAGTCTAGCCCAATCCTTGTTGTCACTGGGAGAATGACTTCACCAGTTGAAAGGTAGCCTTGGGGTTGAAACCCCAGCTGTTGGCTTGGAGACTGAAACAGAACCAAGGTCTTTGGCACATTTCCTATTTCTCTGGCAGTGAGAATAGAGCAAATCAGGGCAACACTAGGGGGCAATATGGAGCTGTTTCTTTGCTCATAGAGCCATATTTTTTTTTTCTTCTCAGTTGTAGATATGAAGGACTGATTCTAAACAAAATGGTAAAGGGAGAAATTACATTCTGGTCTCTTTGTGGTTCAGTGGAAAAGAGCAATGAGCTGGATGCTAGGAGACTTGGGAGGTCGTGTCTTGGCCAAGCTCCCCAGTAGTTGGGCAAGCCCCTGACCCTCTTTTTCTTCACTTATAAAATTAGGTAGTTGGACTGTATTAGTTATTCTCAAATCTTTTTGAATATGAGATTCTCCATTTGACATAAATTTATTTTGGTGGATTTGTACATAAAAGTGGAATTTTTTTTTGGTGGATTTCCATGTAAAAGTGGTTATGCTATTAAATCTATTAAGAAACTACAGGATAGGAGCAGCTAGGTGGTACAGTGGATAGAACACCGACCCTGCATTCAGGAGGATCTGAGTTCAAATCCGGCCTTAGACACATAACACTTACTAGCTGTGTGACCCTGGGCAAGTCACTTAACCCCATTGCCTAGCTCCCCCCCCAAAAAAAATACAAAACAAAATAACAACAAAAAAAGAAACTACAGGATAACAGATACTATTATTAATTTAGCACTGTTTTTAAATGAACTAAATATTTATTAATCAAAAACATTTACATGCATTTGAAAATAGTAATAAATGTGGGAGGCATATTTATTTAGTCTTTTTGGTTATTGTACTGAGGCATTTAATGAATGACTGGTGGTATTCTATAGTTTTCTGAGATTAGAGGTCTGAACTTAGTGTATGATGAATGGTTCATACAGCTTGTTTCTGTGTTTATATTTCAATGAAAAAAGCATAGAAAATCTACTTTCTGAAAGGCTTTGTTGAATGAGTGAAGCATTTGTTTAGCACTTATTATATGTAAACACTATGCTAAGCCTTGGAGATAAAAACAGAAAAATAAGATAGTCCCTGCCCTCAAGGAGGTCACATTCTACAGGGTGTTGGTGGTGGGGAGAGACAACACATATGGAAGGTTTCAGCTACAAGTTAGATGGAAAGATTCTATGGAAAAAATATCAGATACTTAATAGCTTTATCCGATAGTTCTGGATACTCAGAATGAACATAGAAGTCAGATTCTTTCATATGAAGATGATTTTGAATTTTTATCCATGCAATGTCAAGAGGACTCCAGAGTACAATGCCAAGCATATTGGCTGTATCTTCTGTGGTGTATTTATGGGAGGACATGGAAGAGAGTCACACAGGGTGAAAATGGTGGCATAGATGATGTCATGAAGAGAGTTTAATCTGAGTATTGGGTTTGCTTCTGAGTGTTACATTTTAGCAAGGATATTGATGAGCTAGAGAGCATTCACAGTTGAGCAACAGGTGGTAAAAGGATTTATGATCATGCCATATGAGAATTAGTTATCCTTAAAAGATGTATATATGTAAATGTGTGTGTGTGTATTTATGTATGCATATGTATCTATATATATATGTATATATATGTATCTATATATATATATAGAAGAGAAGATGGGAGACGATAGCTGTGTCTGAAAGACTGTCATGTATGTAAAAGGATCAAATGTGATAATATTTGTAGAGTGCTTAGCACAGTGCCTGGCACATAGTAGTTATCTAATAAAAGCTTGTTTCCTTCTTCCTTCTCTCCCTGTAATGGAACTAACAGGATGCTCTATGCCCTAATACCTTTATCAGTTGAGAATACCTCTTCGAATGAGTTACAGAATCAGTCAATCAATTGAAGTTGTGAACTAGCTACTGACAAGTTTTTAATCATTTTGGAGGAGTAAAGAGCTTTGAGTCATTGGATGAAATCAGATGATGCTATATAGGAAATATATTGGTATTGGTTGAAAGAATTAGGCACCTCTCTGGGCTTTTGTGTATCAGAGAACGGAGATAGTCAATCTTTGGGAACACCATAAAGAGGCCCACTTTTACCCCTTTGCCAGAGGATGGGAGTTGGGGGGGGGCAGAGAGTGTGAGCCCAGAAGGAGTGTCACACTCATTCCTCCAACCCCCATTGACCAAGACATTAGAGATAATGGAAAAGTAACAAGTGATGCTTTTAATCAGAGGCTGAGAGGACAAATTATCTACCTTGAGAAACAGCATGACCTTGGTCTAGTCCCCTTACCTCCTTGTGCTCCAGATTCTTCATTTGTAAAATGAAGGGATTGGACTAAATGGCCTCTAAGTTCCCCTCTATCTTTAAATTTTTGATCCTTTGATCCTAGTTGTTCCCTTCTTGATGGAGATCTTCAAGCAAAGGCTAGATGACTGCTTAAAAAAAATACCAGGGAAATACAAGACATACAGGGAAAGGCAGTTTCAAGAAATAGGACCTCCTTGAGGCAGAGAGGAGGGGATTTCAAGGACCCAGCAAAGGCACTGACCCTCAACCCACAGAGCCCAGCAGAGAGCCATGCTGAAGGAAAGCTTCATGAGGACTCTACTAATGGAGGAAAGGACTTCCATTCAATAATGAATTGTTTTTTATCTTTTTTTCTTATTTGCCACATATGCTTACTCTCTAAACTTGAGCCCACTTTCTCCTAGATTCTGTGGGTTGTTGTGCAAAAGTAAGTCTCAGACTTTTGAGGGCATATTTTTTATACCAGCTGTTCTTACTGTATTATGTTAGTAAACATCTTTCTCTAAAAACTAATTTACTATGACTAGCTAGTTGATAATCAGTAGGGAGTAGATGAGTGCGGGGTTTGTGATTGATAACCCCAACTCTTCAGTATTACCCTTAGAATCCCAAGGGGAAAAGTAATAGTCAGCTGCCATCTAGTTTCTTGACCTGCCAATGTGAGTGAGATTAGAAGAGTGAGTCTAGAGTGGCTGTTACATGTAGATGAGGGACAGGGTTGTTATGAGGACCAGATGAGTTAACATATGTAAAGTACTTTTTTTCTGTTTATCACATATAAAAATTTTTTAACATTTTGTTTTTTAAAATTTTGAGTTCCAAATTCTCTCCCCAGCTCCTTCCCCAACCTTGAGAAAGCTAGCAATTTGGTATAGATTATACGTGTAAAGTCACGTAAAACATTTCCGCATTAGCCTTGTTGTAAAAGAAAACACAGACCAAAAAAAAAAAAAAGAGGCAAGAAAAATAGAGAAAGTAAAAAAAGTATACTTTGATCTGCATTCACACTCCATCAGTTCTTTCTCTGGAGGTACATAACTTTTTTTTATCCTAAGTCCTTCAGAATTGTCTTGGATCATTGTATTGCTGAGAATAGCTAAGCCATTCACAGTCAATCATCGTACAGTATTGCTGTTACTGTGTGTAGTGTTCTGGCTCTGATCACTTCACTTTACATCAGTTCATATAAATCTTCCAAGGTTTTTCTGAAAGCATCCTGCTTTCATTTCTTATAGCACAATAGTATTCTATCACAATCACATACCACAACTTGTTCAGCCATTCCCCAATTGATGAGCATACTCTTAATGTCTAATTCTTTGCCACCACAAAAAAAGCTGCTATAAATATTTTTTTTACATATAAGTCCTTTTCCTTTTTCTTTGATCTTTTTGGGATACAGAGCTAATAGTAGTATTGGTAGGTCAAAGGGTATGCACAGTTTTATAGCTTGTAAAGTATTTTTAAAGTGCTAGTTAGTACTTGAAACCTGTGGTTAGAGCAAGAACAGTGGGTAGAGTTGCAGAGAAGCAGATTTAGGCCTCGTGTAAAGAAGAATTTATTAATGATAGCAGCTATTCAAAAGTTAAATGAGCTACCTTGGGAGACAGCATGACCTTGGGCTAGTCCCTTTACCTCCTTGTGCTCCAGATTCTTCATTGGTAAATGAAGGGATTGGACTAAATGGCCTCTAAGGTCCCTTCTGTCCCTAAACTTATGATCCTATGATCCTAGTTGTTCCCCCATACCCCAGTGGAGATCTTCAAACAATGGCTGGATGATCATTTTTTTAAAAACAAAATTGTTCTTTTTATTCTGAGTTGAACTAAATAAATGAACATTTAAATATACAAAGTAGAAAAAAAGAGGATTTTACATGAACTGCAAATCTGTTACATACCTTTCTTTTCATTTTAAATGTATAACCAATTCAACTTTCAAAACTGTCCTGCTTGTCTGTTTCCTTCTGGACATCGTCTGTTCTCTTGATATTCTTTTTCCTTTTTTATTTCAGCAGCTCTTTCATTATTCTCCTCTACTCTCCCATCCTTCATTGAAAGAAGGAAAAAAAAGCCTTTGTAACAAATAATGCACATAGTCAAGCAAAACAAATTCCCACATTGACCATGTCCAAAGATGTTTGTCCCATTCTGCACCTTGATTCTATCTCCTTCCTGTCCAGAGGTGGGTAGCATGCTTCATCATCAATGCTCTGGAATTGGGTTTGCTCATTGCACTGAAGATGACCATTTATTGAATATATTGTGGAAGGAAATATTATTCAGGTATAAGTTGGACTACCAGCTGACATTCTGTAACATTTAGGTAACCCTTTGTTTCATAGCTAGGTGGCACAGTGGATAGAGCATTGGACTTAGAGTCAGGAAGTCCCGAGTTCAAATCTAGCCTCACATACTAACTGTAGAACTCTTAGCAAATCACTTAACCTCTCTGTGCTTCAGTTTCCTCATCTATAAAGTGAGGATAATAGCACTTGCTTCCTGGGCTTGTTTTGATGCTGAAATCAGATCATATTTATAAAGCACTTTATAAACCTTAAAAGGTTATATAAATGCTAGTTATTACTATGATTATTATCACTCCTTAGCTGATATACATTTAACACCTTACACTTACACCTCCACAATTTGCTTAGAAAAATAAAAATGTTTCTTAGATGCTCAGATGGATCTGTGATCTTATTGTTTCAAGTGATGCGGAGCATAATGCATCAGTGTCTGCCCATTATATATGGCTGTCATCTGTGCCAAAGGCTCATCAGTCAGTGTCTACCCAATGTCTGGGAGGTCTTTATTGCTTTTCCCCAATACCTTGAGGGTTTCAGTGGAGCATTTTGGCCATCTATACTTGTCATTCCTCAATCTCACCGTATGACCAGCCCATTTTCTCTTTCTGTCAAACAATTCTTTGATAACATCCTTTAATCCTGTTCTCTTTTTGTAAGTCCTTATATATATATGTTACAGCCTGTTTATGCCCACCATGTATCTTTCTATTGCCCTCTGTATAATACTTATCTTTAGTTCTTTGGACAGATAATTAGCTATTCCCTGGTTTCAATTAGCATAAAATAATGCTTTAGTAGAAGAAAGGATAAAAAAGAAGATGAAACAATTTAGAGAACATCTTAATCTAAAGAATTATCGCACAGCATTTGTTTGCCAAAATGGGGGTCAGAACTCTTAAATTATCAATTTTGAAAAAGAGATACTTAAAATTCAAAGGGATACTTGAGGAATTTAATGTGAGCTGTTACTGTTATTTGTACTGCCTTGCAAATAGTGTTTATATCTTCAGGGCATGGGACTTTCTTAATCTTGTTTCTTTCATTGTCCATTTTTGGGTATATTTTTGGTTGCTCAGTATTTCTCCCTAGCAATATTTCATACAATTTGGTACATGAAGGAAATGTTTAAACAAATTTCGGCAGGTAACAGGTGGAAATCAAAAGAAGCTTTGTTGCAAAAGCTTACACATTGAAAGTTTGGCCATGGGCTATTTATCAGCATATAGAGAAATTGATTACTACAGTATGATTTGTTAGATTTTTTTTTCTTTTTTAAATCAAAGGAGTCTTGAACACTAGGGATTTGAATCCCTCTTCTTCCACTTAGTAGCTGTGTCAACTTAAGGATTTCTTATCCTCTCTGGACCTTAGTTTACTTTTCTTTAAAATGAGAATGTTGGATGATGCTTAAGGGCCTTTCTAGCACTGAATCCATGATCCCATCAACAAGTAAGTGACTGGTGATTTATCATCATGAAAATTATGTGCAAATATTTGTGTAGATACCATTGGGTGGTAGATAGAGCAGTGGATACTTAGATATAAATCCTGGCTTTGCTACTTACTGACTTGGATCGACCAAATCACTTTACTATTCTGAGCCTCAATTTCCTTTATGAAATGAGGAGATTGGCCCAAATGACCTCTAAGTTTCCTTACAGCTCTAAATCCTGTAATTTACTTTAATAAAATTTTCAGATTCGCTTACTATGTATGTCCTAAAATAAACATATACAGTAAAACCTTATGAGTTTAGACTAATGGGGGTAAAGAGGAAAATAACTAGGCTAAACCCATTGCTTTATTGAATACATAAGAATGATTTGTGATCAGCAAATCCAATACCAAGTCAATAAGCATTTATTAAGTACTTACTATGTATCAGGTACTGTGCCAAGCAATAGGGGTACAAAGAAAGGCAAATAAAACAAAACAGTCCCTGCTGTCATGGGTCTCACAGTCTAATGGGAGTCACAGGTAACACTGCAAACAACTGTGTACAAGATATAGACAGGATAAACTGAGATAATCTTAAAGGGAAGGCACTAAGATTCAAGAGGACTCTTGGAAAGATTCCTTGCAGAAGGTGGGACATAAAGTGAGACTTGAAGCCAGGAGGGAGAGATGAGGAGGGAGAGAGTTCCAGGCATAGGAAACAACCAGTGAAAATGCCCAGAGTTGGAAAATGGAATGTCATATTCTAGAAATAGCCAGGAGGTCAGTGCCTAGAAAGATAGAATGGACCAAATAATGAAGAACTTGAAAAGCCAAATAGAGTATTTGATATTTGATTCTGAAGGTGATAGGGAGCCATTGGAGTTTGAATGGAGTTTATTAACACCATCCTAAGGAGTGTCCACTTCTTATATTTTGGATGCTTCTAAGGTGCTTAAAAAGAGTTAATTTTCTTAAATAGGCAAGTACTTTCCCAAAAATCTCATTTCCACTACAAACTGATACTCCTAGGCTTACCTTTTTTTTCCCACAGTTGGTACAAAAATGAATAACCCATTGGAATTATCATAAATTCCTGCCTAGTGAATTAATGACATTTTATTATAGCCAATTGTAAGTGTATCTTTTTTCATTCAATAGGTGTATTTCTGAAAAGTTGTAAGTTGATATTTTTAATAAATGTAATAAATTAAAATTCATTAGCGGAACTCACTATTTAAAAGAATGAAGGATTCTTTTAAAATGTGAATATAGTTACTAATGATGTTTCCATTCAGTTTTGTAAGCTTGGAATTTCATATCCAATAAGCTGGCCTGATGCCAAATTTATTTCATACAACTGAAAGGGGACCAGAAAAATACACAAAAATCATCTCACCTCTATAACTATCTCCACATTGACTCTGGTGGATGAATAAGTGTGTACTGTGAAGGAAGTTAAAGAAGTTCACTGAGTTTAGCATATTAAACAAATAATATTAGTGACTAGATGACCCATTGATGTTGAACTCTTTGAAAATACAATATGAGTGAGAGAACTTTGTTGCCTGGGCAAATTTTGTACTTCTTGTGCCAAGCTATAAATTTCTTTTCCAATTCTTCTTTCTGTAGCTCTCATTCCATCTATTTTTCTTTAAATATTAACTTTTCTTAAGCTCTTGTTTCATCTCTTCCAGGAATTCAAGTTGAGTTTGTGTGTAAGCTATGTTTTTCTCTGAGGCTTTGCTTGTAGATGTTTTTGAGTCATTCTTGTCTTCTAGGTTTGTCTTGAGTTTCCCTGCCACCATAATATCTCTTTATGGTTGGATTCTTTTTGATTCTCATTCTCCTAGCCTACTTACTGACTTTGGGCTTGATTTTAGGGCTGTTGCTACTTACTCGAGGTGTTGAGTATTATGTTCTTCCAGAGTCTCAGGGATAGGCTGGGGACCTGCAAGATTTCTGTGTTCCCAAAGTGGTTTGATCCAGGGCAAAATTCAATTGCTGTCTCAGATTTTGTCTCTTTGTTCTGCGCTTTGTAAGTTCCCAACCTGAATTTTGGTCTTTGCAACAGTAGATGCTCCTGAACTCAAACTGTAATAGTCAGCTGGAAAACTCTGTTGGTTCAAAATGACAGAATTATAGGTTTCCCTTTAGTCTGAGATTCCTGCCCTTGTTATTACTCTGCAGGCTGGGCTAGATACTGGAAGTGAGACTGGGGTCTGAGCCACACAACTGCTGCCTGCTTCTGAACTTACTCCTCTCCCAGTACACAGCCCAAGGCCTACTGTGCTTCTTATCTTGGTCTGCCACCCATGTGCACAGGTCCTCTTCTTAATCCTTTCTGGATCTGTGTCCCAGAACTGGGTAGTGAATGACAAAGCTAATAGTTAGCACCTCTCCCCATCATGGTGCCTTGATACCAGTCTGGTGATGTCTTCTTACCCGGGTGCACAGTCTCTCCCTGGGTGCTAGAGTGCCCCATGGCATACTACTGACCCAACCAGTCCCCCGTACCTGGAGATCTCTCAGTCTTTACTATGCTGAATTGGGCTGAACAAGTGACTCACTGTGACTTTTTCTGGAATTCCCCATAAGATTCAGCCTGGTACATTTTCTAAATCTGTTTGGAGGGGTTTTGTGGAGAGGAGTTTGATTGTACTGCTTTGTACAACTCTGCCATCTTGACTCCCAATTCTTATCATTCTTAAATTATTTCTCCTTAAACTATTTTCAAGGTCCTTTGATTTTAATATCAGATATCTTATATATTCTCAATCTTTCCATTTTGTTCTAACATTTCTTACTGTTTTATGGAGTTAATGATTTATTTTATGTCTGTTCTAATTTTCTAAGGTCTGTACTTAGGGAAGGTTTACCACTCTCTGTTCTAAACTAGTTATACTTTCTCTTCTTTTTTCCAGAGACTTTATTTCATTTTTTTTAATCTTTTGCTTCATTTTTCTAGGTATTCATGTCTTTGTGAAAAATCTATTTTTTTTTCATTTGAGTCTCTGCTTGGAGTTACTAGGGAGCTACTCTCTCTTTAGGTTAGATTTTTTGGTATCTCTCACTTGTTCATGGTTTTTAACCATGAACTTGACTTCTTAATATTTTGATAACTGTATTTCAATATAATCCATTTCCTTTGGACTCCTATGTATTTAATTTTATGCATTTTATTTATGCATTTGAGAAGGGGTCAATAGGCTTACAATAGGGGGGGTCAAGGCCACCAAAAATGTTAAGAACCCTTGATCTATTATAACTTTTTATAGTGCTTTATATCTTATTAAATTTACTCATCTTTCTAGCCTTAGATTTAGAACTGGGGCTTTCTGTTGACCCATTAAGACTGTTGTCAGCTCTGCACAATCTCAGTTTGGATCATCTCTTGTTCCTGTCCTGACCTCCCCCTCCATAGATATCCCCCTTCCATCTTCCTAACCTGCCCCCTACCCCCTAGTTTTGAGCTTCAGCAAGTTGGATCTTCAGTATACTCTATGGTGTTTCAATATGGATTTCTAGGGAGTGCTGCCACACTAGATTGGTCATTACTGCTCTTGGTCACTTCCCAGCTCCCTACTCTGTGTCTCAGACCACCGTGGGGCTTTCTTTGGAGAAGCCACCTGCTCTGCTGCCTCCAGACCCAAAATCCTGAAGGCAGCAGGTGTCCCTGGCATCTCTGAGCAAGCTGGAAGTCTTCAGGCTAGTTGGGTTCTTCTAGCCTTGGCTTTGCTGGAGGCCCTCTTTACTATTATTACCTGTGGGCTTTTGGCTGACATTCTGGTGTAGTTCTGAGGTAGAAGGCATTTACAGTGGTTTCTCATTAGATTTCCATATCATTATTTGGTCTAGTGCAATTTTTAGGTTTTTGATGAAGCAGGTACTTCAGTTCAGGCAGCATCTTCTTTAGGGGACTTTCTGGATCTTGTATAGTTATACTTACCTTGTATATGTTTTGAAATGTATAGAAAAGATGCTGACCTGGCAAAGTAGAGGGAGTTTCCTCACCGGGGCTTTCTGTATACCACTGAAATCATAGATCCAGTCCTTAATTCTAACCCTGATATTTGTACATATTGTTTCCTCCAATAGATTGTAAACTGTAGGGACTTTTTTCCCCCTCTGTATATCCCATAGTTGACATGGTGTCTGGCCCACAGGAGGAGATTAGTAAATGGATCACAGAATAAGATCTAGAGATGGAAGAGACACCCAAGGCAATTTAATGTATTTTTCTTATTTTACTGATGAGGAAACTGAGGCTCAACAGAGCCTCAGGTGATGAGACTCTCACCCAAGGTCAACTCAGCTAGTAAGCTGCAAATGTGGGATTTAAATCCAAACTCTCTGACTCCCAAATCCAGCATGATTTCTGCATCCTAAACTGCCTGTCAGATGTTTTTTGAATAAATGAATAAATGTAGTGTACTTAATTTTTTTAAAAACATGTTACATTTTAACCAGTTTTTTGTTTTTTTTTTTTGCTTTTTGGTGAGGCAATCAGGGTTAAGTGATTTGCCCAGGGTCACACAGCTAGTAAGTGTCAAGTTTCTGAGGCTGGATTTGAACTCAGGTCCTCCTGACTCCAAGGCTGGAGCTCTATCCACTGTGTCACCTAGCGCAATTTTTAACCAATTCTTAAACTCTCATCTGTGGCTTTCACTTGTTTTCAGCATTTGTGACTCAATCACCAGTATACTGTTAGATGTTAATATATGCTCTTTGTTTTTATGTTATATTGTTTCTGAACTTTGCATTTACCAGATTGTCTTTCTCATTGCCTTGCACCTAATAGAAACACAATACATATTTCTTGAATGAATGTAATTATTATTTAGATCACTAAATGCTAGCAAAGAAGAAGACTAACAGATAAAACTCTAAGTTTAGTCAGTCTGTAAACATGTCATGTTTATAATGTAAAGAATATTGACACTGGAGTCAGAGGACTTGGGCTCAAATTCCACCTCACATATTCACTATCTTTTTGACTCTAAGGAAGTACATTTGATTTCCCTGGTTCTTGGTCTCTTCATTTGTTAAAAGTGGGGGCAGGGGAGGGAGGCAATGGATTAAATGGCCTCTCATATTCTTCCCAGTTCTAGGTCTATGCTCCTGTTATCTTACATGTATATAGTTTCTCCTTCATTATTAAGTCAAATCCTATAATTCATAGAAACAAAATTTTAAGTGGGAGAGTAATAACCAAATTTGTATTTTTGGCTAGTTTAACATAGAAAGTAGATCCTCCCTCCCAACAAAGAAGACTTGTGCTATTCAGTACAAAAGAATGTTGTTTCATTAGCTTAAAACTAATGAACAATCATTACAGTAATCAGTATATACTGTTTAAATTAATAGTGAATTCTGTTTTTCTTCCCCTTAAGGTACAGGAAAGACAATGGTGATGGATATGTTTTACGCTTACGTAGAAATGGAGAGGAAAAAGAGAGTCCATTTTCATGGTTTCATGCTCGATGTACACAAAAGTAAGTGAATATTTGGATTGACATGTAAGGAAGTGACCTTTTTAGTGAAAAGATTTTTTTTTTTTTAGAATTTTAGAGTTTGAAAATTCTTTTTTTTACTAATTTATTTTGATTTATCAATAATCACTTCCATATGCTTTTGAGTTTAAAATTTTTCTCCCCCTTCCTCCCCAACACCCTCCCCAAGACAGCACATCATCTGATATAGGCTATACATTTACATTCGTATTAAACATATTTTTACATTAGTGATGTTGTAAGTAGAAATTAAAACCAATAGGAGGAACCATCAGAAAGAGGAAATAAAACTCAACAGAAGAGAAAGAAAATAGTAATTCAACTTCCATAGTTCTTTCTTTGGATGTGGATAGCATTTTCCATACCAAGGCCTCTGGAGATGTCTTAGATCTTTGTATTGCCAGGAACGGTTAAGTTTATCAATATTAGTCATCACACAACGTGGTTGTTATTGTGTACAATGTTCTTTTGAGTCTGCTCACTTCACTCAGCATCGGACCATACAAGTCTTTCCAGGTTTTTCTGAAGTCAGCCTGTTCATCATTTCTTATAGCACAATAGTATTCCATCATATTCATATACCACAACTTGCTCAGCCATTCCCCAATTGATAGGTATCCTCTCAATTTCCAATTCTTTGCCACCACAAAAAGAGCTGCTATGAATATTTTTGTACATGTAGGTCCTTTTCCCGTTTGTGTGATCTCTTTGGGTTATAGCCCTAGAAGTACTATTGCTGGGTCAAAGGGTATGCACGTTTTTATAGCCCTTTGGGCATAGTTCCAAATTGCTCTCCAAACTGGTTGGATCATTAGTGAAAAGAAGATTAAAAGATACCCATCATCATGTGCTTTAAATGCTATTTGAATGAACTGAAAGAAAAAATTCAGCTTTGCTCAAAATACAATTAAAATCTTTATTTGATCTCATTTGTTTTGTCTGATATTGGTTATTGACCTTATAGTGTAATCCTGAGACAATGATAATGATTCTGACACCTTGTATTTAGATAGCTCTTTAGTTTATAGACTGCTGCCACATCTCTCATTTCATCTTTACAGCACCCCTGTGAGGTAGGCAAGGTAGGTATCATTATCTGTGTTTTACAGATGAGGAAACTGAGCCTCAATCGACTTTCCCAAGGTTATACAGTTATCCAATTAATAGAGGAACTAGAACCCAGATCTCTTCACTCCCACTCTAGTGTTTTTTCCATGACACCATGTGGACTCTATCAAATACTGAAGAAGAGAAGAGAAGGGAAGCCTTCCATCATGGAGTGCTTCTGCATGGAATACAGTAATTTTAAATCTGGAGGATGGTATAGGTCCCTAGGTGAGATGAGTTTCAACAGAGAGGGAAAGAGAGTTGTCTTGACTATTTATTGGGTTGGCCATTGGTCCTTTGCTTTTTGTCATATTAAATTGAACCTGTCTTATATTCAGAAGAAATTTTTTAAAGTTTATTTTTTTTCTTTTTCTAGATTAAGGAGAAATGATTCCAAACTCAAATGTTTTAAGAAGTTTTAACTGATTGGTCATATCCTCAGGGATGTGATTCTTATTCCCTACCTCTACAACACTTAACATTTTAAATTTGAACTATATCATTTTGTCCTTGCCAATATATTGCTCTCTGACTCATCTCATGTTGTTTCTTCTATGTGTGGACTTACTCAGTTGGGTAGCTGCTCTGATATCTTTATTTCTGCAAATATTGAGTTCAGCCATGTGTACAAGGTAGAGTCTCAGTAAATGCTTGTTGAATGAATGGTTGACACAAGATTGAATTAAGCAGTTAAAATAGGTTTTAGAGAAAAGAAAGAGCCCCGTGACTGATGCTTATATATAGGATCATAGGATTTAAAGTTAGATCTTACATTAGCCAACATTCTGTCCAAGCCCCCATTTTAAAGATGAAGAAACTGAGGCCCAGAGGGGTTTGGGACCTTGCCCAAAGCCACACAGAGCAGAGATGAGATTTAAATCCATGTGGTCTGACTCCAAATCTAGTATTCTGGTCTGCACATATCTGATGTCCTATACTTTGTTTTCCATCAAAGTTAAGTATGTATATGTATCTTCCTGCTGTCAAGATTTGGGCAGGACTACCTCTCAGGTTGCTCTAAGCCCTAGTTTTTGAGGTTAAGGAGTTATCCTCTCAGTAATAAAATTATATTCTCTGTGACTTTAAATTCATTGTTTATTTCCCTATTATAATTATAATTAAATGTAAATATAATTATATATTGCACGCTTTTCCTATCATTAATAAATATTTAAAGTAATTTTAATGTAATTTTTCATTTCTCTGTTTCTTTTCATCTACTTAAGGAATACATCGCCTTAAACAGAGTTTGCCTAAACGGAAGGCAGGATTAATGGCCAAATCATATGATCCAATAGCTCCGATAGCTGAAGAAATTAGTGAAGAGGCATGTCTCTTATGTTTTGATGAGTTTCAGGTAATATAGAGATTAATGAGCATATTTGATGATGTTCTGAGCTAAGTATTAGGATCCGAATTCTCTTTCTGGTTTTGTCATCATTTACTATTTGACTCTTAGCTTTCAGTGCCTCAGGTTCCCTATTATACAGTTGGTTTATTTTCCCCCTCACTTGCAGGAATGACAAAATTATTAATAAAATAAAGTCTGTAAAGACCATTTAGGCCAGAAGTTCTTAATCGTTTTTTGGTGTCATGGACCTTGATGGGATTTCTCAAAATAACATTTTTAAATGGATTTCCTTTGGATTGCAAAGGAAACCAATTACATTGAAAACTGGTTATTAGAATATTTAAAAAAAAAAAGTTCAAGGACCCCAGGTTAAGAACCGCTGATTTAGAGTATTTTTTTAAATACTGTATAAATAAAAGTTTTCTTCCTTATTGCTGTGAAGAATAATTGTGGAGTGAGAATACTACATGGTTATTATGTATTTATTTTGTATCTCATACCACACCCAGAATGTTGCCACCATGTAACAGGTACTCAGAAGTACTGAATACTCAGTAAATTTTTAAAGCAAAATGTTACTTTATAATATGACCAAAATGAGTGGTTAATCGATACCTCTATAATACACAACATGATTGACTAGTTATTATAAGAAAAAGAAAATTAGTCTATAGAAAAAAATATAAGCTGCAATTATTGGAGTTTTACATATCAAAATTTTGAAAAATTGATGCTCAGAGAGAAATACAAAAACTAAAATAACTTCTTGTTCAGGGTAAATTCCTCCTGGACACAGCAGTCTTTCCTCCTCCCTTGAAGTTCCACCTGATATCAGGAGAGGATGTGGTCCACATGACTGCATCTCCAAATTATACCTGATTAGGGCCCCAGTAGCAATTAGGAAGAGCTTAAGGAAATAGCCAACATAACCTTATCTGCAGTTAAGGAGTAGAGACTGTGACCAAGAGTGTGAATCTCATCCCTGAATTACATTGGAAATGAAGTGACCTTTGTTACATTCTCTGCTTCCTGCTCTGTTAGAGAATCCATTCACTCCTTAGACTACAGAGTTCCTTTGGACTCTATAAGGAGAAAAAAATAGAGATGAAAATTTTGCCTTAACGCAGTAAACTTCAAAGGTAAAAGAATAAAGCTGCATGTAATCTTCCCATCAGTAGCATTGAATTGATGGCTGTGTTGGTTTTAAAATATCTCATGGTGAATCAAATTTCTATATAGGTTTTATGTTGTCCACTTGGGGGGGATGTTCCTAATTTTATACAGTCAGCATGGTACATCTATTGGTTTAAGGTAATAAAATAAAAGCTTTTTTCCCTAACCTCTAACTCCCACTCTGATCAACTTTAGGGAGTGAGCTAAGTAATATATTTTTTATTGTTCTCTTAAGGAAAGAGTATATAGATGACATTTTAGCTGAACATTTTGTTATACTCTTGATTGTCATGACTTGGGCCCTAAATAAAAATGTGAGTTAAAAAAAAAAATTACTACTTGAGTGATTTTTCATTGTTTTATGTTAATGCTTACTTTACGGGAAGACACTTTATTGCTAGCCTCTGGGTTAGGAAACAGACTTAAATTTTTTTTTTCAGTATCTAGTTTAATGAGGTTTGTTTTTTTTTTAAATACCTCTGATTAGTATCACTGGATAAAGATAAATTACTCACCTTTTGGAAGTTCATTAACTTTACTTTATAGGGATTTGATTTGACAAATTTTCCTTTCTTGTTACTAGATAGATAAATTGATTTTAATCACTATTACCAGAGTACAGCCATCAGAGACAACTAGGTAGTACAGTAGATAGAATGTTAGACTTGTAGTCAGGAAGGTCTGAGTTCAAATCCTGCCTCAGATACTTATTAGCTGTGTCACCCTGGACAAGTCATTGAACTTCTCAGCCTCAGTTTCTGCATCTGTAAAATGAGGATAACACCCACCTTACAGAATTGTAAAGATCAAGTGATTTTTAAAAGGCCAGTCATTATGATCATGATCATTATCAAAGTTCTCTGTTATGAAGCCTAATATACAGTATTAACTTTTCTGTCTTTACAAATTTCTTAGGCCCTGCACTACCACTGCTGTCCTCTAGGAGGAGGAACAAGTTATGAATTCTAGAGTATTGTCCTATCAGGGAAGTAAGATGTGGGGAAGGAATGCTCTTGACTCCCCATACTTTTTCTCAAAGTAGGACAGCTATAGGATATTCATATATGTCTGCCAGTTAGTAAATATCATTGTTCTCTTTGAGCATTATGTCCTAATGACCTGAAAATAACTTTAGCTTATTAGGCCTCTGAAAAGGAAGCAGGTAACCGCTTCTTACTGATACCATTGTCTGTTGGTTTTAATTATCTCAGAAGCTGTTTGAAAACTAGTTATAATGAAGTTGCATTAGTTTGAGTCTTTAATGGATCTGTGATCCCATCAATATGGACACTTCCTCAAATAACGAAGATTACAACCCAGCCTTCTTATCCTTTCCTATTCTTCTCTATAAGGCAGGTAGATGGCTCAATGTGTAGAGTGCTGAGCCAGGGGTCAGGAAGACTCATCTTCCTGAGTTCAGATCCGGCCTCAGACACTTACTAGCTCTGTGACCCTGGGCAAGTCATGAAACTCTGTTTGCCTCAGTTTCCTCATCTGTAAAATGAACTGCAGAAGGAAATGGCAAACCACTGCAGTATCTTTGCCAAGAAAATTCCCAAACGAGGTCATGAAGAGTGAGACATGACTGAAAACAACTAAACAACAACACTCTTGTCCACATAGTCCAATAAACCCCACTGGGGGGAATGGGGTGGAGTAGGGAGGCGTTTCCTCAGTGCGCTGGGGGACTCCCTTGAGCTCTTTTGATCTTGCATGGATACCACTGGAGCCAATATATCTCTTGATCTAGCCCTATGACTGGCCTCCTACATTTTCTAGATTTCTCTAATCTTTTCTAGATCTTTCTGTATCTCTCTAATGATGTTTGTGATAGTACTTCCTTGCGGGAATTCTTCATTGGTAAGATATCATAGTCTTCTCACACTTACCATATACCTCTCTATTGGCCTCTAGTTGATTCTTAACTTTAATTCTTCAGAGATTTTGGCATTCCTTGATTTTCAGTCATTCAATATTACTAGAAGAAGACTGATGTGAAAAAGATAGGTTTTTGTTTCAGGGAGAAGCTTGTGTTCTTGAAAGTACCTTGCAGTTTCCAAATGCAATCCAGTACACTTTCCTCCTCCTTTCCAACTCCAGGCTCGCTGCCTGTATATGTTGTCTGTCTAGGACTTACACTGACAGATCAGTTCTGCGGATTTTCCACCCATTAGCCACAGTCTGTGCCAAAGTCTGGACGATAGACATGCTTCATCCATTTGGTTTTTCCCATGTATATAGTTAGAAAATGACAAACCACTCCAGTATCTCTGACAAGAAAACCCTAAGTGGGGTCATGAAGAATTAGACATGACCGAAAACAACTCAACAGCAACAAAAACAGTTAGGCCAGGTTTTTTGAATGATCATGGATCCCGTTTAGGAGACCATAGTATTCTGGAACTCAAAACATACAGCAATAATATGTACCAGCATACTGAGTTTGCAAACTGGAGTATCTGGAGGCCTTCATAGGATCATTGATTTAGACCTGGACAGGACCTTAGCAGGACGGGTTATCTAGTCCAGCCCCATCATTTTATAGATGAGGAACTGAGGCCCAGAGAGGTTCAGTGACATGACCCAAATCACACAGGTAGAAAGTGCCAAAGCTAGGAATCGATCCTAGATCCTACATCTGAACCCAAGTCCAACACTCTTTTCACTTTGCCACTTTACTCTCTATAGGCAATCCCACTTTTCTGTTTGGACCGTGCCAGATAGCCTCAATGACAGGGACAAACGTCTTTGGCAAGAATCCCATTTTCCTTTTTTATACCTTGTTTGATGTTAATCATCAGAGGGTCACCAAATAAAGTTGTCTCTATTGTTAATGATTTTGAAGGCATCTTGAATTATTTTGACATATTGTTAGGGGAGAGGTTATAAGTATTTTGTTTTACTGAACCGAAAGCTTTTTTATAGTTGGAAAATAGTAAACAATGGAACTTTTTGTTTTCTATGCTTTTGAGTTAATAGTGTGACTGTAAAGATATCTTCTATGGAATAACATTTGCAAAAGTCTACTATTCCTTTTACATACATTCTTCAAGGGTGAGCTTGATACTAGTACAGATTATTCTCAGAAAAATTTTGAAAATATAGGAAATTAGGCACATAGGATTATAATTTTTTATATTTTCTAGATTGATTTTTTTTGGAGGGGGGGTAATAAAAAGGTCTTAGTGTTTTTTCACATCTTTGGTATCTTTGCCTCTTTCAGTCCAAATATGATGGCTCCACTGTTACTGATGGGGAGTTTGTTTTAGAAATCTTTATAGATTTTTCCCCCTATTTTTCATCTGTTTATTGTGCTCTTAACAGTTTTATCTTTAAATGTCCTCAGGATTATATGGCTTACTTGTATCTCTTGCCAGGCTTTTTGTAGTATACCTAATATACTATGTATTGCTATAGGTTTTTTTTTTTAGGTTAAAATGAAATCTGCCCTCCTCACCTACTGATTGTTTCCATCAATCCATAATAGAATTTTTTTTTTTAACAATTCTTGATAATAGATTAAGAGCAGATTAGTCTTGATCTTTCCTTTCCTAATTTTGTGATCTCTGTAGAATATGTATATGGGTAGAAAAATGTGATTTTTCAATTCAACAAACATTATTAAATGTCTATTGTGTACCAGGCTTTGGGAATATCAGAGAATATTAAATAGCTCCTGCCCTTTGGGAGCTAATTTGAGGAGAGACAGAATACTCACAGCTTGAGGAAAGCATGGGAAAAGCTTCTTAGAGGAGTTGATGTCCCAGCTAAACCTTGAAGGAAGTTAAGGATCTCAGAGGTGGTGGGGAGAACCTATTTTCCAGGACTGAGAATAGCCTGTGGGATGGTACTGAAACAGGAGGTGAAATACCTTATTGTTGACATTAGCTGGAAAAGAGCAAGGGAGAGCAGAGGCTAGTTCCTTGGAAACCCCAAACAAGTGGTAGACATTCATTAGTACATAATCAATCCCGAGTGTCTCTAGAGGGAAGCCTCAAGTAACATGCTGTTATGCTATCATAGGGGGCCAGCTTAAGCTAAGGTAATGAAAATTTTCTTGTTTTACCTTTTAAAAGAGCCATTCTTTCACTTCCAAATGGTAGATTTATTTCTTTTCAATCATACGTTACCCAGAAGCAATTTGAATTTTTGCTCTTAGCTTTCATTTGATTTTTTTTTCACTTTTATTTTAGGAGTTTTTAAGAAGGTAACAGGTGGGTTGCATAAACTAAATCCCATTTCTCAAATCAAAAAGAAAATTTAAAAAAATACAGGAAAAATCTCAAATAGTCATAGAACAGATCTCAATGACCATATTTAATTGTATATACACATACACGTACAGGAAAATATTTGCTTTGAGCTTTTACCTTTTGCTCATATTTTGAGAAGACCAGTATGTTTGTAACTCAGAATAAAAAAATTTGAACACATTCATTGTAATGTAAATGCATTTTCTTGAAAATTTGTCTCAGTGCATCAGATTCGGCCGTGTGGGTTATCAGAGTTAATTGTTGTTTGAGAGATACTGGGCCAAAGATGACAGCCCTGGCTACTTGGTGTAGTGGTAGAAAGCCAAAGATGACCTTTTCCTGTATAAATTTTACCTGAGGTCAGCCCTGGAGCTCATTCCTAAAGAAAGAAGCTCAGCTATGAGAGAGGACAACTGAAAGGGGGTGAGGATTATATAAGAGGTACTTCATCCCTGAGTGTGGGCTCTATTCAGAGAAGCAGAGGGGCTCTCCTAAAACCTAAGGGTTGTACAAACAGTGGAAATGGACGCATCCCTGTCATGTGGCTGAAACTCCATAATCACTAGGAGAGCTACTGCTCTGTTAGAATATCCATGGCAGGGGAATTGGAGAGGTCAGTGCTCCTTCATGGAATGTCACCAATGTAAACACTTATCTAAGTTCTAAATACCTATATTTTTCCAAGTTCTGTTTGACTATTTCATACCACACATTTGAAATCATATGTGCTTTCCAAGTGAAGAACTTATATGGTAGAAGGACCCTTAAGAAGTCATTAAGCACCCAACCACGCGAAATAGGGGATTAAAATTTGAACAGATGGCTCAGTGGATAGAGCACTGGGCCTGGAATCAAGAAGACCTGAATTCAGTCTGGCTTCAGACTTTTACTAGCTCTGTGACCCTGGGCAAGACCTTGGTTTGCCTTAATCTGCTAGAGAAGGAAATGACAAACCACTCCAGTATCTTTGCCAAGAAAACCCCATATAGGGGTCATGAAGAGTTGGACATGATTGAACAACTAAACAGCAACAAAAGATCTCTAGAGACGAGGACTAAGTCAACTTTGATTATACAGCTTAGTGCCTTCCTTTCCTTCATATTATTATGTCTTGGTGTAACTGAAGATAAAGGGAAATTATCTAGAAAGGTTAAAAACTAAACATCTCTTTCATTTTTAAATGTCCTTTTACATCAACAAATTTCAATGGGCTTTGAGAATGCCTCTTCAAATATTTGATTTAACTTATTGGCAACAATTTCTTTTTAAGAAAGCTTAACTCCCTGGAGATTTTTGCACTTAAGTCAATTGAAGTCCTTGGATATTAACTGATATAACATAGTTCATGTCATTGCACAGCTGTTAATCACCTTGTAGCCTTTTCTTCTAGTTTACTTCTGTAATCTTTCATCTGATGCTTTGTTTTATGTGAACTAGGACTGGCCTAGCAATACTAAAGAAGGGGGAAGCCAGAGAAGAGTATATTCAAGAGCAGCGGCCTGACAACCCTTGGGAATCCCAGAGATCCTTTCAGGGAGTCTATGGGGTCAAAACTATTTTCATAATAATACTGAGTAAGGACTAATTATTAAATATTGATAACTATAACCCACATAAACAAAAGCTCTTTTAGGAGTTCTCAATAATTTTTAAGAGTGTAAATGAATCCTAAGACCAAAAAATTTGAGAACCACTGTTCAAGAGGGAGCAACCTAATAGGGACCTAGCCTCAAGTGAGTATCCTCTCTCTCCTCTTGAATATGGCAGAAAGTGGACATAGTAACAAAGTTGTTATTTCTTGGGACAGTCACCAATTTTTTGCTCTGTTTTTTAGACCCAAAGTAGACCAATTTCAAGATGAATGGATTTTGCCTTTCATATGTCAAACTTTTATTAACATATTCCAGTATCATGTTGAGATTTTAAAAGTAATTGCAGTATGATGCAAATACATTCTGCTTAGGGCCCAATTCTATAGCTTCCCTTCTGCCTTTTTTCTGCCACACTACCTTTTGACCAATGGTGCCGCCTCAGTCTGGTTTCCAGACTACTGGGTAAGGAATAAAAATAGCCTGTCCTGGCTTGATATGTCCATGGTAAAGTTATCTCTATTAGATATTAGCTATCACTGTCTTGTTTTTCAAATGAGTTTGAAATGCAAAAAATTGTATCGACATGTTCATGCTCATTCATTGAATTAATTTTTTTGTGTGAATTTATTTTGTTTGAGATTTCTTTCCCACCCAACCCCCCTCGTACTGTTAGCATTTGGAATTTAAAATGTTAAGTTTTATTTGGAGATACTTTAATTCTTTTTTTTTTGCCTCTCAAACCCATTTTCACTTTTTTCCTCATCAATTTTATTCATCAATTTCCCCATCAGTTCCTCATCTTATTCACCTTGGCCTTTACTTGTAACTATCTGAATGGTTTCCATTAATGTCTCTTGACATGTCTTGTCTGTCACTGCTATGCAAATAAGCCTCAATTTCAATTTTAATGAATTTTTGAAAATCCTTCCACGCAATTAAAGGATTACTTATTGGCCAATTTCTCTTGTTAATTTTTAAAAAATTAAATTTTTTCCCCAATTACATGTGAAAACAATTTTCAACACTCATTTTTAAAACTGAGTTCCAAATTCTCTCCCTCCTTCCCCACCCTCTTCATTGAGAAGGCAAGCAATTTGATATGAGTTATACCTGCGTAATCATGCAAAACATATTTCTGTATTAGTCATGTTGTAAAAGAAAACATAGACCAAAATAAAAAACCAAGAAAAATAAAGAAAGTCAAAAAAAGGTATGCTTCCATCTGTATTCAGATTCCATCAGTTCTTTCTCTGAGGATGGATGGCATTTGTCATGATAAGTCCTTTAGAGTTGTCTTGCATTACTGTATTGCTTAGAATAGCTAAGTCATTCACAGCTGATCATTTTACAGGATTGCTGTTACGGTGTGCAGTGTTCTCCTGGTTCTACTCATTTCACTTTGTATCAGTTCATGTAAGTCTCTAAAGGTTTTTCTGAGAGCATTTAGCTTATCATTTCGTATAGCACAATAGTATTCCACCACAATCATATGCCACAAATTGTTCAGTCTTTCCCTAATTGATGGGCATCCCCTTAATTTTCGATTCTTTGCCACCAGAAAAGAGCTGCTATTAATATTTGGGCATAGTTCCAAATTGCTTTACATAATGGTTGAATCAGTTCACGACTCTACCAACAGTGCATTAGTGTCTCTATTTTCCTACATCCCTACCAATATTTATCATTCCCCTTTTCTGTCCTATTAGCCAATCTAATAGGTGTGAGGTAGTACCTCAGAATTGTTTTAATTTGCATTTCTCTAATCGGTAGTAATTTAGAGCATTTTGTTCATATAGCTATAGATAGCTTCGATTCCTTCATCTGAAAACTTCATATTTTTTGATCATTTGTCAATTGGGGAATGGCTCCTATTTTTATAAATTTGACTCATTTCTCTATATATTTGAGAGATGAGGCCTTTATCAGAGAAACTTGCTTCAAAAATTTTTCACAGTTATGATTGCTAACTGTATTTCCCTCCCTCCTATTTATTATATTCTCTCCTTCCTTTCACCCTGTCCCTCCTCAAAAGTATTTTGCTTCTGACTATTGCCTCCCCCAATTCTCCCTCCTCTCTATGAGCACCCACACCCCTTCTCTTATCCTCTTCTCCTTCTACTTTCCTGTAGGATAAGATAGATTTCTAGACCCAATTGAGTGTGTGTGTTATTCCCTTTTTGAGCCAATTCTGATGAAAGTCAGGTTCAAGAGTTCCCTGCCACCTCCCCCATTTTCTCCACAGTACTAGTTCTTTCTTGCCTCTTCTATGTGAGATAATTTACCCCATTCTACCTCTCCCTTTCCCTTTCTCCCAGTGCATTCCTCTTTCTCACCCCTTAATTTTATTTTTAAAGATATCATCCTATCATATTCAGCTCACACCTGTGCCTTCTGTCTATAAAGACACTCCTTCTAACTGCCCTGGTAATAAGAAAGTTCATATAAGTTACAAGTATCATCTTCCCATGTAGGAATGTAAACAGCTTAACTTTATTTAGTCCCTCATGAGTTCCCTTTCCTGTTTACCTTTCTATGCTTCTTTTGAGTCTTGTATTTGGAAGTCATACTTTCTATTCGACTCTAATCTTTTCATTAGGAATGTTTGAAAGTCCTCTATTACATCGAATGTTCATTTTTCCCTCTGAAGGATTATACTCCATTTTGCTGGGTAGGTGATTCTTAGTTGTAATCCTAGCTTCTTTGCCTTCCAGAATATCATATTCCAAGCCCTCTGATTCTTTAATGTAGAAGTTGCCAAATCTTGTGTTATCCTGACTGTGGCTCCACTGTACTTGAATTGTTTCTTTCTGGCTGCTTGCAGTATTTTTTCCTTAACCTGGGAAGTCTGGGATTTAGCTATAATATTCCTGGGAGTTTTCATTTTGGAATCTCTTTCAGGAGGTGATCGATGGGTTCTTTCGATTTCTATTTTACCCTCTGGTTCTAGAATATCAGGGCGGTTTTCCTTCATAATTTCTTGAAAGATGATGTCTAGGTTCTTTTTTTGATCTTGGCTTTCAGGAAGTACAATAATTTTTAAATTATCTCTCTTGGACCTGTTTTCCAGGTCAGCTGTTTTTCTAATAAGGTATTTCACATTGTCTTCTATATTTTCATTCTTTTGGGTTTTTTTTAATTGTTTCTTGATGTCTCATAGAGTCATTAGCCTCCACTTGCTTAATTCTAATTTTTAAGTAATCATTTTCTTAATTTTTTAAAAAATTAATTTGTTTATTTTTAGTTTTCAACAATCACTTCCATAAGCTTTTGAGTTTTAAATTTTCTCCCTCTCTCTCCCCACCTCCTTCCCCAAGATGTCGTGCAATCTGATATAGACTCTATGTATACATTCCTATTAATCATATTTTCACATTAGTCATGTTATAAAGAAGAATTAGAACCAATAGAAAGAGGAAACAAAATAAAACAGAAGGGAAAAAAAGCAAATAGCGTGCTTCGATCTGCATTCAAACTCCATAGGTCTTTCTCTGAATGTGGATAGCATTTTCCATCGTGACTTTTGGAGATGTGTTAGAAAGGAATTATTTTTTTCAGTGAGGTTTTGTACCTCCTTTTCCATTTGGCCGATTCTGCTTTTGAAGGCATTCTTCTCCTCATTGGATTTTTGTACCTCATTTACTATTTGGCCTATTTTAAGGTATTATTTTCTTCAGTATTTTTTTTTGTGCCTCCTGTACCAAGCTGTTGACTCTTTTTTCATGATTTTGTTATATCACTGTCATTTCTCTTCCCAATTTTTCCTCTACCTCCCCTACGTTGATTTTCAGGATCTTTTTTGAGCTCTTCTGTGGCCTGAGACCAATTCGTATCTGGCTTTGGATGTAGGAGCTTTGATTTGTTATCGTCTTCTGAGTGTGTGTTTTGATAAACTTCCTTGTAACCATAGTAACTTTCTATGGTCAGAACTTTTTTCTGCTGTTTGCTTATTTTTCTAGCCTATTTCTTGTCTTTTAACCCTTTGCTAAAGTGGGACTCTGCTTCTAGGGTGCAGGGCGTACTGTCTCAAGCTTCAGGTTTTTTTGTGCAGCTGTTTTCAGAGATACTTCTAGGGACCTGTAAGTTTTCAGTTTTTCCAAGGTAGTATGATCTAAGGAGAGATGTGTTTACTACTGTTCTGGCCTATGCTCTCATCTGTGACTGACCACAAGCACTCTTTTCTGCCTTGTAACTGTGAGGAGGGACCCTGCTCCACTGCAGCTGCAAGCTCTGAGGTACTAGTGTTTTTCCTTGCCCTGGGACTGCCACCCAGGCCTGCACCTTAGATCTGAGTATGGGCAAAGCAACAGAGCCCTTCCCTCAGTGCCAGCAAAGAGACCCCTACCATCTGTCGTCTGAGAGCTCCAGAAGTAGCTGCTGCAGCTGCTGATTCATTCACTCCCAAGGCATGTTCCTGGTTTGCTGGGGCCTGGTCTGCCTGCACTGGACCATGCTCCACTCTCACTCTCATGTGACAGACCTTTCCTGCCAAACTTTTAAGTTGTCTTGGGCTGCAAAATTGTTTCACCCTATAACTTTTGTGGGTTCTGCCACTCCAGGATTTGTTTTAGGGCATTAGTTAAAGGTCTTTGCAGGGATTTTGTGGGAGAGCTCAAGTCCCTGCCTTCTCTCTACCATCTTGACTCCTCCCTCCTGAATTAATTTTTAAAAGGGAAAAGAATCATAGGACTGGAAGGTATGTTGAAAAGTCAGGAAGATACGAGTTCAAATCCAGCCTTAAACACTTAGTGGCTATGTAACTCTGAGCAAATCCCTTAACCTCTGCCTCATCCCCCAAATCTAATTGGTTGCCAAGGCCTGTCAAGTTAAACTTCGTAACAGTGCTCAAATATGCCCCTTCCTCTACGATGGTTCTGCCACCACCCTGTTGTAAGCCCTCATTTCCTCATGCCAGCACTATTACAATAGCCTTCTGTTTGGTCTGCCTGCTACAAGTCTCACCCCACTCAGGTCAATATTTGACCCAGTGATTTTCCTAAAGTGCAGGTCCAACCATGACACTTCTCTACTTGATAACGCCAGTGGTTCCCTGTCATATCACCCCCAGCATCAAATAGAAAATCCTCTGTAAGGTGTTCGCCCTAGGCTCCACCTCCTCCCTTTCCAGTCTTCTTATACCTTATATTCTCTCCCTACCCCCGGCCCCCACCACTCCTCCTCTACCTAGTGACACTGGCTTCCTTGCTGTATCTTGAACAAGACACTGTATTTCCTAACTCTGGGCGTTTTCACTGATTGTGTCCCATCCCTGGAATACTTTCCGTTCTCATCTCTACCTTCTAACTTCCTTTCAGTCCCAGCTAAAATTTCACTTTCTACAGGAAACTTTTCCCAATCCATCTTAATTTTAGTACCTTCCTTCTGTTGATTATTTCCTGTTTATCCTGTGTATATAGTTTGTTTGTTCATAGTGGTTTGCTTATTGTCTCTATCATTAGATTGTGAGTTTCTGAAGGGCAGGGGCTGTCTTTTGTTTTCTTTGAATCTTCAGTGCCTAGTACAGTGGCTGGCACATAGTAAGCACTTAATAAATGTTTATTGATTGACTAACTCAGTTTCTTCAACTGTAAAATGGGGATAAAAATAGCATCTATTGTTGTGAGGATCAAACAAGATGATATTTGTAAAGCACTTAACATAGAGCTTGGCACATGGTAATTGCCTAATAAATTCTTGTTCCCTTCCCTTTCACACCACATGTTTTAGGATTCCAATCTAACTTTCCCTTCTCTATTAGGGTTTGACGTGCCACAGCCAGCAGGCCAGATACTAGACCCTCCCCCATTCTTGTAGACCTGCGAGCTAAGAATGGTTTCTTATCTGGCAGTGGTAGAAAAATGGGATTGGAGTTGGTCCTCAGGCTGTAGTGTGCTAACTCCTGTTCTATAGCATAATACCTCTGGAAATCTCATTATTTTATGACCATACTTTAGAATTATAGGAAGCTAGATGTCATCTAGTCACATCAGTCTATCTTCCAGATGAGATGACTGAAGCTCAGGCAGTTTAGGTGACTTGCTCAAAGTTACACTAGTAGTAAATTGCAGAACCAGGATTCAAATTCAGGTTTTCTGATTCTATACCTTTGATAACAGCTGTATGTTTTACCTTACTTATTTTTATATAAATAAATTTAAATATGCACTAAATACTCTACACAATTAATTTTTATACATTTTACCTTACTATGGATTCTCCATTATTATCTGGGTGCTATAAATTCCATATAGTTCAGGAAGAGATTATACATTTGAAGGAATATATTGTAGAAGGAACGTATTTTCTGTTTCATAACAGTTTTAATATACCAAATACTGTTTTATTTGGCTGATTAGCTGTCTCTGAAAACTTCAGTCGAGTTATAAGATTACAGATTAAATCTATACTCATCTTTTCTTCTCATTTTGGATTTTAGTGGGTAATGGAAAATAAATAACAAATCAAAGCCACGAGTCTTAAATTTTTAGTTGAAAAATATATATTTTTCAGTTGATAAAGAGTTCAAAAGTCTTTTTGGAGTAGTAAATGCCAGGTTCTAATACTGGTATATCAAGAGCTCCTTTAATTATAAAGAATCTTTTATTTATCAATTCTTTGTTCCTGTTTTTACAAAATTCTTATCCATAAAGTTTATCCCAAGATGTTTGTCCTTTTTTTTATTAATACTGAACATAAAAACAATGAAAGTGCACATGTAACTTAACTGTAATCTTTGTCTTTGTGTAAAGGATTACTCAACATGGCTTCTAAAGAGGTTGCTGCTGTAAGGCAAGCAATGGCTTCTCAGTGAACACTCCTCAAAAAGGGCCATTTTGTCCAAAGGATACAGTGTATTTTTTAAGTTGATGTTCTATAATGAGCCATTAGAATTCAATTTGTTACACTTATTCATAGCTAATCTAAATTTCTTCTTATTTTTGTTTTTAATATTTTTAGTATTAAGTACTGAGAGAAGGGCTAGAAAAAATATATCCTTAATATGTTGGTAGAGAATACAGTATCATCTTTTAAAGGTATTTTTTCTATGAAAATGATTAATATTTTGATTGACTTGAAATTCAAATGGGAATAATATACATAGTTCTACGTACTTAATAGCTATGTAAGATATTTTAAGCAAATTCACTAATTCTTGGATTTTAGAGCACTTGCAAAATCAACTAGTACCTGAAAATTTTCCTATGAGTCCAGCACAATACGTTGCTAATTTACCAAGGAAGGTTTTCTGGGCCTATTATTATTGGAAATCCACACTTAGCAACAGCTATATCTATAATGTCCCCTTCACTTTTATAATGACTCATATTAGTATGTATTCTTGAGTCTTAACCAGTCCCTGATTGCTCTTGGATGAAGTAAATTAATTCTAATACTTTAAGAGGAAAATAGGCATGGATTACTATGCTTAATAAATTTGGTTGGATTCTAAGACCACATTTTGAGTTAGCATTCAGACAAGAGATAGAGACTGTTTTCATTGCTGAGATTTAATTTTCTCGTAAATCATCTTAGTGGACTTGAATAAATATGGAATTTTATTTTTTCTGGCATTGTTGGTTCTAATATTTTTTGAACTTTGCTAGTTTTACTGTCTTTATATTTTTAAACAGCTGAAATAAAATAGAATACCCTTAAAGAAGGTTTCCAATGATATTGCATCTTTTTCTGCTATTTTCTAAGTTTTTTTTTTGTTACTGTGATCATAATTTTGTGGACATCATACTCAGTGAATCTGATTTTTTCATAATGTTTTTCATGACTTTTGAGGATATTGGAAAGCTTTTGAATGAAAATGTCACCTTTATGTAATATGCTAAGTAGCCTAGAAAACAATTCTGATGAACAGAATAAGACATAAAGATACTTCTTTATATACTATCAATATCTTTTTTTAAAAATAGTTTCTTTAAACAATTTTTTACAAACCAGAAAAGCTATTAAAAACCTCTAATAAAAACTAGACGCTTATTTTTGTGCTAATACTAATTACTGATAATACATGCTTATGTTTGTCATTCATTATATGGAGCTGTACCAATCAGTGGATGACTGAGTCTCAAGCACTTACACATGTAAATTAACTATTAGATTTTTTTCCTTTTTACTTAAGTGAGTCATAATGGAAAGCAACTCTAGGTCATAAAAAATCTTTTCTCTTAAATGCTAATGAAATTTCTCCATTCTCTCCATTAGCAGACTACCCTTATTGGTAATTTGTAGCCTTCTCTTTTGTTCCTGGTGGTAATGAATGCTGGGTACTGAAAAAGCCTGAGCTACAGAATGCCTTGACAATTGTCTTCTGCTTACTTATACTGTAAAATTGCTGCTCCCTAGCCGAGCTGTGTAAGTAAGGGTACAAGATCAAAAGAGTATAAATTGGCACCCAAGAAGACAAAGTGACTCTTGCTTTATTAATTAGCTATAGCTTTCACAAGTTAATTCACTAGATCAAGGCAGACAGATCAAAATTCTGTAACATAAAACACCAAATTTTAACTCGGAAAAAAAGCCTCTTATTCATTGTTTTTCTCAACCTTTTAAATTTAAACCTTTACTGCAGTATAAGCTAAATGTTGTTTCTTTTTTCTAACCCTTGGGACACAAACCTATTTCCATTAAAAAAAAAAAATACACACACTTACTGTGGTAGTCATGAACAATTTTACAGGTTCTAACTGGGTAACTTTTAATTGACAATTCTTTTTGAAAAGTCAGTACCCAAAATTGTGTATCAGGAGTCCAATTAAAAACACACTTGCTTCTAAAATTTGCAGGCATGTTCTGTCCTCTCATCAGAAATGCCACTGGTGTTTAAGCATTTGAAAAGGACCTTCTATGGGAGTGTTTTTGCGGAAGCTAAATTTGACAGTGATCCTAAGCTCCAAATTAAATAATGAGAGCACCACTTTCCTTTTCATCTTAGAGGGTTTTTGAGAACACTTTGCAAGTTCCTGATGTCTTAATAACTTAGGGAGCCTTCAGGAGACTCTCGTTAGTTAATATGTTTTAAAGTTGTAGCCTGAGAAAGAAGAAATAAAAAAGCCTCCTCCATATGTCTCCCCCAAACCTTTTGCTGTTGTTTTTGCCATAGGCTAGTTGCAGTCCGAAGGAAGTTATAAATTTATAAGTATCTTGATTGCTGTAGACCTCATTTATTAAAAAACATGACAACTCCATAGAAAAAGATTATTTAGGCCTCCATCTAATTATACCTTTTTTTTTAACAGCTGTGCTTAAAGCATATTAGATTCTGAAGGGTTTAGGTTTTAGATTTTAAAAATAATTTATTACATGTTTTGTCCTTAATAGATGCTTTTATTTTTAACTATTTAATGGAATTCTATTAGTCTTTAGGCTAACTTGGTTAAAACAGGATTGTGTGGGCATAACTCCAATGATCATAGTAAAGGTTTGAAAAATTTATTAAGACTATTCAAAATGTCCTCATAAAAGAATATCACAAGTTATCATTAAACTAGATTATCTAAAATCTGTTAGTTTGAAGAGTTTAATGAATGGCCCTTCAAAGTTTGAATGATTCTTAACTGTACTGTTACTTTTAAGGTTAATATATTAACCTTAACCTGAACAAAAAGATAATAAGTAATAGAATTATGTGTTTTAAATCCTTTTAAAACATTATAATTAAGCTTATTTTTTACACTGGAATTTTTTTTTTTAACGTTTTTCAGAAAAGAGCCGTAATGTGTCTAACTCTATAATCTTAGCTCAAGGAAATAATTTGAACATTTGTAGTTTTTGTCAGATTTTTTTTTTGTAACATTAACTGTAGCAACCAATTCTCTAATTTTTTTTTTAGAGAGAATATTTGTGTTTACAAGGTTATAAGAGGCTGGCTATGCTGGAAGTGACTGCAGTGCCTTTTGATTATTCATGGACAGTAATAGAAGGCACTTAAAAAGAACAATGAAATTGCTTATTTTTGTGATGGGCCATCTGTTGAATTGTTTTGTGCAACAATTGCACAATAGTATCTATGTCATATCATTCTATTTTCAACAGCAGCTGATTATGTCTAGCTGGCTACTTGTCCTTATTTCTAAAGTCCCGTGACCATTGGAAGTCACCTTTCTGGGAACCTTTGCTAGAAAGGTAATAGAAATGTAAAACAGCCGGTGTGGTTTTTTTTTTCTTTTCATTCTTTTTTTTTTTTCCTATGTTGCTTCTAATTAGTTAGGTTTCCTAAATGTTTAGGATGATTTTCTGTAGTTCCCACCTGTAGTTGTATAGTAGAAGTTAACAGGGAATCATTTGGTAATTTGGGTAGAAATGTTGGGCCTGCAATAAAGAGGAAACAGGTTTTAAAAGACTGCCGCTCTACAGACTTCCATGCTTATTAATTATCTACCCTTTTCTTCACGGTGATAATTAGAATCATTCTCCAGGATTTTACTTTCAGCCTTTAGGAAAGAAAAAAAATGGAACTATTAGCAAATTTGTTAGAGCAGAAATGAAATCAAGATCAAACAAATGTGTTGTTGTCCATAGGTCACTGACATTGCTGATGCCATGATTCTGAAACAGCTTTTTGAAAATCTGTTCAAAAATGGGGTCGTCGTTGTGGCAACATCCAACAGGCCACCTGAAGGTAAAAACAGAAATTGTGCCAGTATTATCCAATTAGGTGGACACACTAACGAGCTTTTACTGGTGGTTTTGTTTGTCATTGGTTTTGTGTCTTGCGCTTAAGGGCTACCAATCCAGTAGGGTGTGTGAATTTTAAAATGTACATATACTCAAAGCAGTTAAACCTAGGAGAATCTCTTATTCCTGATGTACCTGCACACCTTTTATTGATTCTAGAGAATGGTGTCTGTGCAAAAAAAAAAAAATACTCAGGCTTTTCTGTTACTTTAATGGGATATAAAGGAAACTTGTTAAGAAGACCACATTCCATATGATGCCTTCATAAAGGACTTGGAGCTAGTTTGTAGTACCTAGGTGGCAATGCTTGATTTAATTTATTTTTTCTAAAAAGCACCTATCACCACCTGCAGCTGAACTCTTTGCCAATGATACATCTGCCCTCAGACCAGTCTCCCCTCTGCCATAACTAATGCATCTAGATTGGAGGCCCTGACAGCTGCAGTTTCCACCCTTAGGTTCATCCCTAGTCAGAAGGCTGAAACTGTTGCTGGAAGACCTGTTTCCCAATCTCAAGTCATCTGGCCTAGGATGTCCCCAAACTCTGACTTCACCTATTTCTGTTAATACTTTGACTACCGTACAAGCAAGAGCAGGTGGGGAGCAGGGGAAAAATTGGGAGGGGTCAGTTTGGTGAGGGTGAATGCCACTACCCAGGAAGCAACCGAGCAACTTCACCAACACTGTTGTTCTGGGAGGAAGGAATGAAGGGAGGTATCCAAAGGGAGTTAATATGAAGTTGCAAAGACAGTGACCTTCAGAAACTATGGCTTTAAAAGTAGACTTCCTTTCTCTGAAGTAATCATTGCCATCCCCTCCTCTCACCAGGATACTTCTTTTGGTGACTGTCTTTTCACTACTCTAATGGTAGGGGAGAGAAGATACCCTTCTTAAGTTCCCAGGGATCTGGACCACCCAAGACTCCCTCATCTGGAAAAATAAGTTGAAAAAAGAGGCAAAAGGATAAGGAAGAGAAAGGAAAAAAAATCCCTAGGAACAAGAATAAAAGAAAAATAGAACTTATCTAATTGAGTAAATAAAAGAAAAAACTAACACAATGATTTCTTCAATATAGGAGAGTCAAAAGGTAGAATGAAAGTAGAAATGGGTACTAAAACATCACTAAAAATGATGTAAAAATACAAAAGGAAAAAATAAGTTGGATCATAAATGCATCAAAGCAATTAAAGTCAGTTTCTTATTTTTTAAAAAAGGGAGAGAGAGTAGAGGAGATGGAAGGGGTGAAATAATGAATGAAAATTCAAAGGAACATAGAAGAGCCAAAGGCATCAATAAAGATAGAAAGTATCAATATATGTAGTCACAGCAAAGATCACCGAACTGACAATAAATTTGAAAAACAAACTCAGAATGTAGCAGAACTTTAAAAGCAAATAATGGATATGTGTGATAAAATAATAGGCTTGTCAGACAAAAAAAATTGAACGTTAGGTTAATTGAGATTCCGGAAGGTAACAACAGAAAAATGGACTCCATGTTTGAGCAACTAATTGGACAAAACTTCCTGGAATGGTGATTCTGTCGATGCATAGAATGTATGGGACCTCAGTATAGAGAAATTCAAAATACAAGTTCCTAAAGTCGCATAATCATTAAATTTCAACATTACAAAGATAAGGAATCTCTCAAATGATAAAAAAGGAAAAAGATTATGTCTGAGAAAACACCAATTAAAATGTCATCAAATTTGCCTGCAGCTTAAAAAAGATGACAAAGCTGGACAAAAATATGCACAAATCTATATCCTGCAATTTGAGGATATCATTTAAAAATATAACAACATTTTTTGAAAATGTTGAATTTATCATTAAAACTCACAGTTTAAAAGACTGCTACGAGGGATAGTACGGATTCTAGATGAACTGAATAAATCCTTAACAAAAATAAAAATAATAGAGCCTATTATTAACTACATTTAAGACAACAAAGTAAGATAACGTAAACTTTTGTAAAAGAAAAAAAGAACAATCAAATTAGAACTTGAGATAAAAGATGCAAACTACAACTTGTTCAATGACCTGTTTTTACTAAGTTATTTTAGTAAATGCCTTTGTTTTGAGCTAATTGTGTCAAGGTACAGGAGGGTAGGCTCATGAACTATGAATTTTAAAAGAGTGGACCCACAGGGTACCTTGAACCTGGGATTGGTGTTTTCTCACCCTGAAGAGGCTCCAGCCTATGAGTATAAAGTGAGGATAGGGGGAGGGTATGACCTAGAGAATGCTACCCTGTGGGAGGTAGTAGGGTACTTTTCCACTCATATATTTTCCCAGTGACCTTTTTTTTTTCAATCCCAGCCATCCTTGACCTCTCTGCAGAATTTAACACTGTTGATAACCTTCTCCTTTTGAATACTTTCTCCTTTCTAGGTTTTCATGACTGCTCATTCCTGGTTGTCCTTCTGTCTGTCCCCCCATTTCTTAGTGTCTTTTGCTGATTCTTCATCCATGTTATTTCCTTTAACTTTGGGTGTGTCCCAAAGCTCTATCCTGGATACCCTTTTCATTTCACTGTATATTGTATCACTTGGTGATATCAGCTTCCATTGGTTCACTTATCATCTCTCTGCATATGATTTTCAGATCTATATATCCATCCCTAAGGTTTCTCTTGACCTCCAGTCCTGCATCACCAACTGTGTCTTATATATCTTGAACTAGATGTCCTGTAGGCATATCAAATGCAACATGACCACAAGAGATCTCATCTTTCTGCACACTCACCCCGCTTCCAAACTTCCCTGGCACTGTCAAGGATACTACTATCCTCCCAGTCCTCCAGGGCCACTACTGTATTACCACCTTTACTCCTCACTCTCATTCACCCCCATATATCCAATGCATTGCCAAATCTTATCATTCCTACCTTCACAGCATCTCTCATATTTGTCCCTTTTTCTCTACTCATAAAGCTATCACTGTAGTTCAGGCTCTTATCACATCTCACCTAGACTACTGCGATAGCTTTCTTGTTGGCCTCCTTGCCTCAAGTCTTTCCCTAGGCCAAACCATCCTCTCCTCAGCTGCTGAGGTATTTTTTTTCCTAAAGTGTGGGTCTGATCATGAGCCTCTAGAGCTCACTGACTTACTCAGTGAACACTGTTTCCCTGTGTTCTCCAGGATCAAATGTAAAGGCCTCTGTTTGGCATTTAAAGCTTCTTATATCCTGGCCCCTTCCCCGATTTCCTACTTACTCCCTTTCACACACTCTGCAATCCAGCTACCCCGACCTAACTGCTGTTTCCCCATCTATTTCACTCTCCATCTCCCATCTCTGTGTCTCTATACTGGTTGTCCCCTGCTCCTAGACAGCTCCACCCCCTAACTACCTTCTCTTCCTTTCCTTGGCTCAACTCAAATCCTATGAAGATAGTAATCTGAAAAGGGTTAGAAGATTACTATCTTCATTATATCTTCCATGCATCTAGTTATTTACATGTTGTTTCCCTCATTAGAAGGTGAGCTCCTTAAAGACAGGGAATGCGTTTTTGCCTTTTTTTGTATCCTTAACACTTAGCACAATGCCTAGAACATGGTAAACACCTAATAAACTTATATTGATTGACTTACTGAATGGAGGTTGGTCCAGGCAGGGGCAGAAAGGAGAGTGATTTAGCTGTTGGGCATGGCCATGTGTCCTGCTCCATGGTTTCCTTGGAAATTTAACAAGGGCATCGTGGCAGAAGAAGCTACTTAGCTGATGAGGATTTGGGTGAACGGGGCCTGCCCAACACTAGGCCTTAAAACTTGAATGAATTGGTGTGGCCTTGAACCAAATATCATTAACATTCCTCATCAAGTTTAACTCATAAGATGACAGAATCTCAGAGTTGGAAGAGAAATCAAAGGCCTTCTACTCTAAATAAGAATCCATTCCATAAGATCTCTGACTAGTTGTGATCGAAACATAACTTAGAGACCTTGATTAATGAAGAAGTAATTACCTCATGAAACAACACAGTCTTCCTTTGTATACTTCTAATTATTATGCTCTAATTATTATGATGGGCAGCACAGTGGATAGAGTGCCAGATCTGAAGTCATGAGGACTCATCTTCCTGAGTTCAAATCTGGCCTCAGATACTTGCTAGTTGTGTGACCCTGGGCAAGTCACTTAACCCAGTTTGTCTCAGTTTCCTCATTTATCAAATGAGAAGGAAATGGCAAACCACTCTAGTATCTTTGCCAAGAAAATATCAAATGGGGTCACAAAAGTTGGACATGACTAAAATGACTGAACAACAAATTGTTAGGAAGTTTTTTTTTATATCAACCCAAAATTTGCCTTTCTGTAACTTCTTACCATTATTATTATGTACTATTTTGTATTGCTACCTAATTGTTTCTTGAACATAAATCCTATGTTTCCAACCATATCACAGACTTTGAGGAGGGGGCCTAGCTTTTTGACCACCTCAACATTTTAATAGATGTTTAAAATCATAGAGTCATAGAACTTTAGAGTTGGAAGGGCTTGGAGCTCATCTTATCCAACTTCCCACTTAACTCACTAATTCCTTCTATAATATCCTTGACAGTTGATCATCCTGTCTCACCTTAAAAATTTCCATTTAAGAAGAACTCAATGACTAATGAGTCATTCCTTTCTATTTTGGGGCAAGTTAAAGTAACAATATCTTACTTGTATGTCTTTATAGTTACAAAGCAGTTTACAGTAATTTACAGTTCCAGTGACAAAATTCTCCCTCCCCCCCAAAAAAAAACCTCAAGGCAGGTAGTATAAATATTATCTCCACTTTATAGATGAGGAAACTAAGACTCATAGAGATTTAAGGATTTGCTCAAAGTCATAAAACCAATAAGTGGCAGTACCAGGAATTAAACTCAGGTCTTGTGATGCCATATCCAGTGTTCTTTCTACTATGTCTTACCATGATGCCTCAGTTAGAAAGTTCTTACAGTAGAAAGAGCAATAGCTTTGGAATCAGAGGACCTGGATTCAAATCCCACCTCTGATGCTTACTACCTGTGTGACCTTGAACTAATCACTCACCCTCCATGAGCCTCAGTTTCCTCTTCTGTGAAATGGGGGTGGGGGGATTTATTTGCCTCTGAAGCCTCTTCCAGCTCTAGGTCTTTGATTCTGTTATTCTCATATTGAGCTGAATTCCTTCAATGTCCCTTGATATGACATTCTAATAACCTTGTCCAAAAGAAAAATATTGATAGAATTGGATCCTCTTGATATTCACAGAAATACTGAGGTGAGTATTGAGGCAACCACTGATGTACTGATTAATAAGGAAGTAGAAAACTGAATCAAAGAGTCTAAGCATGTACTTTGGGAGATTGGCCAAGAGGATAGTGCCAATATGGCTTGAAGCTCTGGGCCAAACTGAAGCTGTGCCAAGCAGTGATAATGTCCAACTGTGTCTTTGTCGGCTGTGAGACTTGTATCAACTATGGATGATGCATCTTGCTTCTTGAGCAGTTTCATCACAAACAAGGAGGTCCTTGGACACAGCCAATTTATTAGTATTGAAGGGAAACTAGCTAGTGATAATGCCTGCAAAAAGGAATACATAAGAGCAGATGACTCAAGCAGCTGCTCTGTGGTTTGCTGAGGAAGGGTGACCACAAGCAGTGGCTAGAAGAAATATAGTGTGTCCCAAAAGTCTTAGTTCAGTTTTAAGCTGTAATAGTTTTACGCTAGTTGGGACACCTTGTACTTTCAAGTTGCTTGCTAAGTATAACCACTTCTAAAATGATCTTGTGGGTAGCACTCAGAAACAGTGTCGCACTTTGAATATTGAACAAATCTAAGATGTAGTTTTGTAAATAGCAGCAATGATGATAGATCAGAGAAATCATTACAAATACAGTGGAGACTATACTATAGGTCGTTCCTCACTGCTTTTTAGCCTCAGTAGTGAACACAGATAGCAATCACTAAATTTCTTATGCCATAAAATAATCTTTTTCATATGAAGAACAAAAGTATACATGTACATTCTGTTTCTTTACCCTCTGCATATAGTCACTTGCAAAACCTGTTCCCTTTTTTCTTTACTCCATAGCTCAGATTTACTGCCATATGTCTGTGCCATTAAGAAATCTCTTTTTCATGATATGATTACCTTGTACCCAAATTATTGTGATGTCCTTCTTCCTGATTTCCTAGTTTCTCTATACTTTAAACCAGGGGTACTTAACCTGTAGTCTGTGAATTTGTTTTTTGTTCTATTTTGTTCTATAAATATTTTGATAACTATATTTCAATGTAATAGATTTTCTTTATAATATTGTAAACCAAAATCTCTCAGAGAAAACTCTAATTGAAACCTTATCATGGTATATGCATTTTTTTTCTTCCATTTTTATCTTTTAAACTATCACCTGGGCTGGAAATGTAGGGGTTACTCACCGAACTGGTCCTATTCTTACTGGCTCAGAAATTTTGACCTGCTCCATTTTCTGACCTACATCATTTTACTACTCTTTAGGTGACCTGGTGACCCTCTCATTCTTTGGAACTCACCATCTTAATACAAAACTTAGCCCATTGCAGCTCTCCCAATCTCAAGAAGTCCACCAACCTCAGCCTCCCAAGCATCAGGGATTATAAGCATATGCCACCACACCTGACTTCATGATGTAGGCTTAATGCATGGTATGTTTGCTTTAATGAAAATTAAATAAACATTCAAGTAAGATTACTGCAAATTGTTTGAAATGTATTAAAATACATTTGAAGGTTTCAAAATATGCAGCTACTTCAATAATGCTACGGCATACCAGATGAAAAGATTCATTGTTTTTATCAGGCCTTTTCCCAGGCTTTATCCCTTTCAACTTTAATAGCGTTTGATGGTATTGACCATCCTCTGTTTTTTGGAATGCTCTCTCCCCTTTGGGTTTTCATGGCACTGTTTTTTCTTCCTATCTGTCTGACTTTACAGTCTCTTTTGCTGCAACATCATTCCCTATCCCCCCCAATTGAATGTTACCTGACCTGAACATACCCCAGAGATTTGCCCTGGGCTCTCTTCGTTCCTACTCTCATTCTTCTCTTCAGTCCCTATACTTTGTACACTTTCTCTTAGTGATCTCATCAACTCCTATAGGTTCAGTTATAACAATGTAGATAATTCACATATCTATATATTTTACTCTACTTTTTCTCCTGAATTCCATTTCTCATTTCCAGCTGCCTGCTGGACATTTCCATCTGGTTATAGGCATCTCACATTTATTATGTGCCAAGCAGAACTTGTAATCTTTCCCCAAAAATCTTCTCCTCTTCTAAGGTATCTATTTCTTTCACAATTTTTCCATTCAGTCCATATTTAGACCTAGAAGTCACCTTGACTATTCCCTCTCCCTCATCCCCAGTATTCTATAAATTATCAAGTCTTATTTATTCTCCCTCATAGAAGCATAGATTTAGAACTTGAAGTCATGCTAGAGAGACCCTCTTGTCCAAGCCCTTGCCTGCGGGTCACACGGCTAGTAAACATTGCCTCTGTTCCTTTCTTTTCACTGACATGGCTACCATCCCAGTTCAGACCTCTCATCTGGACTATTACAGAAGCTTCTCAATTGATCTCCCAATTTCAGGTCTTCCATGGGTACTTCACACACCTGCCCAAGTGATATTTCCAAAGCTCAGGTCTCACCATGTTACTCCTGTTACAGTCTTCATTGGCTCCATATTGCCCTCTAGCAAAATATATAGACTCCTCTGTGTGGCATTTGAAATGCTTTAAAATCTGCATCCAGCCTTCTTTTCAAGACTTATTACAAATTATTTTTTCATGCACTCTGTAGTCTGGCCAAGCTTACCTCCATACTGTGCCTCACATATGACATTTCATCTTGGGACTCTGCCTTTGCTCAGGCCATCCCCTATTCTTGGAATGGCCTCCTTTCTCATATCCACCTCTTAGAATCCCTACTTTCTTTCAGAGCTTCACTTAAGTACTGCTTCCTCTAGGAGTCTTTTTCCTGATTTTCCCAGCCCTCCTCCCACAATGCTTTGCATTTATTTTGTATATTTTTATACATACATATATATATATGTTCATGTTGGCTCCTCCTATGAATTGTAAGCTCCTGGACAGCAGGAACAATTAAATTTTTGTTTTTGTATCTCCAGTGCTTAGCACATACTGGGTACTTAATAAACGTTTATTGATAAATTGACCTGGATTACACTGAACTTTCTTTGTGGCTTATCAGTTATTTAGGCAGACTCATTTTTTTTGTGTTAAATTATGTTATCATATTCCTATTCAATTGAAACAGACCTAAATAATAGAACTTGGAGATGTGATGTTTTGTTCATTTCTAATTTTTTTACAATATTATTTAATAATTTCTGTCCAAATACACAGTAACCCAACCTATGTTGTATGCTTTACTTAGAATTTATTTGTTCTTTATAAAATAACAAATTTCTTCATTTGCAGGAGATAAATATAGAATAGTCCTATTAGCTGTGCCAAGCAATTTAAACCACCTCTTTTTGTGCCAACATATCTTTCTGAATTGTCAAAATTCAGGGAATGTCAGAAAAGTTAAGGGAAAGAGATAAAATTTAATAGAGATAAATTAATCAGTCTACTGCTAGGCTTATCGATAATTCATAAGTCTGTCAATAATTAAGTGCCCACTCCAGGTGATAGGCAATAGCTATTTTTCTTGAAAAAGTCTTACACTTGCACTCAAAAAGTCACCTCGGCAAAGTACAAGATGTGAGAGGTGTGACTAAACAGCATTTCATCTGAAAAAAAGATCTGGGGGTTTTAGTGGACCACAAGTTCAGTATGGGTCATTCTTGTGATGTGGCAGCCAGGAAAGCTAACATCTGCCTAGGCTACCTTAAGAGAGACAATGTCTAGGCCTAGAGTAGTGACAGCCCCACTAATTCTCTCCTCTGGTCAGACCCCAGCTGAAGTACTGTGTTTAGTTGTAGCTGGCACTTTTTAGAGCATTCAGAGGGATGCTGTCTAAATATCTTTTGAAGGAACTGATAGTGTTTATCCTGGAGAAGACTTATGGGCAACACGACAGCTAACTTCAAGTGTGGAAAGGGCTATTATATGAAAGAGGCATTAGATTGGTTCTGTTCATCTCCAGCGGACAAAACTAGGAACTATGGGTTGAAGTTGCAGAGATGGCAAGTTTGGGCTTCATATAAGGAAAAGCTTACTAACAATTAAAACTGTCTCCAAGTAGATTGGTCAGCTCTGGAGGGTAGTGAGTTCCTCCTTTATTAGAAAACTAAATCATTAGTTGTTAAGATGTTGTAGTGAGGATTCTTGTTCTCAGGTGTATATGGGAGTAGGTGACCTCTGAGGTCTGTTTCAGCTGTAAGACACTAGGAAGCTACCATTACAGTCTCATCATCTTTTCCACTCTTGTGGAAGCCTTTTGCCAGCCATCCCACAACGAGGGCCAGGTTCACCTGTTTGTTATAAGAGGGGAAGAGCACCAGGTACTTCTTTGTCAGTATCCTGCCCACCTTTGCTTCTCACTTCCATTTTGCCTGGATCCCAGATTGTCTCAGCTGCCTTTGTTGTGTCTTCTCATCTTTATCCTTTCTCTTAATTTTTGGCTTTGAATGCCAAACAGCATTTTGTATTTGATCCTGGAGCCAACAGGGAGCCATTGGTGACCTTTGGTCCAATTAGTTGATTGTCTGACTGTATATACCCAGCTGAGTCTGAAATGACTCCAATATAACTTTCCAGACACTTCCTATCTGTTAAAATATAGTCAGTTTTATCTTTTTAGTGATTCCTGCTTACTCTGTCCAGATATTTTGGACTCTGTCCTTGAAGCACATATTTATGATTCACAGACAGTAGCTCACAAGCCAATGGTCTTTGATATCTTGATTCTGAATCAGATTTTCCAACATAATTTTTACTATCTCTTCCTGAGGCCATATTCACTTTGAAGCCAGTGAGTCTCATTGGAATCATGGTATAGTAGAAAGTGCTGGAATTGCCAAGTCCAGAGGACTTGGCTTAAATCATGAATTTGCTCTTTACTACCTGTATGACCTTGAACAAGTCACTTAAAATGCCTGAGCCTTAGTTTCCTGCATTTGTAAAGTGATGGAGTTGGGCCAGGTGAGCTCTGAACTCCTTCTAGTTCCAAATCTGTGGTTTTGTGGAGGGATATATTGGCACAGAAACTGCAGTTATCTTCTTGACCTTCTTATTCAAACTTTTCATGAATGGTATAAAGCAAGGGGAGCAAGTGTGCCATGAAATATTTCTTATTGCATTGGGGCACGAAATGAAACAAACTCTGCCAACTCCTTTATTTCTCCAAGGAGAATCTCTGAGCCTACCTAAAATTTAGATGCAACATCCTTGTCATTTGATTTATGGCCAGAATGTCCACATTAATTTGATTTCGTTCTTTTAATAGTATATGAGCTCATTGGTCATTGAACAAAAATCTCACATTAGAGTATCATCATTAATATTAATGTTTTTATTGTGATGACCATCCTTAGAATAGGTAAGGAAATGTCTTTAATTCAATTCAATTGAAATTCAATAAATATTTATTAAGTGCCTGCTATGTGCCAGGCACTGCGCTTAGCATTAGAAGGATACAAATAAGAAAATGAAAGACTAGTCCTGCTGAGTTTACAATCTAATGGGGGAAGGCAGTACACAAAGGAAGCTAGAAAGGGGAGGGGACTGCCAGGATAGCAGGTACCTGATAGGGGTATAATGTTTCGTGGAGTTGAAGCCAAGCAGAGCCACTGATAGAAAATAGAGAGTTACCTAGAAAGTTCCAGACCCTCTCTAAAGGAAGGCTCTGGGGAGGAGTTTATAGTTCTTCCCTCCAGCCCTCCAATCAGAGGGGAGAGGCAACTGAGAGAGTTGAGAAAGTGTTGAGTATCGAAAAACTGAGTCAGTCTGCATGGCGATGAGATTTCAGATGATCGACTTATCCTGGGGGGCACATGTTGTTCTGTGGAATCAAAACCAAGCAACCCCTGATGGGAAATATCTCCCTCTTTTCATTGACTAGGTTGGGGACTATGGCTACAGTGTTGTATATGCTATCAGACTGGGTTACTCTGTTATTGAATTTTGCTTGACTATTTTTTATTATTACAAGAGAGTGGTAGGGGTGGAGTGGGAAGGATAACTGGGAGTGACTGATTGAAATATAAAAACGAAACATGAATAAAGCTGTTCAAATTAATTAATGTTTATAGATCTTTCATCTCCTTCCCCCTCTACCCCCCACCCCCGCCAACTCTACCATTGTGACATTGGTAGCATAAGGAGACTGCAGAGAACTGAGAGCTATTTTATAACTTTTCTCTTTTTTCAGGGATCACCAGTCAGTCAATAAACATTTATTAAGAGCCTACAATATGCCAGGCACTGTCCTAAGCACTGGTGATACAAAAAGGGGTGAAAGATAGCCCCTGCCCTTAAAGAGCTCACAAATCTAATGGAGGAGACAAGAAGCAAATATATATAAAGCTAGCTATATACAGGATAAATAGAACATAATTAAGAGAGGGAAGTTACTAGAATTAGGAGGGTTGGGAAAGGCTTCCTGTAGGAGATGGGATTTCAGCTGGTACATAAAGGAAGCCAGGGAAGCCAAGGGGCAGAGATGAGGAAGGAGAGCATTCCAAGCATGGGGACAACTAGTGAAAATACCCAGAGCTAGGAGATAGAGTGTCTTGTTCGAGGAACAGCCGGGAGGCCAGTGTCACTGGATTGAGGACTACATGGTGGGGAGTAAGGTATAAGAAGATTGGAAAAGGTAGGAGGGGTCTAGGTTATGAAAGGCTTTGAATGCCATACAGCATTTTGTATTTGATCTTGGAGCTAACAGGGAGCCATTGGAGTTTGAGTAGGGAGGGGTGATGTGGTCAGACCTGTGACTTAGGAAAATCACTTTAGTGACTGAATGGAAGGTAGATTAGAATGGGGAGAAACTTGAGGCTGGCTGACCCACCAACATGCTATTGCAATAGGCCAGGTGTGAAGTGATGAGGGCCTGCATTAGAGTGCTGAGAGGAGAGAAGGGGGTATATTTAAGAGATGTTCCAGAGATGGAATTGACAGGCCTTGGCAACAGCTTGGATATGGGGAGTGAGAGATAGTGAGGAGTCAAGGATATAATTCCTAGGTTGCAGGCCTGAGAGACTTGGAGGATCGTGTTGCCTTCTGTAGTTATTAGGCAAGGTAGGAGATGGAGCAGGTTTATGGAGAAAGGTGAGTTCATTTTTAGACATGTTAAGTTTAAGCTCTCTACTGGATCTCCAGTTTTAGATGTCTAAAAGATAGTTGGAAATTCGAGATTGGTAGATTTGAGAATTGTCCGCATAAGTAATTAAATCCGTGGAAGCTGATGAGATAACCAAATGAAGTAGCAGAGGAGAAGACGACCCAGGAGAGAACCCTGTGGGACATCTATTGTTAGAGAGTGTGATATGGATGAGGATCCAGCAAAGGAGAATGAGAAGGAGCAGTTGGGTAAGTAGGAGAAGAACCAGGAGGGAGTAGTGTCCCAAAACCCTCCCCCCCCCAAAAAAGGAGAGTATCATATAGGAGAGAGTGCACAGCAGTGTCAATGGCTGCAGAGAGGGCCGAAGAATCTGTCACTTAGTAGCCAACGTATTGGTGATGAACCTTTCTTTAAACTTCAGAGATCTATGATTAACTGACAAAATTATAAACAGGATCCAAATTAATATATTTTTCCAATTGATATTTACTGCTGAATCTTTAGCTTTTACATACATATACCACTAAATTTGAAATTTTTGATAAAGATAATTTTAATGACCTTTTACTGATGCCATTCTCAGACCAAGAAGGAAAGTTTCTGCTGCCCCATTCCCATTACTTCTTTTCTATAATCCCTAAAGCCCACTCCTATGTTTCTCCCATTTACTACTGAATTAGTGCTATTTGGGGTCTGTAGGGATCAATGAAGAGATGATTAGTGTCTCCTACACTTTTTACTTCCCATCGATTAGCAATAATAGTTTCTCTAAATGGGTGATTTTGGGGGTAACTCAGTGGACAGTCAACAAGCATTTATTCAGTGCCCACAGCATACTAGGCACTATACTAAGCACTGGGGTTACAAAGAAAGGCAAAAGACCATTCCTGCCCTTAAGGAGCTTACGGTCTAATGGGGAAGACAACATGAAAATGATTATGTACATAAATTGGAGATAATCAACAGAAGGAAGGCAAATTAAGGGAAATTGGGAAATGTGGGATTTTATCTTGGCCATGCACAAAACTTTTGTATCTTAGTAAGATTTATTGAAAGATATTTTAAATAGCTGACTGATCCAGATGAGAAACTGGAGATGAGGGACACTAGGAATCTTCAGGTTTGTGTCTCAAGTTGGGCTTTTGCTAACTACCTGAGTGGTTGTTTGCAGTGTCAGAGAAGCTTTGGTGGGTGGTAGTACCAGAGAGAGCTTCCTAGTTTTCCTCTAATGTAAAGGACAGATACCATCTCTGAAATTTGTTTGTGATGATTCACCATTTCCGCTCACTTTTCAGGGGTCCTTTTGCAATTATTTGTGGGGAAGCAAGGTATTCATTACCTCTGTTCCTAGAGCTACACTTTGGTATCTTCGAGCAGTATAATTGATTAGGGAGCAAAGGGAGGAGAAAAGGAAAGCAATAAAAGTCTGACTCACCCTCATTGGTCCTATTCTCTTGGCATTGTAAAACTTTATTTGTAAACATCCCAAAGCTTAGGGACTCACTGTTCCACACAGATAAAAGTCTTTGAGACTCCGGAGTAGCTTTAACAACAAAAAAATAACAAAGCTACTGTTCTATTTGTTTATAGATGGAATTTCTGACTTAACTCTTAACTTTACTAAATCCCCCTCCAGATTATAAAACAAGATATAGATGCAATAATTAGGTTTACGTTTTTGTTCAGCATTTCATATAACCAAATACTTAATGTCAAAGATAATTCCTTACTTTACAATTAAACCCAGAGACAAAAGAAAATGGTACAATTCTTTAAAGCCAAGAAAGTACCAAACTATTAATTAGGTAAGCTATCAAACATCCTTGGAATGAGGTAAGAGGTGTTTTAGCCTTTTTATAGATGCATAAATAGTGCATTATGAGATGAATTGATTTTCCCAAGGTCACATAGCCAATTAGTGGGAGAATAAGAACTAGAAACTAGCAGGTATTCTAAAGGCTTAGAATATTCCTCTGTACCGATCAATTGCAGTATTATGTCCTCAGTTGTAAGAAGACATATAAAATAGCAGAAACATCACCGGATTTTGAATCAGTTGCCCTGGTTTCAAATCCTGACTCTGCTGCTCATAACCTATATAACATTGGCCAATTCACTTAGCCCCTCTCACTTAGGTATTCCATTCATAAAATGAAGGGATTGGCCTAAGTGGTCTTCAAGGTCTCTTGTAGCTTTAAGTCCTATGAAATAATTCTAAGGCACTTCCTGAATTTCTGTGGTATTTGTGTTGTGGTCCAGGATTTAAGTTTATGCTTCTAATTACTTCTTAAGATTTTTTTTTCTCTGAAGATTGAATTTTAACATATTTCATTCTCCAGTGTGGTTGATGTTTTAACAGAAGAATAAAAGTTGAGAAGTTTTGTGCTTTGACAGCCACCCAAAAACTACATCCTATACAAACTTTGTCATTGTCTTTTCTTAGACCGTATTCATGAAACCCACTTAATTTAGATACGTTGCCCATCTACATGACCACATTGACTCTCTTGCCGTCCCTTTCTACCACTTTCATATTAAATATCTGCATAGAAGAAGAGAAAAAGAAAAAGTTCAAGGGTAGGGGGAGAAGAAAGGGGAAGAAAGCCATTTTAAAACTCTATTGACATCCTTCCCAATAAGCAGACTCAATTTGTTGGAGAATTATGACTTAGCCTAAGATTGAGTAGTTTTATCGTCTAATTATTTTGCAAAGATTTTTGGGATATCAAGAAGACTTTAAATGATGCATAATACCTGATGTGCAAGATGGAAGAAGGAGCCACTGGAGAGTAGTCCTCTAATACCTCAATGTGTAACATAGATTCTTTTCCACCCTTGTTTATATATTTATTTATAGTATTCAACATTTGCTTTTATAAGATTTTGAGTTCTAAATTTTCCCCCCTCCCCAAGCCAGCATGCAATCTGATATAGGCTATACATGTATGATCATACTAAACATATTTCCACATTAGTTATGTTGTGAAAGAAGAATCAGAACAAAAGGGAAAAACCACGAGAAAGAAAACACAAAAAATAACAACAACAAAAAAGAAAATAGTATGTTTCGATCTGCATTCAGACTCCATAGTTCTTTCTCTGGATGTGGATAGCATTTTCCATCATGAGTCTTTTGGAATTGTCTTAATCGTTGCATTGCTCAGAAGAGCTATGTCTGACAAAGTTGGTCATCTCACAATGTGGCTGTTACTGTATACAGTGTTCTCCTGGTTCTACTCACTTCCCTCAGCATCAGTTCATTCAAGTCTTTCCAGGTTTTTCTGAAGTCCATGTGCTCACCATTTCTTATGGAACAATAGTATTCCATTACATTCATATACCACAACTTGTTCAGCCATTCCCCAATTGATGAGCATCCCCTCAATTTCCAATTCTTTGCCATCACAAAAAGAACTGCTATGAATATTTTTGTATGTGTGGGTCCTTTCCTTTTTTTATGATTTCTTTGGGATACAGACCTAATAGTGGTATGGCTGGATCACAGTTTTATAGCTCTTTGGGCATAGTTCCAAATTGTTTTCCATAATGGTTGGATCAGTTCACAAACTCTACCAACAATGCATTAGTGTAACGTAGGTTCTTGAGGAGCACAGGGTCTAAATAGAACAAATGAACAAAGTTAACATATGTTAGCCTGGGGAATTGGGAGATAAGGAGGATGATAGGTCAGAAAAGGTAGACTAACAAATGGTATTCCAGGATGATCTTATTGAGGGCCTTGAAGCAAAGGGAGAGAAGATGTATATAATGTATAAGGCAATGTAAAATCATTATATAAAGTAAATAAGAAAAATCATATTTAGTTTTTTAGAAATTTGTTTCCCTCTCTACCATCATCACTTAGTAACCTCTCCTCTTTTGGGATTTACTTAATCTTTTTTACTTTTTAATCTTTTTTAATCTTTTTACTTAATCTACCACCCAATCAATTCTTTCTGTCTTCCCCAACTCCTGCCCTCATATTAGGGAACAGAAACAGATATGTTAATACTCCCTCAAACACTGTAACTTCATAGTTCCTCAGCTTACTCATCTCACATGACTGACTCCACCACCTTATCTTAGCCACACACAAAAATTGGTCATAACCTTAATCTTGCCATCAACCACAAATGCACCACTTCCATGTTCCTGAATTCTGAAATTCCTTTATCTGTTCACCATCTATTAACATTTTGCTTCTCCCTCTGCCTTCCAGCCCAAACCTTGTTCTTTGTTCACACTGTGACCTCCATTTCCTTGACCCCCTCAGTTGTTTCACAGACCATTACTATTGCTCTTCCCTTCCCTATCATGACTCATTGATGAACAAATTCAACTCAACACTTTCTTCTCTCGAGTCCCTTGTTCCCTTATTGTATTACTGATCTTGCCTTGCCAAATCTGAACCTTAGATCACTCCC